>NC_139246.1:8940877-9332364 GCF_977018435.1 Lepisma saccharinum
CTTCACTACCATATGCTCCAAAATTGAAAGATGTTAAAATGGATATAACCAGTGTGGTGTTTGAATAATTTTCATTGGGGGCGAAATTTCATAACTCCTATTGAGACATCGGAATAGTATTGATATGAGTATTAAAGCTAAAAATAAATTAGAATCTTCGTAATCATTTTTTTTTTGCGGACTTTCTTAAGGGTAGAAAATTCGGAACATATTTTCTTGATTTTGCTGAAAGTAAATACTTTTGAAATTATTTTTTTTGGTACTAACAATTGATTATTTAAATGATTTGGCTTGCTTTCAAGGTGCAGGGATAGTTAAAGAAGGTAATGTCAAATTTTTGAGCGCGTACATGCGGGCTTCAGGTACGAAAAAGTGTAGAAGGTGAAATTTGAACCCTTTGCCTTATTTTCTTAATATTTTCCATTAACACATTACGCTGTTAATTAGTTAGTAATTTTTAATTATTACTAGCCATAGGATTTTCATGACTTGGCATATTTATTTTCGTAAGGGTGATATGTTCCCTAAATATGTAGAAATTCATATTGTGAAGAAACTAATTACATGAGGGTGCTTCTTAAGGTCATATTTTGGCATATTTTGTCATTTCTGCATAATAGAGCATATTTTGATGGATTTTCGGCCATATTCAGTATATTTTTGCTTTTTGAAGAAATATGCAGTCATTTTCGAAGTGCATTCATTCTTACTCCCAGGTTAACTCGATTTTTTTTACTGCAGTATTTTTTTTATTTTCATTTGAAAATTTACAGAAGTATTCATTGTGGATTGCAACTCAGGGCCCATAAAGTGAGCTAAAAATAGTATTGGTGATTGGTATTTTGGTGACTTTTAGGGCATAAAAATTCTATCCCTAATTATTACTATTGTAGTATATGAGGACTAAAAGTGGTGAACGTTGTAAGTGCCAAAAGCGAAAGTGTTGGAAAATCGCATCATTAAGCACATCAGCCCGTACGAACGTTCACACTAGTGCCTTTTACACACCCTTTGAACTACTTAGAAGGCTACCAGCCACTTTTCACGTTTACCACATTATCAAGCATGGCACATTTCACAGTTTAACGTGGAAAACGGTGTTCGAATTCTTATGGCACTTACAGCGTTTACCAATTTTAGTCTCCATATCATGTTGTGAAATGAAACCGAACTTGAAATTTAACAGTTTTGCAATGCAACACTGGAATTTGTAAAATTTGTTTTTACTCCAATATCTAAACTTTCAATTATTGCTAGGGTGACGTCACACCAATGAGAATATCAAAATTCCCGTGTAGTTAGCTGCACTTTTCGACACTCTGTGTAGTGCAGGTGTATGCCCGTGTCAGGCTGGTGCAAGAAAATGACGTTCAACCAAGTACACGGATAGAGATGTTCAAGTTCAGAAGATGTAATGCCTGTCTGCTGCTTTCAACATTCATTTGATTGGTCAGCACGCACCACATGACCATACACGACCCCGTACGCCACTCCAGAGCGTATTGTAAACAGTGCAGACAGCATGTACAGTCACCAGCAGAAACATTTGGACACCTAGAACCTGAAATACTAACTTTCCTGCAAGGAGTTATGTGTGTTGCCTAACTCAGCGGCAATCAGTGGATTTTAATAGCAAATTTTCAATGGCCACTTATACCGTACCAGTCTAATCCGTACAGAGGTAGTTGGAAAATAATGTTCACAACAATGGTACGAGGAAAAGTCCGAAAATAAGTTTCCCCACCCAGTTTTGCCAGGGAAATCGTACAGCAATGGGGGAAACCAGGCCGTGTTGGAACACAACAGACACCCATACACCAGTGGGTGAAGTACGACCGCGATCCAACAGATGGCGTGAGCGTAGTGCATGCAAACGAGGGGAGTTTGCTGTCAGTCGTGGCCCGGCAGATATGGAGCATCTCATGCGTTATCAGCGGGAAGGAAATGAGTTTCTCTTTCGGATTGTGACGGGGGATGCAACGTGGGTCCACCATAGCACACCCGAATCGAAGGCCGCATCTATGGAGTGGAAACATCCGTCATCTCCTGTCCGGAAGAAGTTCAAGACAACTCCCTCGGCAGGTAAGGTGCTTCTCACCTATTCTCGCCTATTCTGCGTAGGCGTCCTGGCCTTCTCACATTTGGCATGCTGTTGTTGGATGACAATGCGAAACCGCACTCGGCGAGGGCTACGCAACACCATATTGCAACCATTGGTTGGGAGCGCCTTACCAATCCGCCGTACAGTCCCAATCTCGCGCCAAGTGAATTCCATCTGTTTCCGGCTTTGAAGAAGGCTCTCGGAGGAAGGTGCTTTGGAAGCAATGCTGAGGTGACACATTTCGTGCAACACTTCTTCCGTATATAGGACACTCATTTTTTTCCAAGATTTTTTTTTTTAAGCTTATCAAGCGGTATGACAAATGTCTGAATGTCCGGGGTTCCTATGTGGAAAAATAAAGTAAGTATGCTATTCCTTTTCTCATTTATGTTTTTTGCTTTTCCTTCCCATCTCTGTCCACAGTCGCCAGGGGAAACTTATTTTCGGACTCTCCCTCGTACATTGTTATCTTTATTCGCCTTCCTCCACACCCTGTGGACAACATTTGATCCGAAAAGGTTTAATATGGTCTCATCGGAGCAGATGACATTGTTCCAGAACTCTTGGTCTTTATACACATGGTTCTTTGCATTCTCCTATGATATCCCTGTCTGTACAATGCGCGATGAACTGTTAAATTGCTCAATGTCTTTCCTGTTGCATTTTGGACCCGTGACTCCAATTTCGGAACATTACCTTCTCTCGCTGCGAAACGTTCCTCTTTTTCAGTAAGCCTTTTCTCCTTCTTCTTGCCCGATTCTTTGTTGAAACCTCATATTTGAATTTATTTACTATATACTGAACAGTAGGATGAGATTTGTTCACTAATGACCCTATTTCCCTCAAAGAATGTCCTTTAGAGCAAGATTCAATTACACCTTTAAGGTCAGAGCTGAGGTCCTGTCGCTTTCCCTTTACGGACTGCCCACGCTGACCGGGTGGTTGATGTACTAAATGCAGTGTGCTGCACACAACGACGTGACGTGATCACTGTACGACTCACGCGTACGAACGAGAAAGGTACGTACACGAAACAGCCTCTAACGATTTGTAATACTCTCCATCCAGTACAATTACTGTATCTCGCATCTTTGTACAAATTACCTTTTCAAATGTCCTCCCTGAATACTGGACACCTTTTGTTACGATATTTCGCAAACTGACCACGTAGAAAGGTGTTTTTACAGCCTGTACGAACAAGTATTGTACATACTGTATCTCTACGTAGGTGTCTCATTTCTTTTGCTGGTGTCTGTACACCAAATCGACGAACTAGACTGCTCAGTGCTGCAGTTCGTAACCAGAGCCAAAAAGTGTAGTGAACTAGTCGGGGCTAAATACATTTGTTTTCAAATATGCCCCACCCCAAATCTTTGAAAGCGATCCAGTGTCCCCCACATAGCAGAACGTCTGACGTCGAAACTGTACTAATCCAATTCATAATCTTCAAATATGGACTGACACTTTATTTGAAGAAGTTGGGGCGAGATAGTGCCAAGCCAATAATTAAAATCATGTCAGAATTAACACCATAAGTGCGGAATTTGTTGAACAAGTCGCTACTGGAAAATGTAGTTTTTTTTCATCAAATTCATTTGAACAACATTTATTGAAATAATACACCAATATTTGCATGCCTTTTTCTTTTATAAAGTTTTTATCTTTATATATTTTACGACAAATGTAAATAATGTGCATTTCCTACTCTCTGTGCATTTCCTGCCCCCGTTCATTTCCTATCCCCTGTGCGTTTCCATTTCCTTTGCATTTCCTACTCCCTGTACATTTCCAACCCCCTGTGTAATCCTACTGCCTGTGCATTTTATCAATTTGTGCATTTCCTACTTACTGTACATTTCCTACTCCCTGTGCATTTCCTACTCCCTGTGCATTTCCTACTCCCTGTGCATTTCCTACCCCTGTTCATTTCCTGTCCCCTGTGCATTTCTCATTCCCTTTGCATTTCCTACTCCCTGTGCATATCCATCCACCTGTATATTTCATACTCCTTCGTGTGTATAATTATATACGCCACAGTAGATAGGCAGTTGAAACAAACATAAATCGTATATATACGCCTTCCGCACTACAGCAGCACAATGCGGAGGGCGTATATATAAGCCATCCACACACTTAAGTAACCAAGAATGTGCTTCAAACCCAGTGTAAATCTTATTAAACTCATCTTCCTTTCATATCTAGGTCATTGGTAACTGGAAGCATACACTTTTCTTATGAAGATGCTAAAACTGTTGGTAAAGTGATTGCACATTCATGCCGCCTCTGAATTGTGGAAACTTGATCGATGAAGTATATCCTAAAATTGAACACCAATTTGACCATTACTGTAATCTTCTTCCTATCCAGAGACTCCCAGTTCGAATCCAGGTCAGTTGATTCGTGACTCACATCTGCCTTCATGATTTTTTGTTCTTCTCTACAAGCGCCGAAGAAAAACAGAACACGATGACAAATTGAGAACAGGCGGCACTATTGAAGTTTCTTTTTTCTAAAGCCAACGTGTGAGGCAGTGTGGCCGAGGGGATTAGTAGTAAAGTAGATGTCAGATTTAACCCATTTACAGATTTGATTCTTCAGTGTCTACAATTTTGCAACATCTTTCAGTGGTCAGTTCAAAAAAACCAGCGTTCTTTGCTGCCAAATTTTTCTTCTTTCTGCTTTCTTGCAAGACGTGGCGATTGTATACAAACCCAGCAAGCACATTTAGCATGTCGGGAAATGTGAAAGAAACAGCTTCTGTTGTGAACACAAATCAAGGTTGCCAGGTGAAATTATCAAATGAAAAATGTTGCTGGTGGAAGTTGATTAAGTGGTGGTTTAGTTGAATGACCGTGATGTCACGACAACGATTATGGAGGGGATCTTACTTTGTGAGCTACAAGATACCTCAGAATAGGAATGTCCTGATCAGGGCTAGTCTTCGAGGGTCGTTTGAAGAAATGCCGATATGGTGGGGATGAATTAACGTTATCGGGGTTGCCAACTACTTTACATGGTTCTTGAAACTATCACTACTTGCAACAATGTAAATGCACAATGCACATGGTAAGGGACAATTTGATTATTCTTATGGTAAGGGACAATTTGATTATTCTTCATCCCATAGATGGCGCCAGGATCTACAAATAAAAAAATATGTGAAACTTACGAAAAGATGATTTGTTTGTATCAGCAAAGTAGCACCGTTATTTATACATTTTTATTGTTCTTAAATAAAGTGACTTAGAATGGTATTATATTCATTATATATCTTGTCTGTAATAAAGCTACAGTTATGCTTGTACTATTAATTTTGTATATTTTTATCACTAAACAGAGCAACTTCATGTCTAATTAAAAGTGTAATGATATTCTGTTATTCACGATGGCTTACACGTGTTAATTCAGAATAAACACACCAGGTAGAGGCACTTACTGGTTTGGATTCACTTTAAATTGAGTAATCCAAATTAGCTTTTCTGTGCATAAAGTGAACTTATAGCCAAAGTCCAATCAAATCATTCAGAAAAACGCCAGATTTGAGCAGGTGGCAAGCACTTTAATACGACAGGTAACTATGATTTATAAATACATTGTCAGTCTTGAGAGTTTTTCAGTGTATATTCCAATCACGTTTTGAAAAAAATGGATTCACGCAGGTGGCGCCACTGTACAGTGGGATCTATGAGTATTACCGTGCAAATTGTCCATGACTATTTTCATTAACTTTTTTCTTACATCCTGTGTGTTTTTAAGCGATGAATTTTTATGTATGCTGGTGTAGAAGTTATCAACATCTTGTTTTGAGTTTTCTTTGAATTCTTGAAGCTCTTATCGGGTCAAATAAAGTGCACGAACATGGCGATGGACAATTTGCACGATAATACTCATGGATCCCACTGTACATGCCACCTCTAAATGGAAAATTGTGGATTAACCCCTCCGAAAGACGAAAACGAGAAAGATTATGTTACTACTGTTAGTAGAAAGATTGTAACGACCGCCATGTTAGGCAGATTTCAGTCGTATATTGGAATTTATCTTATTCGTATACTTTCAAGTTAAAAACTTGGATTAAATTATTTATACTTACTTGTTTTCATAATTCATGTATATATTTACGTTTTATCTTATGTTATAATATTCTTCGCGTATTTTTGCAACATTTATTCAGAATTTATAGGCTAATAATTATCCCAAATAATATATGCAATGTTTTCATTGTTTTTCAAATCCAAAATGGGCTAGGATTATTACTATCTTTCACGCAAATTTTGTTGTTTAAGCATAAGTTAAATACATTTCTTCTTAATATCGATTTTTGTTCAACAATGTACAAGATTGAAGTAATTTGTTTTCGCTATAAACTTAATCTTTATTTAATAATTTTTTATGTGCAAGGGCAAATATGAATTATTTGATAAAATCAGTTTAGTTATTTCTATATAGTTTAATATTGTAAAATTATAGCAAAGTATTTCTCCCTCGTTTTCAATAAAATATCGTTTTCCTATTGGCTGTTTATGTTAGGAGTGGGGGAGCCACGCTACGTGTTCTTGGCGATGTAAAAACTTCCACGTTGGCATTTTTAATTGTTTTGCAACCTCAACTTTAGCTTACTATCGCTAATTAACATTGATGTGTTATATAAATTATCAGTTTTTCTTGTGTTATTTTATGTTATGAGTTTGTACTATTGTAATCTGTTATGCTGTGCCTCGCGCTTGAGGTAGGCAGTTGAGGTCTTGCTATTAACTGTGAAGGCGGTGCGCGGATTCTCGTGTTAAATAAGTTGCTTATCACTGCCTACGAGCGTGCATGACCCAACATCGTCTTAATCCCGATCCCTGGGTGAGAACTGGTGCTCCCAACTGACCAGCCGGAGCAAGGAGCGGTGTGTTGCCAATTCGGATCTCCATACCCTGGAGTTACGAGTGGTGGCACGTTGCAAGATGAAGTTCTACGCTGAATACTAGCATTGATTTTGAGGGACGATTTATACGTTCTTAGCCTGGGGTATACATATGTAAAGATGACCTACAAGTCGCACTAAATGTCCATGTACAAGGGAGAATCAAATGAAAACAATTTGTTTTTGTTTCTTATCTAATAGGTTTCTGTATGTAAGGTTGCTTCATTTTAGCACAGACCTTTGCTGATCTACACATATAGTCAAGTTTGAGTTAGTGCCTGTATACTTAAGAAGAATAAGCCTTTGGGATCCACGTGCAGTTACTTATGAGCCACTGAGAAGGCCTTTCCACCCATCTGCCTGCGAACTGAGGCCATTGTCGAACTTTCTCCTCCATTAGTAAACTTGCTGGTGTGGAAAGCATGCACAGAGATATTGAATTTTCATTTGCCGAGAAATTTCTGTAAGTTTCAGGCTGACAGAAGGCAAGAAACCACTCCTCTCTTCATCGGTGTAAGTGTGTAGAGAAGGCGCCATCTTTAAAATAACAAAAACGGCGTTTGAAAGTAATTTATAGAAAGCGTATTTGCTTACATCAGTTCTTTTTCTATTACACGTAATTAAACTTTGAGTGGTAACGATCATGCAATTGTCTGTTACCTTCGATGACAAATTCAACGCATAAGAATGCAAGAAAGGATATTGTGGCAATGTGTCATAGAAGTAATAATTACACATGAATTATGTTATAGCAACTTGCAACTTACTACAACTGGATTACTTTTAAATATAAATAACCTCAGGAGTAGTGTAGTGGCACCGGTTCTGCGCCCGAAAATGAGGCTCGGTGAGGCTCGCAGTGTTGCCAACCGCTTACTCGAAAAAATCACCAAGGTTTTTATCTCGGTCTAACCTAATTTAAAGCAAAAAGCTGGCAATACTGCGAATCTCACCGAGCCTCATTTTCTTGCAGTGTTGCCAGCTCGAGCGAGGCGTAGTCTTTTACGGTGTATGTTAACGGTTTGCTCTCGTAAGGCATGAGCCTCATTTTCTCACAGTGTTGCCAGCTCACCCCAAGAATATTTCACCTTGTGATATTTTACAGGCGAAGCTAACCTACAAATGGGAGTTGGCAACACTGGCAACATCAATTGCGGTTTAGTGTTGCCAACTTACCTCAAGAATATTTTACCATGTGATATTTTACAGGCGAAGCTAACCTACAGAGTAGAGTAGGCGGCCCGGTTCACAAACCGAAAATGGCGCTCGGTGGCGCTCGCAGTGTTGCCAGCTCCTCACTCGAAAAAATCACCAAGGTTTTTGTTTTTGGGTATAACCTAACCTCAAGCAAAGAGCTGGCAACGCTTGAGGCTTTCTCGCAGTGTTGCCAACTCACCCCAAGAATATTTCACCATGTGATATTTTACAAGCGAAGCTAACCTACAAATGGGAGTTGGCAACACTGATTAGTGGAGGTAGCCGGGTTCACCAGCATCAATTGGCGATCAGTGTTGCCAACTCACCCCAAGAATATTTCACCATGTGATATTTTACAAGCGAAGCTAACCTACGAATGGGAGTTAGCAACACTGATTAGTGTAATCAGCTCAGTTGAGCGCCATCAATTGATGTTGCCAGTGTTGCCAACTCACCCCAAGAATATTTCACCATATGATATTTTTACAAGCAAAGATAACCTACGAATGGGAGTTGGCAACACTGACTAGTGGAGGTGCGCGGGTTGAGTGCCATCAATTGATGTTGCCAGTGTTGCCAACTCACCTCAAGAATATTTCACCATGTGATATTTTACAGGCGAAGCTAACCTACAAATAGAAGTTGACAACACTGGCAACATCAATTGCGATTCAATGTTGCCAACTCACCTGAAGAATATTTCACCATGTGATATTTTACAGGCGAAGCTAACCTACAAATAGAAGTTGACAACACTGGTAACATCAATTGCGGTTCAATGTTGCCAACTTACCTGAAGAATATTTCATCATGTGATATTTTACAGGCGAAGCTAACCTACAAATGGAAGTTGGCAACACTGACTAATAGAAGTGGCCAGGGTTGCGTCCGAATCAGCAGCAGATGTCACCTACACCGTTACATCCGGGACTCAGCCAATCTCTGTTGTCCGAATTTGCGGTAGACGTGGAGTCGGAGGGAAGAGCAGAGAGGCGCGACAGATGCATGCTTGAACTCGCTGTGACGCTGCGCTTGGCAGCCATATTCTAACTTTCACTTTGTACAGACAACATTTACTGATTAGAGGATGTAAAACTCTATATTTTAATATTTTATCGATAATACTGAATGCAGAAAAATTGAAAAAGATAAAATAGCGTGTTATATTTTTAATGTGAGTAGTTAGGTGGAAATCATTGTCATGTTTGTTTGCGCCCCAGAGCGCGGTGGGTGAAGTTCGGGCTGGCACCTGGCGGGAAAAGTGACAGCCGTACTACAAGGGGACATGCAGATTCGGACGACTTGGACGCGACTTCGAGTGCACGCGAGAGCAACGGGGGAGAACGGGATGGAGCGCTTGCCAATCCGGACACGGCTTTTGTAAACCTCTCTCGGGAACGATGTGCCACACACGCGCGCGCGCGCCTATCGGTAGATTATGTTTCGCGTATTTATTTGTTGCGCTGACACAGCGTGATGAGTAAATAATGCATTTTCTCATTTTTGAAGTACGAATGCACTTTATCGTAATCTTCCAAGTCCCGGGGACACTAATGTTTGTATATCGTGACTTTTGTAAACCTCTCTCGGGAACGATGTGCCACACACACACACGTGCACGCGCTGGCGCCTCTTATTATTTGTGCAAGAAAAAGATGTTAAACCTGTTAAAACTGCTCTGTAACCCTCTCGTTCTTCACGTCGTACGCGAAAGACTTCTCTGCAATCAGGATAACGCTACACACGGTATCATCGGGCAGCGCGTCGTGGAACTCGCAGACGATTTTGATGTTGGTGCGATCGTTGACCACCACCTGCTTCCTCTTCGTCGTGTTGATGACGAACATCGGCCTGCGGATTTTGAATTCGCTGGGCGTGTAGTACATGTCCACGTTTCCCTCGGTCACGCGCTTGTAAGCCGTGTAAGCTTCGTAAAGTTTGAGGTAATCGTCTTTGGTCATGTCGAGGTTGTAATTCTCGCGCGGGAAAACTTCGTTGCGTCCATTTTTCAGATAAATGTTCTTGATCTTGCAGTCGTCGAACTTGCTGGAATCTTTTTCCTGGTTGTTATCGCGCCCGGTCTGAAAGAGTACCACGACGAAATCTGGCATGTCGAACTGTATGTTGTTGAACTGAGTCGTCACGTCGAATTCCATGTGACTTCCCGACGCCAACTTCTGTACGCACTGGTAACCGTGAAAGTGAATCGGCACCTGCGGACTCTTCAAGATCTCCGCTTTGTACTTGAGGGCGTAGTTCGTCTCGTATTCCACGATCGGCATTCTCAATTCCATGCTCCGGATGACGCACTTGGCTGCTTCGGGTAATGTGTTGGCTATCGGCGTGCCGTCGGCGTTCAAGTTGGTGTATCGCATCAGTGCGTTGTTGTCGTTGGCTGCTCTTCGAAAAGTGACGCGCAATCCTCCCTTCCACATGATCTCCTTGTAGTCCGAGAAGAATCCCGGCAGCAGACGCATGGGAAAGAGCACCGTGTGACTTCTAGTCGATATTTTGGTCCCTGCTTCGAATCCTCCCGCCTGGTAGTATGCCGCGTCTGTTTTGGATAATTTCAATGTTCCCACTGCCGTCGACGTGATGCCTGGATAGTCTATTCTGTCTATGACGGTGTTGTGTTTCCTCACCTCCACCTGCGAGAACAGGTGAGGCACGAAGTTGTCTACGAGTATCAAATTTGCATTGGGCGGAAACGCGTCTCCGCTTTCCTTCTTCACCACGTCGAATTGAAGGTAGAGGTCCGCTCTGTGAGGATGAACGAACCCATCCCCTACGTCCACGTCGTATTCGATCTCCCTGTTTGCTTCGTTGAGATTGGCGAACGTGCGACGGTTCGGAGGGAAAGATTGCAATTCGTAACTTTCGATTTGCTCCATTTTTACTATGCGTGTTATTTATTATATGTTGATCTCCACGATGGCCGTCGTAGTGGCACCTGCGAAATCCACCACGTCTCCTTTCTCGTTCGTCACCACCAACTCTATGTCGTCTATGCGGTTGCGGCATACTGGAAAATAGATCGGCGAAGAGGGTGTGTAGATGATCGGTTCCATGAACTCGGAACTGGGTTTGAACGTAGCTATGATTCCCGTCTGCTTGTGACTTCCTAACAATCCGTCCGAAGATTTAGTAATCATTCCTTCCGCCACGTTGCAGTGAACGTTCAGAGTTTCGATAGCTAGAAATTTAGGAATATTGATTGCCGTATGCTTGATGCCAGCTTCGAGTTTGGTGTTGTTCTCGAAACCTAAAAGTTCTCCTATGGTACCCAGGTCAACGGTCTCCGTCGCCGATAGGATTTCCACTCTGTGCGTGACAGTAGTGTAGTGGCACCGGTTCTGCGCCCGAAAATGAGGCTCGGTGAGGCTCGCAGTGTTGCCAACCGCTTACTCGAAAAAATCACCAAGGTTTTTATCTCGGTCTAACCTAATTTAAAGCAAAAAGCTGGCAATACTGCGAATCTCACCGAGCCTCATTTTCTTGCAGTGTTGCCAGCTCGAGCGAGGCGTAGTCTTTTACGGTGTATGTTAACGGTTTGCTCTCGTAAGGCATGAGCCTCATTTTCTCACAGTGTTGCCAGCTCACCCCAAGAATATTTCACCTTGTGATATTTTACAGGCGAAGCTAACCTACAAATGGGAGTTGGCAACACTGGCAACATCAATTGCGGTTTAGTGTTGCCAACTTACCTCAAGAATATTTTACCATGTGATATTTTACAGGCGAAGCTAACCTACAGAGTAGAGTAGGCGGCCCGGTTCACAAACCGAAAATGGCGCTCGGTGGCGCTCGCAGTGTTGCCAGCTCCTCACTCGAAAAAATCACCAAGGTTTTTGTTTTTGGGTATAACCTAACCTCAAGCAAAGAGCTGGCAACGCTTGAGGCTTTCTCGCAGTGTTGCCAACTCACCCCAAGAATATTTCACCATGTGATATTTTACAAGCGAAGCTAACCTACCAATGGGAGTTGGCAACACTGATTAGTGGAGGTGCACGGGTTCTGCAACATCAATTGACGATCAGTGTTGCCAACTCACCTCAAGAATATTTCACCGTGTGATATTTTACAGGCGAAGCTAACCTACGAATGGGAGTTGGCAATACTGATTAGTGTAATCAGCTCAGTTGAGCGCCATCAATTGGCGATCAGTGTTGCCAACTCACCCCAAGAATATTTCACCATGTGATATTTTACAAGCAAAAATAACCTACGAATGGGAATTGGCAACACTGACTAGTGGAAGTGCACGGGTTGAGTGCCATCAATTGATGTTGCCAGTGTTGCCAACTCACCCCAAGAATATTTCACCACATGTTATTTTACAGGCGAAGCTAACCTACAAATAGAAGTTGACAACACTGGTAACATCAATTGCGATTCAATGTTGCCAACTCACCTCAAGAATATTTCACCATGTGATATTTTACAGGCGAAGCTAACCTACAAATAGAAGTTGACAACACTGGTAACATCAATTGCGGTTCAATGTTGCCAACTTACCTGAAGAATATTTCATCATGTGATATTTTACAGGCGAAGCTAACCTACAAATGGAAGTTGGCAACACTGACTAATAGAAGTGGCCAGGGTTGCGTCCGAATCAGCAGCAGATGTCACCTACACCGTTACATCCGGGACTCAGCCAATCTCTGTTGTCCGAATTTGCGGTAGACGTGGAGTCGGAGGGAAGAGCAGAGAGGCGCGACAGATGCACGCTTGAACTCGCTGTGACGCTGCGCTTGGCAGCCATATTCTAACTTTCATTTTGTACAGACAATATTTACTGATTAGAGGATGTAAAACTCAGTTATATTTTAATATTTTATCGATAATACTGAATGCAGAAAACATAAATAACGAAATAGCGTGTTATATTTTTAATGTGAGTAGTTAGGTGGAAATCATTGTCATGTTTGTTTGCGCCCCAGAGCGCGGTGGGTGAAGTTCGGGCTGGCACCTGGCGGGAAAAGTGACAGCCGTACTACAAGGGGACATGCAGATTCGGACGACTTGGACGCGACTTCGAGTGCACGCGAGAGCAACGGGGGAGAACGGGATGGAGCGCTTGCCAATCCGGACACGGCTTTTGTAAACCTCTCTCGGGAACGATGTGCCACACACGCGCGCGCGCGCCTATCGGTAGATTATGTTTCGCGTATTTATTTGTTGCGCTGACACAGCGTGATGAGTAAATAATGCATTTTCTCATTTTTGAAGTACGAATGCACTTTATCGTAATCTTCCAAGTCCCGGGGACACTAATGTTTGTATATCGTGACTTTTGTAAACCTCTCTCGGGAACGATGTGCCACACACACACACGTGCACGCGCTGGCGCCTCTTATTATTTTTGTATTATGGCGCAAACACATCTAGAAAAACTACAATTTTGCTCCCTCTCCTCTCTGCGTGTGCTATCAACAATACGTAGGCCTTGGGACGACGAAAGTTACACAACGGTGAGCCTCGTCAGTACACCTACCCCGCAACATCTGGAGCGTGCAAGTACATAATAGCGGGTCGCTTGGGTGTATACAATTTGTTTTGTTTATATTTTGTTTCAGAGCGAGCGAGATAACCGGAGCATGCAGGCACACAACAGCGAGCTGGGATGGAAGATCGTCAGCATATCCGGAGCGTGCAGGTACATAATAGCGAGCTGCTTGGGCGTTAGCGTGGCTTCGCCGGATGCAATACACACGATGCTTAGGTTACAACAGGTTGTTAACATTAGCTTTGGGGAAGAATATTCTAGAGAAGATTGTCTTAGAACATTTTCATAGTTTCACACTTTTATTAGATTGGTAGAAAAATATATTAGTGGGCAATAAAATCTGAAGAAGATTTGTGTCTAGCAAAAATAAGCTAAATAGAATTACACATGCATACAATATTTATTTTTTTTCTATCTACAATCATATTTTTCTTATATATTTTTTCAATTTTTTTATAGGGTTGATTAAAACACATATTTGAGGAAGACAACACTCTACCACCAACCGATTACATATAAATAAACATACCCAAAAAAAAATGCGCTCCATGAAAAGTTGCCCTGTGTGCAAAACAGCCATATCAAGCAAAAATTTTGCAAGACATTGTCGCACCTGCGTGCCAAGCAAGCATTTGGCTGCCACCGAACTGTGTTCCGGATGCAATAAATACATTACAATTGCGTATGTCAAGAAGCATAAGCTTACTTGTCTAAGCAAAAATACATCTGGGGCCCAGCCTTCGACCTCCACCAAGAGGAGGGCAGAAGCAGCCTCCATCAATGCACCACCTGCTAAACGCGTCAAGCCTGCGATAAAAGCAGACCGGTCTGCTTTCGGTGGAATATTAGGAGATTACGTTCAATTGTCGGATGGCTCTTGCGATGTTCGTAGCTTTTTAGAGGAGAAGCGAGCAGAAATAGTTTCTATTTTTAGTAATGCACTGGCTACGCACTCCTCCACTAAATTCTACGCATCGCTACGTTGTCGGTACAAGAAGCCGTCTGATGAAATTTACAGCTTCTGCCACAACACCAAGGCGAAGACGTTGCATCTGGCGGATGTCGACAACCTCGAGGATATTTACAACAAGTTTGTCGAGGAGCTGGTGGCAAAGCAGGAGGAACATCAAGCCAAGGGCTCGGGGGGTTCGCTGTGTGGCGAGCCTCACGAACTGCGCGTCAAACTTTGCAAGTTTGTACCTCTCTCCGCCTCCAGCTACGTCCGCTTACCAGAAGCGATTGAGGATAAAAAAGCCGTCCTGAACATTCAAAACAGTGACGCCAAGTGCTTTCTCTGGTCGGTGCTTGCAGCATTACACCCTGTCGACCGGAAAAACCATCCACACCGAGTTAACCACTACCTACCCTACGAGCCAGAGCTGGAAGATGCGATGGTTGGGATCGACTACCCGGTGGCGCTTTCGGATATTCGTAAGTTCGAGGCCCGTACACACAACCCTCGGTTGGCCATCAACGTTTACGGCCTCACCGACGAAAATGTGGTGTACCCTATCCGGGTGAGCGACGTAGACGATGATGGTGTGCAAGAAATTCATCTCCTACTCATCAAGAACGAGACCCATCACCACTACACTCTCATCCGTTCCCTCTCTCGGCTTGTTTCAAGCCAGCTGAGCAAAGACGAACACCACATAGAAGTTTGTCCCAGGTGCTTGTCTAAATTTCGTAATCAAAAACGGCAGGATTATCAACGCATCAGAGGTCCCATCATCGCTGTCGAGAAGCTCGCTAACCACAAGCTCTACTGCAAAGCCAACGAACCGGGGGTGGCAGACTTGCCCAAACCTGGCACCGTGGAGCGTTTCCACATGCACGGTGCCATGGTGGAGCACCCTGCTATCATCATCGCGGATTTCGAGGCCTTCCTCAAACCCCTGTCCACTTGCGACCCCGATCCTGAAGTTTCTTCCACCACCCCTTACCAACTCCACGATGCATCCAGTTTCGCTTACGTTGTGGTGCGACGAGATCAACACATCGCCCCCGAGCCCTATGTGTATCGCGGTCCCGACGCAGCCAAACACTTCCTCGAGAGGATGGTTGACGAGGCCATCGAGATGGGGAAGGTGCTGTTGACCCCCAAGTCTATGCTCCCACTGCCCCCCGACGATCAACGCAGACACGACGAGGCCATCGCTTGCCCTGTCTGCGTCGAGGAGTACACTACCAAAAACCGTAAAGTCCGTCACCACGATCACTTTAACGGTAGGTACGTTGGTCCTTGGTGCAATGATTGCAACCGTATGGCCCGGGACCCACGCTTCATCCCTGTGTTTTTTCACAACGGCTCGGGGTACGACTTTCACCACCTGATCAAGCATCTTGGGTACGACGACATGCGAATCAACGTCCTGGCCCAGAACGAGGAGCGTTACATCAGTGTGAGCAAATGGGTTCGAATCCCAGAATCCGGCTCTACCGTCGAGCTTCGCTTCCTCGATTCCCTGAGGTTCCTCCCGGCCAGCCTCGATGCCCTTGCAGGGAAGCTGAGCAACGAGCAAATGCTCATTACCTCTGCGAATTTTCCAAACTTGGACGCCGGTCTCTTCAGGCGTAAGGGGGTCTACCCCTACGAATACGTCACCGACTCTACCAAGTTTGCGGAGACGTCGCTACCTCCCCAGGCGAAGTTCTACAGTCAGCTACGAGGCTCGAACATCACCGACGAAGAATATCATCACGCCCAGTCCATGTGGCGCGAGCTGGATTGCCAAAATCTCGGAGACTACCACGATGCCTACCTCAGACTTGATGTGACGCTCCTCGCCGACGTGTTCCAGACGTTCCGGGCGACTGCAATGAACATCTACCACCTGGATCCCGCCTACTTCTATAGTCTCCCCGGACTGGCGTGGTCAGCCATGTTTCTGGTGACGAAAATCAAGCTGGAGCTTCTTTCGGACGTGGACATGATGCTGTTTGTGGAACGCGCCGTGCGGGGTGGCATGGTCCAGGTGTCGCAACGGCACGCGCGCGCCAACAACCGTCACATGGCTACTGGCTACGACCCCTCACAACCGTCGAGCTACATCATGCACACGGACGTGAATAACTTGTACGGGCACTCCATGATGCAGCCACTCCCTTTTAGAGGGTTCGAGTGGGCTGACCCTTCCAACTTCAACATTAAAGGTTTCGACGATTCGGAACATGGGTTCTTCGCCGAGGTGGACCTTGAGTTCTCCGAGAAGCTGCAGGATTTGTTTTGCGATCTTCCCCCTGCACCCGAGTTCAAGTGTCCACCCGATTCCAACCAGAAGAAGCTCGTCATGGATTTCGAACCCAAGAAGAATTACGTCCTTCACTACCGGAATCTCCGGTGGTTGATGCAACAAGGGGTCACAGTCCACGCAGTTCACCGCATCCTCAAGTTCGAGCATTCTCCATGGTTGCGTCCATATATCGAAGTCAACACTAAACACCGCACCGCAGCCACGTCCGAGCTTGATAAGGATTTCTTCAAGCTCATGAATAATGCGGTGTTTGGCAAAACCATGGAGAATGTACGGAATCGCGTGGACATAAAATTGGTGACGAGGAAAGAGCGATGTCGTCAGCTTGTTGCGAGTCCATTGTTCAAGTCTCGAACAATCTATAACGAGCAGCTGGCTCTGATTCACATGAGGCAAGGTGTGGTGAAACTCACCAAGCCCATCTACGTCGGAGCCACTGTTCTGGATCTGAGCAAGCTCCACATGTTCGAGACATACTACGACATATTACGTCCACACTACGGCCACAACATCTCGCTTCTCTACACGGACACGGACAGCTTGGTGTACCACGTTCGCACAGCCGACGCATATGGGGATATAGCCACAGTTCCAGCTCTTGAAGAGCTCTTCGACACCTCAGGCTATCCCCAGCCGAACCAGTACGACATCCTGGCCCGCAACAAGAAGGTGCCTGGCAAACTCAAAGATGAGAAGGACGGAGACGTGATTCTCGAGTTTGCAGGTCTTCGCGCCAAGGCCTATACCATCAAAGCCGAGGGTGGCGTTACCAAGAAGGCCAAGGGTGTCGGCAGACAGGTGGTTCGGGAGCATCTCACATTCGAGGACTTCGTGGATTGCCTCAAGACCAGGTCGCCGGTTCTAAGAGCAGAACAGCGCATCCAGAGCATCGACCATGTGTTGACCACCAACAAAGTGAGGAAGATTGCCCTGGATCCCAACGACGACAAGAGGTGCGTTCTCCAATGTGGAATCCACACACTGCCGTGGGGGCACTATCGCTTAGCAGAAAGCAAAACCTGCAACATATGCCCATCTTCAACAGAAGATTCATAAAACAAAACAAAAAAAAAACAAAAAAAACAACACTGACTGTTATTACAAAAAACTTTGACCGTATTTTAAATAACCAGCATAATATGAATCTTTTTGGTTTCCGAAAACAAACCAACATGGAGACTGTACACCGCGCGACGACAGATCATGAATTTCTACCTTCCATGTTAACTAAACTCAACGGTCTACTGATCGTTCATCTTAACAGCATTTGGACGAAATTGGATGACGATGTGGGCAAGATGTTTTACGTCTTCAACAACAATTTACATTTCTACGAAATTCCGATTGATGGAAAACTTCAAATCGCCGTGAATCCGGAAAACGTAGGCGAAATCAAAATATCTACCGGCAAGAATATTTTTCGAATCAAGCACGACAAGATGCTTTCTAACATTACGTACGATGTTTCCGCAGGAGATTACCTGTACGTCGAACTCCTCGGAGATTACGACAAACTCATTCCTCTCTTCGTAGAATTACGAATCGTCTATCCTATTATAAATAACCGTTAACCAAAATGCCTAACGATATTTTCGGCAACACTAAGCGTGTAGACCACGCAGAAGAGATTCTCATGTTGGACGTCCGAATTAAAAAATTGAGGAGCGATTTAATCGCTTTGCAGGAGACCTTAAACAAAAGTTTAGAGTCAGAGATCGCTACGCTCCAAACGCAATGTCTCGACCCTATTCTGAAAATCGATTCCGAACTAAAAACGCTCATAAAAAATTATGTCGACGTACCTTCTTACGACAACGTTCAAAATATACAGTTGAGCGTGGATAAGCTTCAAAATGATTTGGCCAAATTGCAGCAATTTCAATCAAAAAATGAAGATTTGGAAAAATTGAAACTCGAAATCGAAGAACGAACTTCGGCAATCGAAAAGAATTTCTCTGAACTTCAAACCGTCGTGAAGGATATTGATGTAGAACGCTTGCATGTTGTTGTTTCCAAATTACAAGAAGAATTTGCCAGCACGTTGGAAGAAATTAAATCCAAGTTACAGACTTTGGAAGATACCATGACGAACCTACCATCGTCAGACGAACTGCAGGTCATCGGCAAAAGCGTCGCGAACATAAAAATTCAATTGGAGGCTTATCAAGATTTCGAACACATTCAAACCACCATCGCTACGCTTCAGGCGTCTCTGGAGTTGATCAACGAAGAAATTAAAAATATTCATGCTGAAGCGAGCGCGTTGACGAGCATACAAGACACGTTGAGCACGGTTCAGCAGAAGATCGAATATTTAGAAAATTTGAACGTCGAATCGAACCTTGCTCATTTTCATCACGTACTGGACAACATACAGGGTGACTTGGAATCGTTACGGACGAGCGTACCTTCGAGCGAAGATTTGGAAAAATTGAAAACGGCGGTGACGGCACTATCCGATTCGAGCGACATCAAAAGTTCGTTGAGCAATCTCGAGAGTAGGGTTGCCAATCTCCCCACCTCCAAAGAATTGCACGCTTTGAAAAGAAGCATATCACGTATGCTGAAACGACTGGAAACGGAAACGGCGAACGTGGAACAGATTCGAGACGAACTTGCTTCGCTGGTGTCGACGCTGCCCACTTCGCAGAGCGTCGCCGACCTTCACACGCAGTTTACCGAGATGCGAAGCATCGTGAACGATCTTACCGAAAAAAGTTCGAAATTGAATCAAGTCGAGAACCTTCAGAGTATCGTCGTCAACATCAGAGATCAAGTTGGAGTGTTGGAATCCACGCAGGAATCGACGCTGGCCTCTTTCGGTGCCAAATTACAAGAACTCAACGAAAACTTCAAGCAGTTGAACGTGGAAGTGAAAATCAAACCGTCATTTTCTACAGTAACGGATACCATCGTCGAACATTTGTTGCCCGTACAAAATACACTGGGACAGCTTCACAGCAACCTTGTTAGCGTCGATACTAAATTCGCTAAACTGCATTCTCTGCAAGCCATCGAAATCAACAGCATACCCAATCAACAGAGAATCTCCACGTTCGTCGAAGGTAACAAACTGTACATGTTACATCCTTATCATCCGTACTACAAGTTTCTCCTTGATGGTACAATTCAGATAAACGAATTTTCGTACTGGTCTCACGGCAGAAAAGCTAGCGTTCCCACCATGACCTTGATATCGAATCGTGGTGTTCAGAAAGCAGGAAACATTCCTCTGGCACGTTGGAACGAAACGCGCAACATATATGAAATACACGAAGACGAAGATCTCACCGTTTTCGACGTGAGTGCCGGCGATAAACTGATCATTCAAAACACGAGCGAAGTGCCACCCTCTTTGAATCCCATCACGCTGGTGCTTCTCTTCAAACGTAATCTCTAAAAAATGTCTAGGCAAGCCATCGTCGAAGAATTGCATAAACCTGCACGCCGCAACTACAAACGTTTAGCTGTGGTAACCAAGGGAATCGATGACCTCTGGCAAAGTGACCTCGTGGAGATGAGTAGCGGCAATCTAAAAAATGTGCATAAATTGAACAAGGGCAACAAGTACCTCCTCACCGTCATAGACACGTTTTCGAAATTCGCATGGGCTCTACCTTTGAAAGCCAAAACGGGAACGTGCGTCACGGAAGCATTCAAGACAATTTTTCGCGAAAGCGGCAGACGACCACGGTTTTTGCAAACGGACAAGGGGAAGGAATTTTACAATGCCGTATTCCAAAAATTTATTCGGAAACACGACATTCGACATTATTCAACCTTCAGTCACATCAAAGCCAGCATCGTGGAAAGATTTAATCGAACCTTGAAAACACACATGTGGGAAACGATTCACGCTTCGAGGAAATTACAAATGGGTCGACATACTGCCGGAACTCGTCGACACCTATAATAATACGGTGCACGGAACGATAGGCATGAAGCCAGCTGACGTTACGAAATCTGACGAGCAGCGTTTAATTTCTACAGTTTACTGTCCAAAGTACACTCCCACGACTACCAAGAAATCAAAATTCAAAATTGGAGACCAGGTGAGGATCAGCAAATTCAAACGCACCTTCGAGAAGGGGTTCACACGAAACTGGAGCACGGAACTTTTTACGGTGGTTCGAGTTTTACCCGGAAACCGACACACGTATATAATAAAAGATAGTAGCGGCGAGATTTTGAAAGGAAGATTTTACGAAGAGGAACTCTCTAAAACAAAACATCCCGACACGTACCTCATCGAGAAAGTATTGCGTAGAAAAGGCGACAAACTGTTTGTCAAATGGCTGGGACTTCCGGAAAAGAGTTGGATCGACGCGAACGAAGTGATCTTGTAAGTACGTGGAACGTGGTGAAACGTCTACCTGATTCGGAAAATCGAAAGAAGAAAAGAAACGGTGAGTTGCTTCCCGACAGCATCCGCTGTCTGATCGTAGGTCCTTCGGGGTGTGGGAAAACAACACTGCTCGTGGACAATTTTCTCCTCGCACCGAATTGGTTAGATTGGAAGAACAGGCACCTGTACGTGTTCTCGAAAAGTTTGGAGCAAGCGAAATACCAGCAACTGATGAAACTGTACGATGGTCTGGACATTGCAACGTTCGCTTCGGAAATAAAACCCCTCGACGATTGTCGTGAAAATTCAGTTGTTGTGTTCGACGATGTTATCCTGGAAAATCAAAATGAAATTCGCAATTTTTTCACGCAAGGTCGTCACAAAGGAATAGATTGCTTCTTCCTAGCTCAAACGTTTTCCAAAATTCCAAAACAGTTAGTACGCGACAACGCTAATTTCATATGTTTGTTTCGTCAAGATCACACCAACCTCAAGCACGCGTACGATGACTACGTAGGCGGAGACATGAACTACAATCAATTTTCGGAACGCTGCTGCTCCCACTGTTGGAACAGTGACGATTTCGGATTCGCGACGATCGACATGACGAGGAAACCCAACGACGGAAAATACAGAAACAAAATCAACGACTTTCTAAACGTTGCAACGTTGTGAGAAACGACGTGTATAAATAACACTATGACGAAACGAAAAATCGAAGACGAAAATCTCAAGTTGCGAAACTACCTCGCGAAACGCTTCAAAGGTTGGAAATCCGAGAATCGCGGATTCTACGAAGAGAAGAAACGTCAAGATCAACCTGTGATCGACGCCATCAGCGATCTAGGTAAAAAAATTAAAGGCGTCACGGAACAAAATAAAAATTTGATCAACGAACTCGTACCACTTGCAGCTAAAAGTTACACCGTACCCACGCCCATTTCGAGCATTCCTTCGACGCCGTTCGAACTAAGAGACGTACCGGCACGACGTCAAGCCATAGGTAGCACGTCGTCGTCTTTGGATAAGATTGAGTTAGGACCTTTGGCACGAGACTACCTGAGCACGGGAAAATTCGACAAAGATGAAGTGTTCGGATTGTATCCGAGCATGGAGAGCAACGAAGGTGGCGGTGTGGTTTGGAAGATTGGAAAATCGAAGGTGACCTTCGAAGGCAACGATATTAAAGTCAATTTAGGCGAGAAGAATAGTTGGAACAGGTATCCGGGTACGGTGGGACTGTGGGAACTTGTTGCCAAAAAGCAGCCGAAAGATTACACTGACGAAGATTACCAGAGTTACAAGGAAATTTTGATCATGACGGATGCCTTATACCAGAACAACGACGCCTCGCAGAATAGGGTGAAATCTAGCAGCGGCGAGAAGTACAGAAATCTCATCAAACCGATTTGGAACCAGGTGAAAACAGGCAGCGGCGTCAAACTCTACAACACCCTGCCCAAAGAGTTTGTGTGGGTGGACGACGTGCGCAAGCTCATAGACAGGTTGTTGGTTATTGCAGGAGAGGAGAATGCAGGCAATCGTAATTTCTACAACGAGAAGGTAGGAATTGTGGACATGATCAGTACGAAACTTTCCAACTTCATCGTGAACAACGACAAGGGTATAGGTTACCTCATCAAAATCATCAACACGTTGCCTCCGAGATTCTGGAACGTGGCCGAAGGAAAGGGGCTCGTGAACGACATCATCAACAAGTTACCTTTCGAGATGCATTTACCCGGCTACCAGTTCTGCGGACCGGGTACCAAACTCGAGAAAAGATTGGAGAGAGGAGACAAGGGTGTGAATCCGTTGGACGCCGCATGCAAAGATCACGACATCGCCTACAACACCACTCGCACCGATCTGGATGCACGTCATGAAGCAGACAGAAAGTTAGAGCACGCAGCTTTCGAAAGATTCGTTAGTAGAGACGCATCGCTGGGAGAAAAAGTTGCAGCACTGGGTACCACCATCGCCATGAACACAAAACAAAAACTTGGGTGGGGTATATAAATAACATACAGTAAAAAAAAAAAACATCATGTCTGCTATAACCGACTTGCCACACGAACTACTGTGTAAAATATTCAAACACGCTTGCGAGGATGTAGGGAAACTTTTACACGTAGCAAGAACAACTCCGAAATTTCGTATCCCTTGTGAAATGCTTATCAAGAGCCATCTTCGGGAGATCAGTGGAATGAGGAGCGGTGATCTTGACACTCTTCTTTCGGTTGCGGGGGAAAAATTAAACAAGAGAATAGACGAACTGCACGAGGCGAGGCAGGGGAGAAGACGATATACTGATGATTGGCATAAGTCGAAACAAGAGACGGAAGATATCATCACGCACATCATTGCGTTTTCCGAAGTACGAACTTTCTTCCTCTAACGCACACACACAAAAAAAAATCTTCGATACAAACCGTGAAAAATATATATATATAAATAACACACATCGTGAAAAAAATAATCTTCGGTATATATAAATAACACACATCGTGAAAAAAAAACTAAATTTCTCTAACACACACACTGAAAATTTCTCTTCGATATGACAACTGAAAAAATAAGTGACCTCCAAGCATTAAAACAAATGCTAAATTTGTCAGTAGAGTATGTAAAAATTCGGGAATTGGAAGTGGACAAACCTTACACGATAACTTCCGGCTCAATTGTTTCTACCCAGTATGGTCCCAAGGCACGTCTGCTGCTCAACGCACAATACAGTCTATTTTTACCAGATCGATACGCTGACATGTTATCCAACGAGAAGCTAGCTATTTTAATCGAGAACAAAACTCGAATCGTGTACAAGGGTACAAAAGAACTTCTTGGTAAAAAAACAAAGCACGTAATAGAATTTGTGTAACGACTCTGCGCGAAGTATATCCTTGAAAAAAATTACACGGACCAAAAAAATCTCAGAATATTTATATATAAATAACATACCAAAAAAATTACACAAAAAAAATCCTAGAACATATATATAAATAACATACCGTGAAGATAACATATAGAGCATCAACATGAAGCCCAAAGGTGTCGTGTACCAGATACCATACTCCAATCTGAAAAATCTAGGTGCCCTCGATGGGTTACTCACCAAGAAACAACGTGAGAAGAAACGTTCTTGCTTGACGAAAGGACACGGAATGAAATTACTTCTCAGCACACCTCAATTGAAACGCTTGCAGCGTTCGCGGAAACAGCAAAAAATCGGAGGTTTCATATTCAGCATCCCAGCCATCCTGGCAGCATTGGGGGCCGTTGGAAGTTTGGCCGGCGGTAGCGCCGCCATTGCAAAAACCGTCATCGACTCGAAGAAGAACAAGGCAGAATTGGAAGAACAGAAACGTCACAACCTGGCTATGGAGAAGAAGGGGAAAGGTATAACCAAAAAACAAAAAAGCAACCTCGATGCTTTGAAGAAATATAAAAAAAAGAAGAAGCCCTGTCCAACTTCGATATTGAATCTCTGATCGAACCGTTGGGAATAAAAAACTTCAGGGGTGTTTTCATGTCCGATTCTCTACCCTCTGCTGTGAAGAAAAAGGAGTATGGCGTGGTCAACCTGGACCGTTACAAAAATCCTGGTACACATTGGATATGCTACCTCAAAATTGACGATGACAATGCATTTGTTTTCGATTCGTTCGGTGGCACACCACCTGCCAGGTTGGTGAAGTATCTCAGTGTTGCCAACCTCTACTACAATGACAAACGCATCCAGGGTTTCACCGATGTTAACTGCGGCCACCTATGCCTTTCCGTTCTCGCATACATGTCTAAAATAAATAACCCGTCGGTGGAACATTTTCAGAAAGCATTGTGGAACCTAAAACACGATGGGCGTGTTCCATCTCACGAGCGAATCTTCGATCTTGAAACTCACGCTGCACGACAACATCGTCTATCCTAAATCCGTAGCTCTGCGTGCATTCTACAGCATGTACCTCATACCTAACGTCACGCAGCACAACAACAAAATTAGCGTCGGAAGCGAACACATTGTCGTCACGCCAGGCCAATACAATCTTTCCACTTTGCAAGCTCAATTACCCAAGGGCACGTACCTTTCTCAAAATTCGGTCACGCACAGAGTGGAAATCCTATCGGCGACGGAGACCGTTGACCTGGGTACCATAGGAGAACTTTTAGGTTTCGAGAACAACACCAAACTCGAAGCTGGCATCAAGCATACGGCAATCAATATTCCTAAATTTCTAGCTATCGAAACTCTGAACGTTCACTGCAACGTGGCGGAAGGAATGATTACTAAATCTTCGGACGGATTGTTAGGAAGTCACAAGCAGACGGGAATCATAGCTACGTTCAAACCCAGTTCCGAGTTCATGGAACCGATCATCTACACACCCTCTTCGCCGATCTATTTTCCAGTATGCCGCAACCGCATAGACGACATAGAGTTGGTGGTGACGAACGAGAAAGGAGACGTGGTGGATTTCGCAGGTGCCACTACGACGGCCATCGTGGAGATCAACATATAATAAATAACACGCATAGTAAAAATGGAGCAAATCGAAAGTTACGAATTGCAATCTTTCCCTCCGAACCGTCGCACGTTCGCCAATCTCAACGAAGCAAACAGGGAGATCGAATACGACGTGGACGTAGGGGATGGGTTCGTTCATCCTCACAGAGCGGACCTCTACCTTCAATTCGACGTGGTGAAGAAGGAAAGCGGAGACGCGTTTCCGCCCAATGCAAATTTGATACTCGTAGACAACTTCGTGCCTCACCTGTTCTCGCAGGTGGAGGTGAGGAAACACAACACCGTCATAGACAGAATAGACTATCCAGGCATCACGTCGACGGCAGTGGGAACATTGAAATTATCCAAAACAGACGCGGCATACTACCAGGCGGGAGGATTCGAAGCAGGGACCAAAATATCGACTAGAAGTCACACGGTGCTCTTTCCCATGCGTCTGCTGCCGGGATTCTTCTCGGACTACAAGGAGATCATGTGGAAGGGAGGATTGCGCGTCACTTTTCGAAGAGCAGCCAACGACAACAACGCACTGATGCGATACACCAACTTGAACGCCGACGGCACGCCGATAGCCAACACATTACCCGAAGCAGCCAAGTGCGTCATCCGGAGCATGGAATTGAGAATGCCGATCGTGGAATACGAGACGAACTACGCCCTCAAGTACAAAGCGGAGATCTTGAAGAGTCCGCAGGTGCCGATTCACTTTCACGGTTACCAGTGCGTACAGAAGTTGGCGTCGGGAAGTCACATGGAATTCGACGTGACGACTCAGTTCAACAACATACAGTTCGACATGCCAGATTTCGTCGTGGTACTCTTTCAGACCGGGCGCGATAACAACCAGGAAAAAGATTCCAGCAAGTTCGACGACTGCAAGATCAAGAACATTTATCTGAAAAATGGACGCAACGAAGTTTTCCCGCGCGAGAATTACAACCTCGACATGACCAAAGACGATTACCTCAAACTTTACGAAGCTTACACGGCTTACAAGCGCGTGACCGAGGGAAACGTGGACATGTACTACACGCCCAGCGAATTCAAAATCCGCAGGCCGATGTTCGTCATCAACACGACGAAGAGGAAGCAGGTGGTGGTCAACGATCGCACCAACATCAAAATCGTCTGCGAGTTCCACGACGCGCTGCCCGATGATACCGTGTGTAGCGTTATCCTGATTGCAGAGAAGTCTTTCGCGTACGACGTGAAGAACGAGAGGGTTACAGAGCAGTTTTAACAGGTTTAACATCTTTTTCTTGCACAAATAATAAGAGGCGCCAGCGCGTGCACGTGTGTGTGTGTGGCACATCGTTCCCGAGAGAGGTTTACAAAAGTCACGATATACAAACATTAGTGTCCCCGGGACTTGGAAGATTACGATAAAGTGCATTCGTACTTCAAAAATGAGAAAATGCATTATTTACTCATCACGCTGTGTCAGCGCAACAAATAAATACGCGAAACATAATCTACCGATAGGCGCGCGCGCGCGTGTGTGGCACATCGTTCCCGAGAGAGGTTTACAAAAGCCGTGTCCGGATTGGCAAGCGCTCCATCCCGTTCTCCCCCGTTGCTCTCGCGTGCACTCGAAGTCGCGTCCAAGTCGTCCGAATCTGCATGTCCCCTTGTAGTACGGCTGTCACTTTTCCCGCCAGGTGCCAGCCCGAACTTCACCCACCGCGCTCTGGGGCGCAAACAAACATGACAATGATTTCCACCTAACTACTCACATTAAAAATATAACACGCTATTTCGTTATTTATGTTTTCTGCATTCAGTATTATCGATAAAATATTAAAATATAACTGAGTTTTACATCCTCTAATCAGTAAATATTGTCTGTACAAAATAAAAATTAGAATATGGCTGCCAAGCGCAGCGTCACAGCGAGTTCAAGCGTGCATCTGTCGCGCCTCTCTGCTCTTCCCTCCGACTCCACGTCTACCGCAAATTCGGACAACAGAGATTGGCTGAGTCCCGGATGTAACGGTGTAGGTGACATCTGCTGCTGATTCGGACGCAACCCTGGCCACTTCTATTAGTCAGTGTTGCCAACTTCCATTTGTAGGTTAGCTTCGCCTGTAAAATATCACATGATGAAATATTCTTCAGGTAAGTTGGCAACATTGAACCGCAATTGATGTTACCAGTGTTGTCAACTTCTATTTGTAGGTTAGCTTCGCCTGTAAAATATCACATGGTGAAATATTCTTGAGGTGAGTTGGCAACATTGAATCGCAATTGATGTTACCAGTGTTGTCAACTTCTATTTGTAGGTTAGCTTCGCCTGTAAAATAACATGTGGTGAAATATTCTTGGGGTGAGTTGGCAACACTGGCAACATCAATTGATGGCACTCAACCCGTGCACTTCCACTAGTCAGTGTTGCCAATTCCCATTCGTAGGTTATTTTTTGCTTGTAAAATATCACATGGTGAAATATTCTTGGGGTGAGTTGGCAACACTGATCGCCAATTGATGGCGCTCAACTGAGCTGATTACACTAATCAGTATTGCCAACTCCCATTCGTAGGTTAGCTTCGCCTGTAAAATATCACATGGTGAAATATTCTTGAGGTGAGTTGGCAACACTGATCGTCAATTGATGTTGCAGAACCCGTGCACCTCCACTAATCAGTGTTGCCAACTCCCATTGGTAGGTTAGCTTCGCTTGTAAAATATCACATGGTGAAATATTCTTGGGGTGAGTTGGCAACACTGCGAGAAAGCCTCAAGCGTTGCCAGCTCTTTGCTTGAGGTTAGGTTATACCCAAAAACAAAAACCTTGGTGATTTTTTCGAGTGAGGAGCTGGCAACACTGCGAGCGCCACCGAGCGCCATTTTCGGTTTGTGAACCGGGCCGCCTACTCTACTCTGTAGGTTAGCTTCGCCTGTAAAATATCACATGGTAAAATATTCTTGAGGTAAGTTGGCAACACTAAACCGCAATTGATGTTGCCAGTGTTGCCAACTCCCATTTGTAGGTTAGCTTCGCCTGTAAAATATCACAAGGTGAAATATTCTTGGGGTGAGCTGGCAACACTGTGAGAAAATGAGGCTCATGCCTTACGAGAGCAAACCGTTAACATACACCGTAAAAGACTACGCCTCGCTCGAGCTGGCAACACTGCAAGAAAATGAGGCTCGGTGAGATTCGCAGTATTGCCAGCTTTTTGCTTTAAATTAGGTTAGACCGAGATAAAAACCTTGGTGATTTTTTCGAGTAAGCGGTTGGCAACACTGCGAGCCTCACCGAGCCTCATTTTCGGGCGCAGAACCGGTGCCACTACACTACTCGTGACCGAATTTTGAGAAAGGTACGTGCCCTTGGGTAATTGAGCTTGCAAAGTGGAAAGATTGTATTGGCCTGGCGTGACGACAATGTGTTCGCTTCCGACGCTAATTTTGTTGTTGTGCTGCGTGACGTTAGGTATGAGGTACATGCTGTAGAATGCACGCAGAGCTACGGATTTAGGATAGACGATGTTGTCGTGCAGCGTGAGTTTCAAGATCGAAGATTCGCTCGTGAGATGGAACACGCCCATCGTGTTTTAGGTTCCACAATGCTTTCTGAAAATGTTCCACCGACGGGTTATTTATTTTAGACATGTATGCGAGAACGGAAAGGCATAGGTGGCCGCAGTTAACATCGGTGAAACCCTGGATGCGTTTGTCATTGTAGTAGAGGTTGGCAACACTGAGATACTTCACCAACCTGGCAGGTGGTGTGCCACCGAACGAATCGAAAACAAATGCATTGTCATCGTCAATTTTGAGGTAGCATATCCAATGTGTACCAGGATTTTTGTAACGGTCCAGGTTGACCACGCCATACTCCTTTTTCTTCACAGCAGAGGGTAGAGAATCGGACATGAAAACACCCCTGAAGTTTTTTATTCCCAACGGTTCGATCAGAGATTCAATATCGAAGTTGGACAGGGCTTCTTCTTTTTTTTATATTTCTTCAAAGCATCGAGGTTGCTTTTTTGTTTTTTGGTTATACCTTTCCCCTTCTTCTCCATAGCCAGGTTGTGACGTTTCTGTTCTTCCAATTCTGCCTTGTTCTTCTTCGAGTCGATGACGGTTTTTGCAATGGCGGCGCTACCGCCGGCCAAACTTCCAACGGCCCCCAATGCTGCCAGGATGGCTGGGATGCTGAATATGAAACCTCCGATTTTTTGCTGTTTCCGCGAACGCTGCAAGCGTTTCAATTGAGGTGTGCTGAGAAGTAATTTCATTCCGTGTCCTTTCGTCAAGCAAGAACGTTTCTTCTCACGTTGTTTCTTGGTGAGTAACCCATCGAGGGCACCTAGATTTTTCAGATTGGAGTATGGTATCTGGTACACGACACCTTTGGGCTTCATGTTGATGCTCTATATGTTATCTTCACGGTATGTTATTTATATATATGTTCTAGGATTTTTTTTGTGTAATTTTTTTGGTATGTTATTTATATATAAATATTCTGAGATTTTTTTGGTCCGTGTAATTTTTTTCAAGGATATACTTCGCGCAGAGTCGTTACACAAATTCTATTACGTGCTTTGTTTTTTTACCAAGAAGTTCTTTTGTACCCTTGTACACGATTCGAGTTTTGTTCTCGATTAAAATAGCTAGCTTCTCGTTGGATAACATGTCAGCGTATCGATCTGGTAAAAATAGACTGTATTGTGCGTTGAGCAGCAGACGTGCCTTGGGACCATACTGGGTAGAAACAATTGAGCCGGAAGTTATCGTGTAAGGTTTGTCCACTTCCAATTCCCGAATTTTTACATACTCTACTGACAAATTTAGCATTTGTTTTAATGCTTGGAGGTCACTTATTTTTTCAGTTGTCATATCGAAGAGAAATTTTCAGTGTGTGTGTTAGAGAAATTTAGTTTTTTTTTCACGATGTGTGTTATTTATATATACCGAAGATTATTTTTTTCACGATGTGTGTTATTTATATATATATATTTTTCACGGTTTGTATCGAAGATTTTTTTTTGTGTGTGTGCGTTAGAGGAAGAAAGTTCGTACTTCGGAAAACGCAATGATGTGCGTGATGATATCTTCCGTCTCTTGTTTCGACTTATGCCAATCATCAGTATATCGTCTTCTCCCCTGCCTCGCCTCGTGCAGTTCGTCTATTCTCTTGTTTAATTTTTCCCCCGCAACCGAAAGAAGAGTGTCAAGATCACCGCTCCTCATTCCACTGATCTCCCGAAGATGGCTCTTGATAAGCATTTCACAAGGGATACGAAATTTCGGAGTTGTTCTTGCTACGTGTAAAAGTTTCCCTACATCCTCGCAAGCGTGTTTGAATATTTTACACAGTAGTTCGTGTGGCAAGTCGGTTATAGCAGACATGATGTTTTTTTTTTTTACTGTATGTTATTTATATACCCCACCCAAGTTTTTGTTTTGTGTTCATGGCGATGGTGGTACCCAGTGCTGCAACTTTTTCTCCCAGCGATGCGTCTCTACTAACGAATCTTTCGAAAGCTGCGTGCTCTAACTTTCTGTCTGCTTCATGACGTGCATCCAGATCGGTGCGAGTGGTGTTGTAGGCGATGTCGTGATCTTTGCATGCGGCGTCCAACGGATTCACACCCTTGTCTCCTCTCTCCAATCTTTTCTCGAGTTTGGTACCCGGTCCGCAGAACTGGTAGCCGGGTAAATGCATCTCGAAAGGTAACTTGTTGATGATGTCGTTCACGAGCCCCTTTCCTTCGGCCACGTTCCAGAATCTCGGAGGCAACGTGTTGATGATTTTGATGAGGTAACCTATACCCTTGTCGTTGTTCACGATGAAGTTGGAAAGTTTCGTACTGATCATGTCCACAATTCCTACCTTCTCGTTGTAGAAATTACGATTGCCTGCATTCTCCTCTCCTGCAATAACCAACAACCTGTCTATGAGCTTGCGCACGTCGTCCACCCACACAAACTCTTTGGGCAGGGTGTTGTAGAGTTTGACGCCGCTGCCTGTTTTCACCTGGTTCCAAATCGGTTTGATGAGATTTCTGTACTTCTCGCCGCTGCTAGATTTCACCCTATTCTGCGAGGCGTCGTTGTTCTGGTATAAGGCATCCGTCATGATCAAAATTTCCTTGTAACTCTGGTAATCTTCGTCAGTGTAATCTTTCGGCTGCTTTTTGGCAACAAGTTCCCACAGTCCCACCGTACCCGGATACCTGTTCCAACTATTCTTCTCGCCTAAATTGACTTTAATATCGTTGCCTTCGAAGGTCACCTTCGATTTTCCAATCTTCCAAACCACACCGCCACCTTCGTTGCTCTCCATGCTCGGATACAATCCGAACACTTCATCTTTGTCGAATTTTCCCGTGCTCAGGTAGTCTCGTGCCAAAGGTCCTAACTCAATCTTATCCAAAGACGACGACGTGCTACCTATGGCTTGACGTCGTGCCGGTACGTCTCTTAGTTCGAACGGCGTCGAAGGAATGCTCGAAATGGGCGTGGGTACGGTGTAACTTTTAGCTGCAAGTGGTACGAGTTCGTTGATCAAATTTTTATTTTGTTCCGTGACGCCTTTAATTTTTTTACCTAGATCGCTGATGGCGTCGATCACAGGTTGATCTTGACGTTTCTTCTCTTCGTAGAATCCGCGATTCTCGGATTTCCAACCTTTGAAGCGTTTCGCGAGGTAGTTTCGCAACTTGAGATTTTCGTCTTCGATTTTTCGTTTCGTCATAGTGTTATTTATACACGTCGTTTCTCACAACGTTGCAACGTTTAGAAAGTCGTTGATTTTGTTTCTGTATTTTCCGTCGTTGGGTTTCCTCGTCATGTCGATCGTCGCGAATCCGAAATCGTCACTGTTCCAACAGTGGGAGCAGCAGCGTTCCGAAAATTGATTGTAGTTCATGTCTCCGCCTACGTAGTCATCGTACGCGTGCTTGAGGTTGGTGTGATCTTGACGAAACAAACATATGAAATTAGCGTTGTCGCGTACTAACTGTTTTGGAATTTTGGAAAACGTTTGAGCTAGGAAGAAGCAATCTATTCCTTTGTGACGACCTTGCGTGAAAAAATTGCGAATTTCATTTTGATTTTCCAGGATAACATCGTCGAACACAACAACTGAATTTTCACGACAATCGTCGAGGGGTTTTATTTCCGAAGCGAACGTTGCAATGTCCAGACCATCGTACAGTTTCATCAGTTGCTGGTATTTCGCTTGCTCCAAACTTTTCGAGAACACGTACAGGTGCCTGTTCTTCCAATCTAACCAATTCGGTGCGAGGAGAAAATTGTCCACGAGCAGTGTTGTTTTCCCACACCCCGAAGGACCTACGATCAGACAGCGGATGCTGTCGGGAAGCAACTCACCGTTTCTTTTCTTCTTTCGATTTTCCGAATCAGGTAGACGTTTCACCACGTTCCACGTACTTACAAGATCACTTCGTTCGCGTCGATCCAACTCTTTTCCGGAAGCCCCAGCCATTTCACCAATAGTTTGTCACCTTTTCTACGCAATACTTTCTCGATGAGGTACGTGTCGGGATGTTTTGTTTTAGAGAGTTCCTCTTCGTAAAATCTTCCTTTCAAAATCTCGCCGCTACTATCTTTTATTATATACGTGTGTCGGTTTCCGGGTAAAACTCGAACCACCGTAAAAAGTTCCGTGCTCCAGTTTCGTGTGAACCCCTTCTCGAAGGTGTGTTTGAATTTGCTGATCCTCACCTGGTCTCCAATTTTGAATTTTGATTTCTTGGTAGTCGTGGGAGTGTACTTTGGACAGTAAACTGTAGAAATTAAACGCTGCTCGTCAGATTTCGTAACGTCAGCTGGCTTCATGCCTATCGTTCCGTGCACCGTATTATTATAGGTGTCGACGAGTTCCGGCAGTATGTCGACCCATTTGTAATTTCCTCGAAGCGTGAATCGTTTCCACATGTGTGTTTTCAAGGTTCGATTAAATCTTTCCACGATGCTGGCTTTGATGTGACTGAAGGTTGAATAATGTCGAATGTCGTGTTTCCGAATAAATTTTTGGAATACGGCATTGTAAAATTCCTTCCCCTTGTCCGTTTGCAAAAACCGTGGTCGTCTGCCGCTTTCGCGAAAAATTGTCTTGAATGCTTCCGTGACGCACGTTCCCGTTTTGGCTTTCAAAGGTAGAGCCCATGCGAATTTCGAAAACGTGTCTATGACGGTGAGGAGGTACTTGTTGCCCTTGTTCAATTTATGCACATTTTTTAGATTGCCGCTACTCATCTCCACGAGGTCACTTTGCCAGAGGTCATCGATTCCCTTGGTTACCACAGCTAAACGTTTGTAGTTGCGGCGTGCAGGTTTATGCAATTCTTCGACGATGGCTTGCCTAGACATTTTTTAGAGATTACGTTTGAAGAGAAGCACCAGCGTGATGGGATTCAAAGAGGGTGGCACTTCGCTCGTGTTTTGAATGATCAGTTTATCGCCGGCACTCACGTCGAAAACGGTGAGATCTTCGTCTTCGTGTATTTCATATATGTTGCGCGTTTCGTTCCAACGTGCCAGAGGAATGTTTCCTGCTTTCTGAACACCACGATTCGATATCAAGGTCATGGTGGGAACGCTAGCTTTTCTGCCGTGAGACCAGTACGAAAATTCGTTTATCTGAATTGTACCATCAAGGAGAAACTTGTAGTACGGATGATAAGGATGTAACATGTACAGTTTGTTACCTTCGACGAACGTGGAGATTCTCTGTTGATTGGGTATGCTGTTGATTTCGATGGCTTGCAGAGAATGCAGTTTAGCGAATTTAGTATCGACGCTAACAAGGTTGCTGTGAAGCTGTCCCAGTGTATTTTGTACGGGCAACAAATGTTCGACGATGGTATCCGTTACTGTAGAAAATGACGGTTTGATTTTCACTTCCACGTTCAACTGCTTGAAGTTTTCGTTGAGTTCTTGTAATTTGGCACCGAAAGAGGCCAGCATCGATTCCTGCGTGGATTCCAACACTCCAACTTGATCTCTGATGTTGACGACGATACTCTGAAGGTTCTCGACTTGATTCAATTTCGAACTTTTCTCGGTAAGATCGTTCACGATGCTTCGCATCTCGGTAAACTGCGTGTGAAGGTCTGCGACGCTCTGCGAAGTGGGCAGCGTCGACACCAGCGAAGCAAGTTCGTCTCGAATCTGTTCCACGTTCGCCGTTTCCGTTTCCAGTCGTTTCAGCATACGTGATATGCTTCTTTTCAAAGCGTGCAATTCTTTGGAGGTGGGGAGATTGGCAACCCTACTCTCGAGATCGCTCAATGAACTTTTGATGTCGCTCGAATCGGATAGTGCCGTCACCGCCGTTTTCAATTTTTCCAAATCTTCGCTCGAAGGTACGCTTGTCCGTAACGATTCCAAGTCACCCTGTATGTTGTCCAGTACGTGATGAAAATGAGCAAGGTTCGATTCGACGTTCAAATTTTCTAAATATTCGATCTTCTGCTGAACCGTGCTCAACGTGTCTTGTATGCTCGTCAACGCACTTGCTTCAGCGTGAATATTTTTAATTTCTTCGTTGATCAACTCCAAAGACGCCTGAAGCGTAGCGATGGTGGTTTGAATGTGTTCGAAATCTTGATAAGCCTCCAATTGAATTTTTATGTTCGCGACGCTTTTGCTGATGACCTGCAGTTCGTCTGACGATGGTAGGTTCGTCATGGTATCTTCCAAAGTCTGTAACTTGGATTTAATTTCTTCCAACGTGCTGGCGAATTCTTCTTGTAATTCGGAAACAACAACATGCAAGCGTTCTACATCAATATCCTTCACGACGGTTTGAAGTTCAGAGAAATTCTTTTCGATTGCCGAAGTTCGTTCTTCGATTTCGAGTTTCAATTTTTCCAAATCTTCATTTTTCGATTGAAATTGTTGTAATTTGGCCAAATCATTTTGAAGCTTATCCACGCTCAACTGTATATTTTGAACGTTGTCGTAAGAAGGTACGTCGTCATAATTTTTTATGAGCGTTTTCAGTTCGGAATCGATTTTCAGAATGGGGTCGAGACATTGCGTTTGGAGCGTAGCGATCTCTGACTCTAAACTTTTGTTTAAGGTCTCCTGCAAAGCGATTAAATCGCTCCTCAACTTTTTAATTCGGACGTCCAACATGAGAATCTCTTCTGCGTGGTCTACACGCTTAGTGTTGCCGAAAATATCGTTAGGCATTTTGGTTAACGGTTATTTATAATAGGATAGACGATTCGTAATTCTACGAAGAGAGGAATGAGTTTGTCGTAATCTCCGAGGAGTTCGACGTACAGGTAATCTCCTGCGGAAACATCGTACGTAATGTTAGAAAACATCTTGTCGTGCTTGATTCGAAAAATATTCTTGCCGGTAGATATTTTGATTTCGCCTACGTTTTCAGGATTCACGGCGATTTGAAGTTTTCCATCAATCGGAATTTTGTAAAAATGTAAATTGTTGTTGAAGACGTAAAACATCTTGCCCACATCGTCATCCAATTTCGTCCAAATGCTGTTAAGGTGAACGATCAGTAGACCGTTGAGTTTAGTTAACATGGAAGGTAGAAATTCATGATCTGTCGTCGCGCGGTGTACAGTCTCCATGTTGGTTTGTTTTCGGAAACCAAAAAGATTCATATTATGCTGGTTATTTAAAATACGGTCAAAGTTTTTTTGTAATAACAGTCAGTGTTGTTTTTTTTGTTTTTTTTTTTGTTTTGTTTTATGAATCTTCTGTTGAAGATGGGCATATGTTGCAGGTTTTGCTTTCTGCTAAGCGATAGTGCCCCCACGGCAGTGTGTGGATTCCACATTGGAGAACGCACCTCTTGTCGTCGTTGGGATCCAGGGCAATCTTCCTCACTTTGTTGGTGGTCAACACATGGTCGACGCTCTGGATGCGCTGTTCTGCTCTTAGAACCGGCGACCTGGTCTTGAGGCAATCCACGAAGTCCTCGAATGTGAGATGCTCCCGAACCACCTGTCTGCCGACACCCTTGGCCTTCTTGGTAACGCCACCCTCGGCTTTGATGGTATAGGCCTTGGCGCGAAGACCTGCAAACTCGAGAATCACGTCTCCGTCCTTCTCATCTTTGAGTTTGCCAGGCACCTTCTTGTTGCGGGCCAGGATGTCGTACTGGTTCGGCTGGGGATAGCCTGAGGTGTCGAAGAGCTCTTCAAGAGCTGGAACTGTGGCTATATCCCCATATGCGTCGGCTGTGCGAACGTGGTACACCAAGCTGTCCGTGTCCGTGTAGAGAAGCGAGATGTTGTGGCCGTAGTGTGGACGTAATATGTCGTAGTATGTCTCGAACATGTGGAGCTTGCTCAGATCCAGAACAGTGGCTCCGACGTAGATGGGCTTGGTGAGTTTCACCACACCTTGCCTCATGTGAATCAGAGCCAGCTGCTCGTTATAGATTGTTCGAGACTTGAACAATGGACTCGCAACAAGCTGACGACATCGCTCTTTCCTCGTCACCAATTTTATGTCCACGCGATTCCGTACATTCTCCATGGTTTTGCCAAACACCGCATTATTCATGAGCTTGAAGAAATCCTTATCAAGCTCGGACGTGGCTGCGGTGCGGTGTTTAGTGTTGACTTCGATATATGGACGCAACCATGGAGAATGCTCGAACTTGAGGATGCGGTGAACTGCGTGGACTGTGACCCCTTGTTGCATCAACCACCGGAGATTCCGGTAGTGAAGGACGTAATTCTTCTTGGGTTCGAAATCCATGACGAGCTTCTTCTGGTTGGAATCGGGTGGACACTTGAACTCGGGTGCAGGGGGAAGATCGCAAAACAAATCCTGCAGCTTCTCGGAGAACTCAAGGTCCACCTCGGCGAAGAACCCATGTTCCGAATCGTCGAAACCTTTAATGTTGAAGTTGGAAGGGTCAGCCCACTCGAACCCTCTAAAAGGGAGTGGCTGCATCATGGAGTGCCCGTACAAGTTATTCACGTCCGTGTGCATGATGTAGCTCGACGGTTGTGAGGGGTCGTAGCCAGTAGCCATGTGACGGTTGTTGGCGCGCGCGTGCCGTTGCGACACCTGGACCATGCCACCCCGCACGGCGCGTTCCACAAACAGCATCATGTCCACGTCCGAAAGAAGCTCCAGCTTGATTTTCGTCACCAGAAACATGGCTGACCACGCCAGTCCGGGGAGACTATAGAAGTAGGCGGGATCCAGGTGGTAGATGTTCATTGCAGTCGCCCGGAACGTCTGGAACACGTCGGCGAGGAGCGTCACATCAAGTCTGAGGTAGGCATCGTGGTAGTCTCCGAGATTTTGGCAATCCAGCTCGCGCCACATGGACTGGGCGTGATGATATTCTTCGTCGGTGATGTTCGAGCCTCGTAGCTGACTGTAGAACTTCGCCTGGGGAGGTAGCGACGTCTCCGCAAACTTGGTAGAGTCGGTGACGTATTCGTAGGGGTAGACCCCCTTACGCCTGAAGAGACCGGCGTCCAAGTTTGGAAAATTCGCAGAGGTAATGAGCATTTGCTCGTTGCTCAGCTTCCCTGCAAGGGCATCGAGGCTGGCCGGGAGGAACCTCAGGGAATCGAGGAAGCGAAGCTCGACGGTAGAGCCGGATTCTGGGATTCGAACCCATTTGCTCACACTGATGTAACGCTCCTCGTTCTGGGCCAGGACGTTGATTCGCATGTCGTCGTACCCAAGATGCTTGATCAGGTGGTGAAAGTCGTACCCCGAGCCGTTGTGAAAAAACACAGGGATGAAGCGTGGGTCCCGGGCCATACGGTTGCAATCATTGCACCAAGGACCAACGTACCTACCGTTAAAGTGATCGTGGTGACGGACTTTACGGTTTTTGGTAGTGTACTCCTCGACGCAGACAGGGCAAGCGATGGCCTCGTCGTGTCTGCGTTGATCGTCGGGGGGCAGTGGGAGCATAGACTTGGGGGTCAACAGCACCTTCCCCATCTCGATGGCCTCGTCAACCATCCTCTCGAGGAAGTGTTTGGCTGCGTCGGGACCGCGATACACATAGGGCTCGGGGGCGATGTGTTGATCTCGTCGCACCACAACGTAAGCGAAACTGGATGCATCGTGGAGTTGGTAAGGGGTGGTGGAAGAAACTTCAGGATCGGGGTCGCAAGTGGACAGGGGTTTGAGGAAGGCCTCGAAATCCGCGATGATGATAGCAGGGTGCTCCACCATGGCACCGTGCATGTGGAAACGCTCCACGGTGCCAGGTTTGGGCAAGTCTGCCACCCCCGGTTCGTTGGCTTTGCAGTAGAGCTTGTGGTTAGCGAGCTTCTCGACAGCGATGATGGGACCTCTGATGCGTTGATAATCCTGCCGTTTTTGATTACGAAATTTAGACAAGCACCTGGGACAAACTTCTATGTGGTGTTCGTCTTTGCTCAGCTGGCTTGAAACAAGCCGAGAGAGGGAACGGATGAGAGTGTAGTGGTGATGGGTCTCGTTCTTGATGAGTAGGAGATGAATTTCTTGCACACCATCATCGTCTACGTCGCTCACCCGGATAGGGTACACCACATTTTCGTCGGTGAGGCCGTAAACGTTGATGGCCAACCGAGGGTTGTGTGTACGGGCCTCGAACTTACGAATATCCGAAAGCGCCACCGGGTAGTCGATCCCAACCATCGCATCTTCCAGCTCTGGCTCGTAGGGTAGGTAGTGGTTAACTCGGTGTGGATGGTTTTTCCGGTCGACAGGGTGTAATGCTGCAAGCACCGACCAGAGAAAGCACTTGGCGTCACTGTTTTGAATGTTCAGGACGGCTTTTTTATCCTCAATCGCTTCTGGTAAGCGGACGTAGCTGGAGGCGGAGAGAGGTACAAACTTGCAAAGTTTGACGCGCAGTTCGTGAGGCTCGCCACACAGCGAACCCCCCGAGCCCTTGGCTTGATGTTCCTCCTGCTTTGCCACCAGCTCCTCGACAAACTTGTTGTAAATATCCTCGAGGTTGTCGACATCCGCCAGATGCAACGTCTTCGCCTTGGTGTTGTGGCAGAAGCTGTAAATTTCATCAGACGGCTTCTTGTACCGACAACGTAGCGATGCGTAGAATTTAGTGGAGGAGTGCGTAGCCAGTGCATTACTAAAAATAGAAACTATTTCTGCTCGCTTCTCCTCTAAAAAGCTACGAACATCGCAAGAGCCATCCGACAATTGAACGTAATCTCCTAATATTCCACCGAAAGCAGACCGGTCTGCTTTTATCGCAGGCTTGACGCGTTTAGCAGGTGGTGCATTGATGGAGGCTGCTTCTGCCCTCCTCTTGGTGGAGGTCGAAGGCTGGGCCCCAGATGTATTTTTGCTTAGACAAGTAAGCTTATGCTTCTTGACATACGCAATTGTAATGTATTTATTGCATCCGGAACACAGTTCGGTGGCAGCCAAATGCTTGCTTGGCACGCAGGTGCGACAATGTCTTGCAAAATTTTTGCTTGATATGGCTGTTTTGCACACAGGGCAACTTTTCATGGAGCGCATTTTTTTTTGGGTATGTTTATTTATATGTAATCGGTTGGTGGTAGAGTGTTGTCTTCCTCAAATATGTGTTTTAATCAACCCTATAAAAAAATTGAAAAAATATATAAGAAAAATATGATTGTAGATAGAAAAAAAATAAATATTGTATGCATGTGTAATTCTATTTAGCTTATTTTTGCTAGACACAAATCTTCTTCAGATTTTATTGCCCACTAATATATTTTTCTACCAATCTAATAAAAGTGTGAAACTATGAAAATGTTCTAAGACAATCTTCTCTAGAATATTCTTCCCCAAAGCTAATGTTAACAACCTGTTGTAACCTAAGCATCGTGTGTATTGCATCCGGCGAAGCCACGCTAACGCCCAAGCAGCTCGCTATTATGTACCTGCACGCTCCGGATATGCTGACGATCTTCCATCCCAGCTCGCTGTTGTGTGCCTGCATGCTCCGGTTATCTCGCTCGCTCTGAAACAAAATATAAACAAAACAAATTGTATACACCCAAGCGACCCGCTATTATGTACTTGCACGCTCCAGATGTTGCGGGGTAGGTGTACTGACGAGGCTCACCGTTGTGTAACTTTCGTCGTCCCAAGGCCTACGTATTGTTGATAGCACACGCAGAAAGGAGAGGGAGCAAAATTGTAGTTTTTCTAGATGTGTTTGCGCCATAATACAGAAATAATAAGAGGCACCAGCGCGTGCACGTGTGTGGCACATCGTTCCCGAGAGAGGTTTACAAAAATCACGATATACAAATATTAGTGTCCCCGGGACTTGGAAGATTACGATAAAGTGCATTCGTACTTCAAAAATGAGAAAATGCATTATTTACTCATCACGCTGTGTCAGCGCAACGAATAAATACGCGAAACGTAATCTACCGATAGATAGGCGCGCGCGCGCGTGTGTGGCACATCGTTCCCGAGAGAGGTTTACAAAAGCCGTGTCCGGATTGGCAAGCGCTCCATCCTGTTCTCTCCCGTTGCTCTCGCGTGCACTCGAAGTCGCGTCCAAGTTGTCCGAATCTGCATGTCCCCTTGTAGTACGGCTGTCACTTTTCCCGCCAGGTGTCAGCCCGAACTTCACCCACCGCGCTCTGGGGCGCAAACAAACATGACAATGATTTCCACCTAACTACTCACATTAAAAATATAACACGCTATTTTATCTTTTTCAATTTTTCTGCATTCAGTATTATCGATAAAATATTAAAATATAGAGTTTTACATCCTCTAATCAGTAAATATTGTCTGTACAAAGTGAAAGTTAGAATATGGCTGCCAAGCGCAGCGTCACAGCGAGTTCAAGCATGCATCTGTCGCGCCTCCCTCCGACTCCACGTCTACCGCAAATTCGGACAACAGAGATTGGCTGAGTCCCGGATGGAACAGTGTAGGTGACAACTGCTGCTGATTCGGACGCAACCCTGGCCACTTCTATTAGTCAGTGTTGCCCATTCGTAGGTTAGCTTCGCCTGTAAAATATCACATGATGAAATATTCTTCAGGTAAGTTGGCAACATTGAACCGCAATTGATGTTACCAGTGTTGTCAACTTCTATTTGTAGGTTAGCTTCGCCTGTAAAATATCACATGGTGAAATATTCTTCAGGTGAGTTGGCAACATTGAATCGCAATTGATGTTACCAGTGTTGTCAACTTCTATTTGTAGGTTAGCTTCGCCTGTAAAATATCACATGGTGAAATATTCTTGAGGTGAGTTGGCAACACTGGCAACATCAATTGATGGCACTCAACCCGCGCACCTCCACTAGTCAGTGTTGCCAACTCCCATTCGTAGGTTATCTTTGCTTGTAAAATATCATATGGTGAAATATTCTTGGGGTGAGTTGGCAACACTGATCGCCAATTGATGGCGCTCAACTGAGCTGATTACACTAATCAGTATTGCTAACTCCCATTCGTAGGTTAGCTTCGCTTGTAAAATATCACATGGTGAAATATTCTTGGGGTGAGTTGGCAACACTGATCGCCAATTGATGCTGGTGAACCCGTGCACCTCCACTAATCAGTGTTGCCAACTCCCATTTGTAGGTTAGCTTCGCTTGTAAAATATCACATGGTGAAATATTCTTGGGGTGAGTTGGCAACACTGCGAGAAAGCCTCAAGCATTGCCAGCTCCTTGCTTGAGGTTAGGTTATACCCAAAAACAAAAACCTTGGTTATTTTTTCGAGTAAGAGGTTGGCAACACTGTGTACCTCACTATACCTCATTTTCGGGCGCAGAACCCGTGCCACTGCTCTACTCTGTAGGTTAGCTTAGCCTGTAAAATATCACATAGTGAAATATTCTTGAGGTGAGTTGGCAACACTGAACCGCAATTGATGTTGCCAGTGTTGCCAACTCCCATTTGTAGGTTAGCTTCGCCTGTAAAATATCACATGGTGAAATATTCTTGGGGTGAGCTGGCAACACTGCAAGAAAATGAGGCTCATGCCTTACGAGAGAAATCCATTAAGGCGAGCCTCACCGAGCCTCATTTTCGGTTGGTGAACCGGCTTGATTGTACTACTCTCAGGAACTGGCTCTTGATCACAGACTGACATCGTTAGGGGTTTTTGTGAAGCACAAGCAGTTCTGCAGTACTTGTAAGATTATAAACAATGACTTAATTATTAAGTTGAGAATTCACTTTCTAGAGCAAAGCTGCTCAAACATCGGAAGATTTGTGTGTGTGTGTGTGGCCTTCTATATAGTTCCGCTTTATTTATCTTCGTTAAAGTAATTCATAATCTCTGTCTCCATATTTTATCCTTTAGATTAGCTTATTTGTGCTAAACTTTGTTTCATTCCTTGGTTGTTTTGGAAAACTTACCGAGGGAAGTCATTCTTTTAGAATCCTGTGTTGATCGAACATTTTTTTGTTTGTTGGGATCAGAGTTGTTAAAGGTCCAGGAATTTTAAATAAATTTAATTCCGGTCCAGGAGAGAAAATCATGATGTGTAAATGGGTTCTAGACCATAAAGGACCTTTTTTATGTTTAAAGTATTTAAATTCGGCCCAGGAACCTTTTTCTCCGGATAAATTTAAATAAAGTTGAGGAACTTTTTTTCCGAATGAAACGGTCCAGGAACCTATTTTCCGGATGAACTTAAATACGGTCCAGGAACCTTTTTTCCGAGTGAATTTAAATACAGTCCACGAAACATCTTTCAATGAAACAATATTCTCAACTTGGACCGAATTGAAATTGTGCGTGAAAAAAGATTCCGGTCCTGTTATGGAACACAATAGAACCCATTAGAATTTATGCTTTCATGGACCTTCAACAACCCTGGTTGGGATATTACAAAACGATTACTTTCCATGACACTTAGTTCTCCATTTTGAATGGGGCAGTTGCCCCCGTGCCCTACCCGCTAAATCAGCAAATGGGTGGTGTTATCAACTAAACAACCTCAACTGTTACTTTCAATACTAAATTTGTACCGTGCACCATCACCCAATAACAGTTCCCTGCATTGATTGACACCATCCTTCCGAAAAGGATACTTACAATGCAAGAACTGATCACAGTCTATCTAATAACCGGTCTGTCATCTTAGCGTCACAGACAGAGGCCTGGAATCAAGGTTGGCACGAAGTAGGCCGTGGCACAGTTCTAGATCATCAGCAAAGAAGAAAGGCGAACGAAGATTCTATCCTTTGATTCGCCGCTCTTCAGGCACTTGTTAATTCATTGCTTCTTCTCAGAACATTACAGCGTACCCATAATCCCTATATTCATGAACCTGACACTTGTTTTACTCTCAAAACTTTCTCCTAGACAGATGTTCAGCTGTGAAAAAAATGGTTTGCGAGATCTCATTGTCGACAGACATTAAGCTCATGCCGAATCATTTGACTGATGGTTTTTGTTTGGTGAATATGTGCTGTTATGTAACTGGGGCAAGATTCCATGTATGGTTTACGAGGGTAAGACGGTAGATGCATATGAACATGTGTGTGAAAGTAACAATACCGTGGCAATGGAAGTGGAAGGCTATGGCAAGGTCTCAAAAGTTCGACGTTCAAGGTTTGGCTTGCGGTAATCTCACAGTACTGGGTTTGTGCCAAATAAAGACACAAGTCATTGATCTGGGTTCAAACCCTTGACCGATATGCTGGACGGAAAGTTTCTGGGCTAATGGGAAGTTAAAACGTTGCAAGTCTAACAATCGTTACCAGGAAGATACAATTTAATGGACAAGATTAGCTTCGTTGATAGTAAACCTTAAAGAAAGTGTTCCGTGGAAATATCAAAGGATTACACTGGTAAACACACTTTTTATTACCAACGAAATTAGTCATTTTAAGGTATCCTTGCAATTGTGATTTCGAATATAATATCAGTTTTTCTACATTGGCCCCAGTTACTGAGCAATGGCTGCGTTTTAAGGAACACAAGAAAAGCATGAAATCTCATTGTTAATTACTCTTAATGATTAGAAAAACGTTGTTTCTGAGATTTTCTTGTGCGTAGGGTGTCGGAACAATCACGCTGAAGATCGCAGCAATAATCTGCCACACTAGCGACGATTGGGTACCAAAACGGGAAGGGGGCAGGTGCAAGAACAGTTTAGTGTCCCTTAGTAGAAATGGCTTATCATTAAGAGACCATAGTGCGGAGGCAAAAAGTGGGTGGGAAATATCCTACACACTCCTCCTAATCATCACCATTGAACCGCTATCTCGTATCTGTCCCATCTGCTTTGAAAGATTTCCAACCTCATCTTCTCTATATCTTGATGGCACCTCTCCCCTTGTTTTTCATTAAAATCACGAAGATTATCTGGAAAACTGGATTTGGAAGAAATTTATCTTGATGCTCAAATTAATACCAAAATATTTTAAGCTTGCGAGCACGTTTTGCACATGTTCTTCATAGTTTTCATGTTTGTGATTCCCGAAGATGTTCTTGACAACCGAGACATAAGAATCATGTAGAACCTTCAATATCATTCTTAAAATTTGAGATATTTGAATCATTATTGAGTTTACGAGTTTGAGGCCCATCAAAGATCCCCATTTTTAGTTTCTCAATACTCAGTCCATGAAAGGATCTATGGATGTAATGAGACACCCGCCATCTTTATCCAAGACTTAACAAACTACTTCAATATGCAAGATATGCTTCCTTTACAAAGTCAGTGATGTTTTATCTTTGTTTCTGCACAGAATATTCACCTTGCGAAGAACTCAGGTTGCCTACAAAATAAAAACAAATAAAGGAAAACGAACTTTAAATAAATATATTCTGTGCAATGGAAGGACTAGAGAAATATTTTTTATATTCTAAAAAAAAAGCATGTCCTACTTCATGTCAACACCTACAGCTATTATTTATACAAACTTCAAATCAGAGGATATCAAGTATCTCAAGCACTAGAGCCAACTTGGCAAAACCGTTGTTCATTTTAGATTCAACACAACCAAAGTACCATAAATTCGTTGTGTTTTCACTATTATCATGTCAAATATTGTATTTATTGGTTTTGTAATGTGAATAATAGTTGTACTGAAGCACCTTAAAGATGTTTAAGGGGTAAGACTCTGGGGATTCGCCCAAATTTCATTTGGTTTACGTCGTTGCCTTGTAAATAAGGGGTCCCGGGTTCGATATAATAGTGACATCATATCGCTGTGAGTGTTCTTAATGATAAAATTAAAATAAACTTTCTGCAGAAGGTAAAATATAATTCGATTTCTTGTCATCAAGTTTTGAATTGGTTCAGTGCAGCCATAATTTTCAGGAGAGTCGCATAACTCTACCGCGCATGGAGATTGGGCAGTTATCGTGACGTAATAATCCTTAGCTCCGAAAAAAGAGCGTCACAAAATCTTTGCACATTATAACTGAATGACTGCATTGAAATGAGTACACTCTTAAGAATCCAGATTACTTGATATTTACCAACTTTATCTATTCTGTTGGGGACACACTAGGATTGTAGGACGTAAATATCAAAATCATGGTGTAACGAGAAAATATCGAAGGACGCACATAAAATGATAGTGCTTGGTGGTGCGGGGGGAATGGGGAAGGGGGGCAAACCACAATCCTGTCTGAGGCGCCAAAATATCTAGCTACGAGGCTGCTGTGCTGTATATTTTGCGTGGGATCCATGCGCATTACCGTGAAAATTGTCCATCACCATGTTCGTGCACTTTATTTGACCCAATAAGAGCTTCAAGAATTAAAAGAAAACTCAAAACAAGCTGTTGACAACTTCTGCACCAGCATACATAAAAATCCATCGCTTAAAAACACATAGGATATAAGAGAAAAATTAATGAAAATAGCCATGGACAATTTGCTGAGCAATACTAGTGGATCCCACTGTACACCACTATTCTAGTTCCATGAATCTCATTGTCGTGCCATTATTGCATGTACATGCTAACTTCAAAAATAAACCCAAAAAAGAGTGATAAGAGTATTACTTACCAAATCACTATGGTTTAAGGTTAATATTGTAAAAAAATAACAATCTTTTCAGCAATTAAATTTCGTCTCGGCAGTTCAACACCAGTTATGCTGCATCAAAAATATAGGGTATTTTTTGTCATCAGGTAAAAGTCTTACATTTTTTTTTGTTCAACTACATATCTAATTAAAAATTTACACCCTCCAATCAATATCAGATTGTCGCTTATGAAATGGGAAAAGGCCGGATATCGTTGCGCAACGTAGGCTCAATTCTTTCATAGTTTCTTAACCATACCAGTTGTAAGACATCGATGCTTGACTCTTAATTACATATGCATTTTGTAAGCTTTCATTCAATACGTATACCGAATGCTAATGAACTGAGCCTGATATAATAGCTCTTAAGCTAGTTGTATGGACCAATGGGAGACTATTGAAAGAGGAACATAAATTGAGAGTATTTGAAAATAAAATTCTTAGGAAAATATTTGGACCTAAAAGGGATGAGGAGACAGGTGAGTGGAGACGGTTACACAATTTAGAACTATATACTTTGTATTCATCTCCAGATATTATTAGAATGATTAAATCAAGAAGACTTAGGTGGGCAGGCCATGTGGCACGAATGGAAGAGGAAAGAGGAGTTTACGTGATTCTTGTTGGAACACCTGATGGTAAGAGTCCAGTAGGAACGCCAAGACGAAGACCTAAAAGAAATTGGTAGGGATGGAAAAGTGTATATAGATCTTGCTCAGGATAGGAACAGATGGAAGGCGTGTGTTGCTGTAGCCATAAACCTTCGGGTTTAGGAAGGCTAGAGAGTTAGTTAGTATGAACAAATTTGGACCGAGTTTTGTTTTGTTTGGTTTGTTTGATACCTGTAAGTAGCAGAAGCAGGGCGCGAATCCTGGGGGGACAGGGGGGATTGCCCGCACCAACAATATTGTTCTAAAAACTCCCCCCGACCAAAAATTTCCAAGGGGTAAAGTTTTGCTGTAACAACTAAGATAAGAAATTAGTTTTGACTTCAAATGTGCTTTATTAAGGATAATATCGAAAGCATACGGGTCATCATTCCATGTCAAATCAGGCAGGAGTTGAACCTCATAGTCAACGATTTTGATGATATTTCGTACACGGTTTTGTTTTGCTCCAAAACTGACACTTGTGAAAGGATTTTGCTGAAATATAATTTTTATGTATTGCACGAGTGTTAATCAAAATGTCATTTTTCACAAACATGCAAATTTCAATTGCGTTAATTTCGGGAACGAATGAAGATACAGAAGCGTTCTTGAGCTTGTTGCAAAGATAAAAGACGGTAGAATATTACGAGATTCAAACTTAGTCTAATTTGAAGGTACTGTTCAAATTTCACGTTTGAACAGCTCGAAACTCTCCCAATCGATTTTCCTTATTTTGGGATATTTTTAACTATCATTATTCCTCTTTCGACTGAGAAAATCTTGTGTTTGTTTTTCCATATAAGAAAGAAAAAATAAATTGAAATTTGTCCTGCACAAGCAATGAACTGAACCACAGTGGGCCTATGCAGAGACTTTTTATTTGTGTCACGCTAAAGGATGTACGTATATATTTACTGTAAAGGGACAAGATGGTATTCCACTTCATTATTGACTTGATTCTATGCTTAATTCTAATGCTTGCTGTTTCTATATTTATCCACATATTCGCTTATTCGCCATGCTCAGATTTCACTGTACGGATTTTTTACAAATCCTTTATCAAATCTGTTCTATTCGGATATCAGGCCCGTAGCCAGAATTTCATTTCGGGGGGGGGGGGGGGGGCTCAACCCTTATCAGCACGGGCGTCGCCAGAAATATTTGTAGAGGAGGCCAGGCCATAGATAAATCTTGATTAGTGCAAATAATAATGACAATAATAATAATTATTTTACAATAATAACTATTATAAGTTATTAAAAATATACCAACTTCAATCCAAATTTATTGTTATTATTACATAAATGGAGAGATCGTATCGGTGAATATCAAACACAAGTGTTGCCCATTATTTTTCGTACATTTTGTACAGTTAGTGTACTGAAAATCATACTTATTTTATTTTGTTATTAACTTTAACACAATCGTTCAAAAAAGGGCTTTAACAGTTAGTGGTAAATTTTACTCATAAAGTTTATATTCTGTGACCTTCCACAAAGAAAACTATAAGCTTTGGAAGCTGTGAATCCATTTATTCTTTGGATAAATTGGTAGAATATACAAATATAACCAGGTTCCTCTATTATACACTAAACGTTTTTCGATATAATGCAGTTTTTACTGTGGTTATAACTTTATTTGTTATTATTAATAAAAATAAAATTTAAATTAGATATTTAGCCCCCTTAGTCCTCCCCCTGGCTACGTGCCCGTTGAATATGCAAATTATCCGGGTATAAGTATATATGTGGATTATCTGTTGCATCCGAAACGGATAATTTGAAATCCGAATATTCGTCATCCAGATTTTTGGTACCTTTACCTATATTCAACTTTCAAGCCAATCAATTTCCAAACATGTTTCAACGAGGCTACATTATTGCACATGAAAGAAAGAATATTTGAAATTTCGACCAATGTATTTGCTACAAGGAGGAGACAGGTGCAATATAAGCAAATGACTCCCCCCCCGTTTCTAGGTCGATGTGAATGAACTTACATTAGCTGAATCTACGAGTGAAAGTTTGCAAGATTTGACTCGCAATTCGGACTGCTGTGTGCAAGATATGAACAACCGCAGCAATTTAACTGATCTGTGTTCTTTCCCTTGCTGCACCGTGCACAGGAATTCTTGATCGACGTGATGCAATTGTTGCGAGCAAAGAATCCCGCTTCCACCTGCTGGAAGGTCGTCCTTGACACTAGTGATGGGTCGTTCGTGAACGAGTCGTTCCTTTTGAACGACTCCCTCTTGGGAACTGTGAACTGTTCGCTCCTTCGGAGTGAACGAGCAGTTCCTCTGTGGTCGTTCCTCGGAGTCGTGAGCTTTGAGTGTACGTTGTCAACCGCTCCTGCAGTTCCAGCTCCGTCGATAACTCATGACTGCGAGAGAGAGCGACCGTGTTTTGTTTTGTTTCTGCTGTGTACGTGCTCTGGTTTTCTTGTGGTAGGTGGAGTAGTAGGCGGAGTTCCCTCTCTCCTAATTCTTTTCACTCAAGCTAACTCCAGCAAGTCCTCCCCCACCCCCCCTCACTTCAGCTGCACGAAACCAACATCGAAAGGAGTTGATCGTTCCTTTGAACGGCTGCTTGAGTGAGCGAGCTCCGGTGAACTGCCTCCCGAAAAGGAACTGCCATGACAAGTGGTAGTTCCTCAGGAGTCGTGAGCTTTGCTTGTATGCTGCCAACGCTCCCAGTCGATGACTCACTCCTACGAACCTGCGCGAGAGAGGGAGAGGGGGAGAGAAAGAGAGAGCGCGAGAGCGAGCGAGATCCCGCCTTTTGTTGCTGGTTGTTGATAGTGGCGGTTTTCCGCTTAGTTATGCGTGCAACTCTGTTTACAACAGCAATGCTGCAGAAGCTCAACAATGAGGGAGGGATGATGATTTAAGAGGTTCTTCAGTTACCAATTTGGTTTTCCTGATTTTTTTTAAAAATACTTTTAGTTGAAACTTTTGAATTTCTCAAAATTTCGGGAGGGAACTGCAGCCCCATGAGTCCCCCTCGACCCAATCACCCATTCAATATTACATAAATTCTGAATTCAACCTAAATTTCAGGATCTTACTAAACATTCTGTAGATACTCTTGTGAGGATATCAGTAAAACACATAATGTTCGTTCACTTCCAATCAATATATAATTCACTATTTGATATCGCTATGTAGACAACAATGAAATTAATATAAACTATAAAGGATGGATAATATTGAGTAATCGGAACTCGACGTAGCTCATCGTCCCCCCCCCCCCCCCCCCTCGAGAGAACCCACTCCCAAAAAGGCCAAGCACGGCGAAGCCGGTTGCCTAGGGGTAGCAAGCGAAAGCGTGAGTCTCCGCCTCCCTGCCTCTGCCTGAAATGCGAGCGAGCGAAGGGTGCATGTTGACAGGAAAAGATGTCCTGTACGACTGGACAAAAAAAATCAGACTCTCAGACGTTTGGCAACACCGCTTTCGCCCCCCCCCTTTTCACACTAGCACAAGTGGAGACGAAAAGTCTGGGGTTCCTCAAGTCCAAACTCTAGCCGGAGTGACTTTAGTAGCTGTTTATGTTTTCTTCCATTCTTGCGCGAAGGCGGATTCCTCCCCTCTAATTCTTTCCATCCCCTCCCCCGCCCAACGAAACCAACTTGGAGCTGTGTTGGTATGGTAGTTCCTGTGAACGACTCTTTCAACGAGCAAGCTCCAATGAACTGCCTTTCTAAAAGGAACTGCCTCGTCCGAGAGCATGCTCCGTGGCCTTGTCGTTCCTTTGAACGACTCCTGGTGAACGACTCCTTTCGGTGAGCGAGCTCCGGTGAACTGCCTCCCGAAAAGGAACTGCCATGACCCATCACTACTTGACACAGGAATCGGTTTACTTTCGTCAGAGCATTCGTATCTACAGTCCCATCTGGCGAGGAAATGTGACCCAACTACAGTCAACGCACTCCGCTCTGGTGCCCTGGCGGGGAAAGTGCGAACTAGCTTCTCGCTGTATCCGGGTGGGGGAACCGCATTGAGCTTTGGATCTGCAAGACGCTGCAAAGATTGCTGAAGCACAGGGTGCGAAATCATTGAAAACTAGTGGGGGGGGGGGAGAAAGTTCTTCATCCACAAACCCACTCGCCCACAAACATATGTGTAAATTATACGATATACATATTTGTAATGTTCTTAAAAGTATAAATATATTACTCAGTTAAAAACATATTATTATTATTAATTACTACATAATGAAAATTAATTTGTTACTTTTATACATATCAGATATTGCAAAGCAGCTAACTAATTCCTTTACTAACCGGTTAAAGATGTTTATAAATTATGAAATAGTTCAAGTGGTTTTATTATGTGTAAGTTTCTGTTTAGTTTGTGCTTTATGTTAATATAAATATATTAGATTTCATGGTTATTATTGTCTTGCATTCTTGTTTTACATGGATGTCCGCATGGATGTAGATTTGTTAATGATCTCTTAAGAGAGAAAAAGCATTCAATGCTCACAACTACACTAATTTGCGTTTCTTTTGGATATTATTCTTAGTAAAGTATATTTGAAATTAAAAGTAATTGCTTATCTTTTGTTTGTTATAACAAAAACTCTCCCCACCGGAATTTTTTGGTGGGGGATTTTTGAGACCAAGATTGTTGGTGTGGGGGAATCCCCCCCCAGGAGTTCGCACCCTGCTGAAACATGAGTGTTGCCTGCTCCCAGGTTCGAATCCCAGTCTGGAGGACATCATATCATCACCCATGCTCAACGTCGCGATTAGAACATAGTGGCAGTGGCAGAAAAATGACGCTAAATAACAAATGAACGTCGCCAGAAGAACATTGTACTGAGCTCAGCCCATTGATAAAACCCGAGAGTAGAAATAGCAACAATAGTAAATATTACTATTGTCACATTTATGGTGCTTATCATCCAATAATAACTTTTATAAACAAATAAAAACAAACCAATTTTATTCCAAATGTATTATTGTTGTTATTATTGCTAATATATAAATAGGAGACTTTTCTATTCAACCCACCAGATAGTGCACAACTGTTTTTCATTATTTCTTAACATTTTGTAGAATAAGTGTAATCTTTTATTATTAACCTTTAAAAGCAAGGTAGAAAATTGTAGTCAAAATTTATGTCGTGTTACCTCTCCTAAAACTGATTTTTTTGGAATTTTGAAAACTTTAATCTTTAAATTAAGTAGGTTTGATTTCATTTTTTGTTATTTAACGTCGCTTTTAAACCACATTCGGCTAATCGCAACGATAAGGATGAATGATGATATGATGAAATTGATGAAGGGTCACCCACAAAGAGCACCACCCATGCTCAGACCGGGATTCGAACCCGGGACTCTTCGTGTCGTTGTGCACTGAGCTAACTACTCCGCCACGGTTATGATTACTATTATACAATAATAATAATAACTATTATAAACTAATGAAAAATAACTGATTTTTTCTACTTGATCCAGCAGGTGAGTGAATATCCAGCACAGCTGTTTTTCATTATTTTTTGTTTCAAGCAGATACTGTACTGAAATGCATAGCTATTTATGGACACCCTGCATGTCCATTACCAGACCCTCTTTACGTGTTATTCACCTGGAATACGTTTAGAAGCAAATGCTGCAATTATGTAATAGTTTTTGGTTTTAAGCGCGCTTCATTGTACAGGAAGATGAATTGGGAATGGGCCTATCGCGTAATGCATTTCTGCTTCACCATTTCTCCCTCTGGGAGATTCGCTAATCCACCTGAAATTTTGAAACAAATATTTATTTATTCGCAAATTCCTCCTTTTGTTCGTATTCCTTCTCTCTCGTTTCTGTACTTGCCTTTTTTCCTATATTTCCCCTTCACGTCTTTACTATATTTTCCTCTTCTATTTTTATCTCGTCTTCTCTCCATTTCCCTGTAGCTCTTTATCCTTTTCTTTCTATTATATTTTCTGGGTTGTTTTCTTCCCATCTCTCCCTTGTATCGTTTCTTTCTTTTTCGCTCTTGTTTGTTTTCTTTCTTACGTTCTCTCTTTCACGTCTCTTCTCTCTGTCTCTGTCCATTCTTTCTCGCTCTTTCTTAGTTTCTCAATTTCTCTGTTTCTTGTTTCCCTTTTACTCTCTCTTGCTATGTTTTCGTCTCTTTTTTCATCATCTCTTTCATTCTTTCTCTCTCGCTCTTGTTTATCAACTTTCTTTCTTAAAATGTATTTTCTCCCCTTTTCTACTCTTTATCTCTTTACATATCTATCTTGTTCTGCTCGCCATTCTTCATTTCCCTCGCCCATTTGCTTCTTTTCTTTCTCACTTTGCTTTTTCGACTCTCTCTTCAGTTTTTCATTTCTTTCCTTCCCTCTTCTGCTTCTCTCCTCTCATCTCTTTCAAAATACAGTTGAGACTGCTTTGTACGTAACTCAGTTCTGCGTAATTCTGTTTTGTACGTAAATAACTGTAGGTCCCGGCAAAATATATTTTAAAAACGTGTAAATTAAACCGTATTTGTACGTAATGAATTTATACGCAATTCAGTGTTACACGTACCAATTTTCATAAAATACAGTTGATTTGTACGTAACCAAGATTCAACTATGTCACAGAAGTGACTGTTTTCAGTTTGATCTGGTCGGCCATGGCGAACAGCAAGAGGAAAAGTTACACGCTTGACCAGAAAGTAAAATTTATAAGCATAGCTACTACATACATACATACATATAGAATATATATATACGAGTATATAATATATACCCAATGCTTAGGAGGTGATTCTGCAAGTGAATATAAACAAAAAAGTTCATGTGACGAAATGCCGAAGACGACACCCATTCGGAGTTATTGAAGTGGGAGTTATTATGTTTACAAGGAAATAGTGACACAACGGCGAACTATATAACCGCGGCGAAGGGCGTTCCACAAAGAAATGCGGCATGCTCTATTCAAAAAAGCACATGGCAGATGTGTGAAGTTGATGCGCAAGGGATTCCCCAAAGGAAGCGAATGGGTCTGTTGAAGTCATGGGGGTAGGGAAGGGTTTAGCGAAATGTGTTATCCACGGAAAGTGATATGTGGAGACTGACAACTAAGAAGAAAGCGAATAGCCGTAGTGGACATCACCATTACGTAGAAAAACAAAGATGGTGGTGGTGATGCGCTAGGTTGCATATGTGTCGACATGTTCACTGTGTGCAGAGTGGAGGTGCCGAGGAACATCACAGACGATGTTCAAACTGTCTGCCATTAACTTCCACGCAGAGATGACAACGCCGAATCAAGGATTGTCTGTCTAGTGCGAACAAACAACCCCGGGTTTCTGCTGTCGTCGCTGCGTATATACGTACACACACACACACACATAAAACTAAAACTGAAATAGCTGCAGATTTTGGCATCGCTTATATCACACCTTGCACAGTCATTAGTAAAAGAAATGCTGTTTTAGAAGGTTTTTTAAAATTGGGTAACACAGGGTGCCTACCAAAATTCTTGACTTTTTCTCCTTGTTCTTAACATTTATTTAATCGTCCCCTACTTTGGTATACTTGGGAATTAGGAAAATAGATACTTTCTTTAAATGAAAACCCCCTACCGCAAGGCCGGTTAAGATGAAAAGTAATGCTGTACTTTAACAGGAGATTTAGACTTGCTTTAATTATTAATGCATGTAAAATGAATGCTTCAGACTTTAACCTGCATAAGAAATGGTCACATTATTTTATTTAATATTTTTACAAAACTTCACGCATACAAAAATGTAATCCTTAAGAAACAAAGTGAAAAGTCTTAACCACAACTTCATACAATTTTAGATTTCTAAAAATTCAATTTTATCAAATCCCAGTACAGGTATATAACAATGTGAATTAACTATACTGTGAAAAAAATAGCATACATTCTTGTCCACAAGCATAATTTCTTGACTTTCTTGACCTGCCTGTTGATTTCTTGACATTCATGACTGGTAGATAGCCTGATATAATGTCTATTGTAGTATTTCAGCATCAAAGTGTTCACTAATAAAGTGACAAACCTAATGTATTTGTGGAATTTTCCGTAACTCTGACGTCAAAGTCGGTGACATTGCCTAACCATTGTGTGAGCTCCCTGGTTGTTGTTAGTGGTGACGCTTGTTGCATTTTTTCCTTTAGTGATGGGAATGTTCGCCGAACATTAAAAGTTTGAATTTGAATTGAATTTCAATTGGCCATATTGAACAGTTCTTGTAATCATAGTTCTTAATAAACATGCCAGAACCATTGTTCTCATGTGTTTGATTTTACCTGTACTTTTCCTGTGACTATACCATGTTTTGACTGCTTACAGCGCCATTTTTTACCCTGGTGGCGAGAATTGGAACTTTTTTCTTTGCATAATTCGCGAGCGCATTGCTTCATTAGCATATCTATGAAGTTTCAGACTGCTACTCTCATTACAGCCTGTGCTGTACCACTCTGAACACCGTCACATTAATTATAACCACCTGGTATTTAAGAATCAAACTTTCAGATTCGTTAATTTACCACTTTATGGCAGAAATAACCTGTATTACGTATCTTGCTCCTCAAAATAGATACAATCACAGTATTTTAATAATAATATGACATGGTATGTAAATCTAATTTGTAAGTAATTTTTCAGTTATGAGTATTATTTTCTCTGAGCTTGGTATAGGTATAACTCAGGTTAAATTGTATTTCCATATTCACAATGATCCGTACAGATGACGTCACGGTTCAGGAAAAACTTTTAAGATTTGAGAGGCGGGCTTTGCAAAATTTGAGATCAACCATGTACATATCCCTAAATTACATTCAAAAAAGCAGTAAAATATCAGAAGTTTTATCAGCAAGCAATAGAGCACAGCGGGACAAGCAAGCGTGGCAATGTTGACAATGGGGCTTACCGGTTCATTGGCTTCATTACCTTTCACCCAACGACAAACATTAGACTTGCGCAAGGCTTTCCAAAAGTGACATTCACTCGGCGTGCTTCTGAGGTAAACCGCTATTTTTCTCCAGCTAATTGCTACGTTTGGAAACACTAATTTCTTCATTGTGTTTCCTTTCTATGTAATTTCTACATAAGTCAATTGTATGCTCGAGCCAGTATTCAATAAAATTACACGGCCACGTGACCTTTCCAGCTAAGTATTACATTCCTATCAAATTACGAACAATAGTGCTTATTTACTTTGAGACCAAAATATATATATCCTTCAATTACTGCAAGGTGTACAGTGGGATCCATGAGTATTACCGTGCAAATTGTCCATCAGCATGTTCGTGCACTTTATTTGACCCAATAAGAGCTTCAAGAATTAAAAGAAAACTCAAAGCAAGCTGCACCAGCATACATAAAAATCCATCGCTTAAAAACACATAGGATGTGAGAGAAAAATTAATGAAAATAGTCATTGACAATTTGTACGGTAATACTTATGGATCCCAGTGTAGACGAGGTAGACCAAGTTAACGTAAAATCTTAGTATTGGGTAGATCGAGGGGGCACTTGCAGCTGGACATCTGTTGGTTTACACAAATCCTGCACGCGAATGCTGGTTTGGTACCTTTAACAAGAGTCAGGAACACTTCTTGTTACTTTTTCTTATCGTTTGCCCTCTCAAGCTAGATTGGTTAATTTTGTTTATTTTACTTTGCTTCTCTGCCACTTTTGGCCAATTGGGAAGAAGATGATGAGTGATGACATGATGCAATTGATGAAGGGACACTCACAAAACGAGAAACAGGAATTAATAGAAAAATGTAGAGGAAGGAAGAATGAGAAGGGAAAACGAGAGTGAAGATAAGGGGAGAATGAAAAATGTTGACAGAAAGATTGAGAAAATATGGAGAGGAGACAGATAAAAAGGGAAAGGCACACACACAAATACAGAGAGAGAGAGGAGAGACAGAGAAAGATAAGAGAAAGGGAAGGAAGAAAAGGGGTAGTCAAACAAGTAGAGTAAGTAAAATTGAGAGTAAGAGAAAAGACAGAAGAGTGAGGAAGAACATAGAGAAGAGAGAGAGAAGGAAAGAGAAAGATAACGAGGAAAAACAGAGAAAAATATGAATGAAGAAAGAATAAGAAGGAAAATAGAGTGAAGCAAAGAGAGAAACGCACTGAAAAATCTGAAAATTGGGAAAAGCAAGCAGATACAAATTACGGGTAAGACAGAGAAAAACAGAAGTAGGGGCGAGGGAAATAGAAACAGAGGAAGGAAGATGGGGAGAGAGAGAGAGAGAGAGAGAGAGAGAGAGAGAGAGAGAGAGAGAGAGAGAGGGAGAGAGAGAGAGAGAGAGAGAAGTGAAGAGAAAAAGACCAAAAGAAAATGTGGATGAAGTAAGCAAGAGAAGGAAACAGTTAAAGAAAGGGAGAACAGTACAAAGAAACAGATTGAGAGAAAAATGGAAGATACGGAGAAGAGAGAGTAAAGAAGAAGGAACGAGAGAGAGAGAGAGAGAGAGAGAGAGAGAGAGAAGTAGATAAAAAGAGAGAAAAAAAATTAAGATTAAACGCCTGAATGTAAAATAAGATGAAAGGATATTCTTATCATCCTGTTCAACCCTTCTCAAAATATTTCGTCCAACTTTTGAGTCATTCCGAATGACATTATGTGGCGACTTCAATGTGGAAACCGCAACTTTAGACACAACTAGAGCATTATAGATTTTCCATACCTTACTGAACCATCAATAAACCATCGGTAAACGCGTTTCTTTTTAACATTAAAATCAGCTGTGTCACAAAGTAAAAGGAAAACCGAAATTCACTTTTACTTTTTGCCTTCGCAGCCGATTGATATTACTTCTGCTGCGGTTTGTTCTGGTAACATTAGAAAGTCCTCGTCCTGAATTGGAACTGCTCTTAATTTTGGTCTTTCAACTCGTGCCATTAGCCACGGCAATTGTTTGTTACGTCACAACAATGTAATTGCTGTGGATTCAGAAATACATACAAAATTAATGAAGTACAATTATTGCGTAACTCTTGCGCTGGTTGAGGTGAACGTCTTGTTGTTTACAGAAAATGACATCTTGTTTGCAATGACTTTTTTTTTTTTGAGGGGGAAGGGGAAAGTGAATGTGTGCTGTTTTCTGGTGTCACTCAAAGTTTTTCTGTTTCAAAGAAATATGGAGACTTTTGGGAGTCCGAATTTCAATCGGGGCCTTAGCAAGGGTTAGGCTAGGGGGGGCTTAAGCCTTAAGCGACATTGAAAGTTATTTTTTAAAAAGACAACGAATCAGAATATAAGACGGAAAAATTGACATACAAGGTGTTACTCGGCCCTTGTTCCCATTGAAGATTTTCAAGAAGCTCCGGCTATCACCAGTGATGTGCCGTAGACTATAAGTTTACGTCTATATGCGTTGTCTACACGTAATCTACGCGTAGATTATATTGGGTTGTAGTTTACATAGACTACGTAGACAATCTAAAGTGCATTAGAATTAATTTTCAAGAGTTTCGTGAAAGGAAAGTGACATTTTCAACTGTATTGGTTCCTAACGAAATGAAAATAATCCTATTTACAACAAAATTTCTCTTCTCTTCAGTTATTATCGCACAGGTGTCATTGTGTGCCACTTCGTTCCACATGGCAGAACAGTGACCGCAGAGTACTACAGGAACTTCCTTGTGCGACAGGTACGACGTGGCGTTCGGGACAAACGCCAGGACCTTCTGGACAGTGCAATCATCCTGACCGACAACGCTAGACCACATAAAGCAGAGTGTGTACGGCGGCAACTGCAACGCTGGGGATGGGAAGAATTGGAGCACCCGCCGTACTCTCCTGACATTTCGCTCTGTGACTTTCATCTCATACGCAAGGTTAAGGAACCACTACGTGGAAGGCGGTTTGCGTCACGACACGACATTGCCAATGCTGTGCAACAACAGATGACCCGATTCACACATGGTGTGGACAATGGTGACGCAGATGGTATTCCGAGTCTCCCACATCGTTGGCAGTGTGTGGTGCACATGGAGGGTGACTACTTTGAGGGCTTTTAGCCGCAGATTTGTCCTGCCAACTGTAGAACAGGTATGTAATTGTTTTGCACTATCAAACCAGTATTGTCCTGTACACTATCGTAATAACTATGTGAGGCACAATGTTCGCGTATTTCAACTGTCCCACATGTAGTTCCCCCCTCGTCCTTTCATCTGTATATGTCGCATTTTCCAACCGGGCTGGTATCTGCAAGAAAAAAATAGTTGCAATGACTTTTGCCCCAACTCTCGTAATAACAGTGTTCATAATTATCTTCGACCAACAAGCTTTCAAGTTCCCTTATTTTCCCGCTTTTCAGCCCACATTAAAAAAATAATTTCTGGTCCCTTTATTGGTTTCCTCAGCCTACATTCCTTTTTTTTTTTTAAAAAAAAAACATCTTCCTTGGCCCCTTTATTGACAAGATATCAAATATTTTGTACGACTGTATTTTCACTAAACAAAACCTTCAACAATTGTATATTTGGTGCACCTTAGAGGTAAGAAAGAACAAGCAACTTCTATAACTGCTTTTCCGGATTCTCTGGAGTAGCGACGCGCAGAGGGGAAAGCTTTTGGGTGGGGCCAGACTAGGTGGGGAAGGGTGCCTGATGAAAGCAACGAAGTGCTGCGCCGTGTAACGGCCGTAAAGCAAAACGCTTTCTGCTGCCAATTTCTTCTTTTATTCTTAACAATGGCCAGTGTATTGTTTTACACAAATAACAAATAATATTGCACGTTTATTTGTCTTTTGATGGATGCTACGAAGAACAGAAAAGAACTAAAACAAATTTAAACATACAATTTCAAAAAACATGCAAATAACCACAAACTATGAAACATCATGTATCAAAATGTGTTTTAAACAAGTCTGAAAAACATGTTTCAAACACTTTGTTTTAAACATTTGTAAAAAAAAACAAAGGCATGTGTTTTAAACAAGTCTGAAAAACAAGTTGTTCTCGAACACATTCAACAGTATGAGGCACTCTCCTGAATACAGAGTTCCCCTAGACTTGCGAGCTGACATGTTTAGTACGGAACTACTGGACCGCGAATGAGCCCCCTCCCGTGGATGCCCCTCCCCTCCGCGCGTTCATTGGACGAGGCGCACACCCTTCAACATGCGCACAGAACGCGTTCGCGTTTTCTTACTCCAGAGAATCCGGGAAAGGAATATACCTTACCTTCCCTCCATGAGTGTTGGGAGTACGTTGCAGCGATTGTTGCAACAATGCGATCTGGATTTAAGCGGTAACAAACGCATTATCCCTTATTATACTATAATATAATTGTGCTAAAGGTAAAAAAGGTAAAGTGCTCCCCTGTGCTTAGCACCACGCCATGAAGGCGTATAGGGGGTGTGGGGGTAACGCTTTCATTTAAAATTATATTTTTGGTGAAGTGCAAAAATAAACTATAATCCTTTTTAATTTCTTTTGGCAATAATTTGCCCTTTTGTTGACATTTTTACAGTAATTTTCTTCCCTTTACAATTCGGTCTCTAGTCATTATGCTTAGTAGCTTTATTGTAATTTGATATCTAAAATGGAGGCACTTATAACCGGCTGTCGCACGTGGGCAACACGCAACCTTTCATCGACCACACACATCTCAACGTCTTCTGTCTGTTTCTCAAGAAGATAATTCTGCCCTGCAACTGTGTTCATTAATGAGATGCCACCTGCTGAGATACTACGTACGCAGGCATTGTTGCGAAATTTTGCTCCACATATTCTCCTCTGAGATTGCGAAAGCTCTTCATATCCTCGAGACTGACTATCCAGTGTGAGGTCTATTGTTCAAGACTAGTTTGCTCCGTAACTATGGCGCTTGGAACTTGGAGACTACACCCTGCTCTGATTCTCAATTCTCGTTTATATGTGAGATGATGGCAGTTGGAACGCATGGATGAAGCACTGAATTTATCATTTTCTATGAAGCAAGTTGCGAGTGAAGATTCATCTCCCTTTGTACAGAGAGTATCACTGGAGAAAAAAAAAACATTTTCATGATCCTTTCTGCTAATCATTCTACTCATCTTTAACAAACATAATTTCAACATTAAAAGTAAAAAGATAATTTTTTAAAGGGCTGAGCCGATATTACTTTGAACCGATACTCTTACCGACACCCTTACCGATAGCCTTACCGATACCCACCGATACCCTTACCGATACTCTTAACGATACCCACCGATAACAATACTTGAAAATTATAATAATTAAAAGTTATTAAAATATTGATTACGTTAGTGTGTAATTAATTGGTTTGGCTTATTTTACTTCGCTATTCTGCCACTTTTGGCTGAAGGAGTAAGGGGTAACCCTTCCACATACGAGGGTCACTATTTATATTTTGAGCCTAACAATGAAAAAACAGGAATTTGGCATTGAAAACTGCTTTATTGTTTTTCGAAGTATTCTCCTTTATGGTCAATACACTTTTGCATTCGTTCGAACCATTTGTCAAAGCAATTTTTTTCCAATCTTCTTGAGACACCTCCATAATATGGTTTTTGAACGCATCAACGGCGTCTTCCGCCGACGAAAATCGTTGTCCACGCAATTTATTCTTGAAATTCGGAAACAAGAAGAAGTCATTGGGTGCCAAATCAGGACTGTACGGCGGATGACCCATCGATTCGATTTTTTGACTGTTCATAAAGTCGGTTGTTAGACGAGATGTGTGACAGCTGGCATTGTCTTGATGAAGAATGATCCGACGGCGTTTGTTTGTTTTCCGTATTTGACCGAAGACCTCTGGCAAACAAATTGTTGTGTACCATTCAGAGTTTACCGTTCTACGTTCCTCTAAAGGCACAGTTGCCACATGACCAGTTTTCCCGAAAAAACAGGCGACCATTTGTTTCGATGTGCTTCGAGCGCGAACAACTTTTGTTGGATTGGGTTCATCTTGAAACACCCATACAGTCGACTGCTGTTTACGTTCCGGCTCATATGCATATATCCATGATTCGTCACCTGTTACAATCTTATATACGTCTTTTGAAGCACCACGATTGTATTTATTGAGCATTTGTTTGCACCAATTGACGCGAGCGTCTTTTTAAGTTTTTGTCAAATTGTGTGGGATCCAACGAGAACATACCTTTCTCACAGCTAAATGATCATGTAATATTTTATATATGCTGGTGGAACTAATGCCTATGGTTGCCTCAATCTCACAGTATGTCACATGACGATCTTGCAGTATTACGTTTTGCACAGCATCAATGTTTTCTTGAACAACAACTGATTTTGGACGACCTTCGCGAATCTCGTCGGTGAGCGTAGAATACCAAATTGTCAACCTCACTTTCACGTAGTACACCCTGCACTGCATTTTGCAGACTAACGAGGCTCTTGCGACTGGACCTACGGCCAGTATAATACTTTGCAGGACTGTCCTTTTTTGTCCTTATGTGTGCTGAGTGACCCTTTGCAGCCTCAGCATTTAACCTAAGTTTTAGTTCTCTGATAAAACAGTGGTTATATTAGTTTTATTTTAGTTATGGTAAGGGGCTGGGCCCCGCGTAATGTGACGGGTGCAAAATAGCCTCAGTGCTGACGCACACATAATTTCGAATTCAATCATTCAATTGAAGGGATCGGCTGTAAAACTTGGTAAGTGACATTTTAGTCATTTCTGAGTTTATTAAGAAAAAAATGTTATTACGTAACATACCCTACGGTATGTAGGATCGAATCTGGGTGATGTAGCTCATTCATCATTCATCCTGACTATTGGCATTCTCGCTGGTCATGGTTAGCTCGATGGTAAGGTGCGAGAGGTAACAATTATACACTTAATGGCAAAACACAACACTTGAGTATAAACCCCTATACACTGGATCAGCGTGGTGAATGGAAATACCTGTCTTTCACTGTGGTGAAGTGCTCCCTCGAGGTGTTGAACCACGGACTGCGAAATTAACAACTTTTAGCTCGTGCTTCTGCACCCTCTGACTGATAGCTTAGAACTGACCATTTCCCTCTCCACTCCCATACATTTATTCCGATCAAATTTACTAACAAGAGAGAGGTTATGTAAGTGTACCCCTCCGATTTCCATGAAACTTGGCAGGTGTATAGAGGGTTCTAAAGGAAGAAATACGTGTTTTTTTTCGGCTAAAAACTATTCTAGGGGACAAAACCCCCCTCAAATGTCAAGATGAGGACAAATTGAAGTGGGGATCTGACCCCTGTGTCCCCCTTTGATTTCCATGAAACTTGGCAGGTGTATAAAGGGGCCCAAAGGAAGAAATACGTATTTTTTGTTTCGGCTAAAAAAAACGGTTTTAAGGGGCAAATACCCTCAAATGTCAAAATGAGGACAAATTGAATTAGGCATTTGACCCCTGCCACCCTCTCCGATTTCCATAAAATTTGGCAGGTGTATAGAGGGACCCTATGCCCCCTGTTTCTTCCAATGCCATATTTACGTGCTTTCGGGGTCAAATACCCACTTCAATTTCTCCTCATTTTGACATTTACGGGGGAGGGGGGTTGCCCCCTAAAACAGTTTTTTTTTTAGCTGGAACACAAAACCACCTATTTCTTCCTTTGGACCCCTCCATACACCTGAGAAGTTTCATGGAAATTGGAGGGAGACACTTAGATAACCTCTCTTGTAAGTAATGCCGAATCAGATACCTGTAATCTCTTCTTTGATTGCAATTGTTTACACCTGTTTACAACGACGGCTGTCAAGGAAGGTCCGCAATGTCTGACAAGACATTCCTTAGATGTTTCTAGATATTTCCTGTCTGGAAAGGTGATGGCTATGTGTCTGTGATTTGGAGTTCTATGTACTGTACTTAATATTTCCAATGCTTTTATAGATTGTTACAATTAGAAGCTATGCTGTAGATAAATTGCTTTAAGTTGTGTTTACCTATTTCAGAAGGCTTCACTGAGTCCAATGCAAATTGTATGACATAGCAATTTCACTCGAAAATTTAAGGATGGCACACTTTACTTTGTAACTCAAAAATGACCAAAATGTCACTTACCATGTATTCAGTGATGTGCCGTAGACTATAAGTTTACGTCTACATGCGTTGTCTACATATAATCTACGCGTAGATTACATTGGGTTGTAGTTTACATAGACAATCTAAAGTGCATTAAAATTAATTTTGAACGCTTTCATGAAAGGAAAGTGACATTTTCAACTATATTGGTTCCTAACAAACTGAAAAGACTCCTATTTACAACAAAATTTCTCTTCTCTTCTATCATCAACTATGGAAGAAGATAAATAGTATGCAACAAAAACAACAGATGGCACTCGTGAGGCAAGAGTAGTCTTTTCCCCATAAAACACTAGAATATTTCCTATGTTAGGTTTCTTCCTAGGTGAGAAATTGTTCGAATTTGGAAGAAAGAGTATGAAAAGTTCTCCTCACATATCAGCAACTGATACGCAGTATAATATTATTTTTCTTCCACGGCGCTCTTTGCTAAGTTATCATCTTTCGCCATGTTGTTTACATAGATTACGTCATCTACGTGTATAAAATAGTCTACGTGTAGAATGTAGACTATCGTTGTTTACACGTAGACGCACATCACTGCATGTATTACACCCGAGCCCATCAATTAACCACTTTTGGCTAATCGTGAAGATGAGAATGAGTGTTGATTAGAGCTGAGCCGATACCACTTTGAACCGATTCCGATATTCTTACCGATTTCCACCGATACGGATACTTGAAAATTGCAATAATTAAAATTTGTTCAAAATCTTTATCAATATCGGTGTGTAAATATCCTTCTCCAATTATATCCTTGAATTTACCAAGAAATTTTCTTTAGAATGTCCCAAGAATTGCATCAGAATATTAAAATAGATATTATGTAATGACAAAATATAATTTTTCGTGCAAAATAAAAAATAAAGTTTGAATTTTACATAATTTCCAGTATAATTAGACTCGGCGAAAGTGTCTCACGGTATTTTTGCGGACCCCGAGCAACGGCTGCTATCGGCTCAGCCCTAGTGATGATATAATGAAATTGATGAAGGCACACTCACAAAGAACATCCACGCCCAGACTGAGATTCGAACTCGGGACTCGTGTATTGAGTGGGTGAGCGTTCCATTCCAATTGTCCTGGGTTCTAATCCCGGCCTCTTTATGGGTGTTCTTAACGAGTAACCCTTTTTCAGTTTCATCATATCAGTACATATCCACATCTTAGCGAAAGCCAAAGTGGCAGGAAAGAGAACCAAATCAATGAATTCTTTCCAATTATCAAAAAATTCATCAGAATATAAGAATACCGGTTTTTTGCGCATCATATATTGATTCAAAGTGAATGGAAACTTTTGGGCCTTCCCCATGGCGCAGTGGTAGCTTCGTCGCCTTGTAATCAAGGGGTCCCCGGTTCGATACCCGGTGGACGCCAGTGCTGTGCCGTACACTATAAGTTTACGTCTACATGCGTTGTCTACACGTAATCTACGCGTAGATTACATTGGGTTGTAGTTTACATAGACTACGTAGACAATCTAAAGTGCATTAAAATTAATTTTCAAGGATTTCATGAAAGGAAAGTGACATTTTCAACTATATTGGTTCCTAATAAACTTAAAATAATCCAATTTACAACAAAATGTCTCTTCTCTTCTATCATCAACTATGGAAGAAGATAAATAGTATGAAAAAAAAAAACAAATGGCAGTCATCGAGGCAAAATTAGTCTTTCCCCCATAAACACTAGAATATTTTATGTTAGGTTTTGTTCCTAGGTGAGAAATTGTTCGAATTTGGAAGGAAGAGTATGAAAAGTTCTCCTCACACATTAGCAACTGATGCGCAGTATAATTTTGTTCTACTTCCACGGTGCCCTTTGCGGATTATACAAATATTATAGTAAAATGCCTGGAATATGAGCAACTTCAAAAGAATTCCATTTCAACAACAACACAACTAAGTACTTGACTAAACAACAACAAGGTTTCCCTGAATGTTAATAAAACAGTTCTAATAAAATTTAATCCAGCAAAACAAATAAAAAACTTAAATGTAATTCTTAACAATGAAGTTGTCAAAGAATGCAATGCAATAGAATTCTTAGGAGTATGGATAGACACAAACCTGTCTTGGGACATGCAAATTACTAATTTAACTCAAAAGTTAAGCAGGCTCTGCTACATGATGAGAATTTTGAGAAATGTTTTAACTTTGAATGATTTAAGGACAGTATATTTTGGACAGATTCAACCTGTACTCACATATGGTATCTCTTTCTGGGGCAGTTCACCCAAAATGCAGAAAATTTTTATTTGGCAAAAACGCATATTAAAAATTATGAAGAATGTATTCCTCTCAAACCCAACAAAACAAATTTTCAATGAATTTCAAATATTACCTCTTCCATGTTTGTACATATTAGAAACGTTGTACTTTATTCATACAAATTCTAAAATCTTCTCAAAAAATCTAGACATACACAAGTACAGCACTCGTATGCATAACTCCCTCCACCTTTCTACTGTCCGCACATCCAAAACACATAGTGGTCTAGGATTTCAAGGTGTAAAACTCTATAACAAGCTGCCAGAGGAATTCAAGAATCATATTCCAACCAAATTTAAAATAACAGTAAAAAGCTTACTTATGAACTATTTGTTTTATAGCACAGAGGAGTACTTAGATCATATTTTTCATTAATAGACATAACCTTTGACTTTTCTTGTATTTTTATGTTCACTAATAGTCATAACCTTTGATTTTCTTCTATTTTCTATGTTATTCCATACTCTCTTATACTTTTTAATATGCATAAGTATGTGTTAATTCCTTTGTACTGAAAATTATACATGTAATTTTATTTTATACTCTTTATACTTTTTATTTTCTTAAGTATGTGTTAATTCCTTTATACTCAAAATTATACATGTAATTGACCTATCTTATATCCAGTGATGTGCGTCTACGCGTAAACAACGATAGTCTACATTCTACACGTAGATTATTTTATACACGTAGATTACGTAATCTATGTAAACAACATGGCGAAAGGTGATAACTTAGCAAAGGGCGCCGTGGAATAAAAATAATATTATACTGCCTATCAGTTGCTGATGTGTGAGGAGAACTTTTCATGCTCTTTCTTCCAAATTCCAACAATTTCTTACCTAGGAAGAAACCTAATATAGGAAATATTCTAGTCTTTTATGGGGAAAGGACCACTCTTGCCTCACGACCTATGTAATCTACACGTAGATTACGCGTAGACAACGCATGTAGACGTAAACTTATAATCTACGGCACATCACTGCTCATATCGTAGTGCTATTTGTACTCATATGATCAAGTGGATGGAAATAAATCTTATCTTATCTTATCTTAAGTCATCACCTTTCGCCATGTTGTTTACATAGATTACGTCATCTACATGCATAAAATAGTCTACGTGTAGAATTTAGACTATCGTTGTTTACGCGTAGATGCACATCACTGGTGGAAGCACTTGCCACAGTGGTTCGAATCCCACTTTAAACTGTAGGTCCAGTCGCGATTAGCCTTACTGTGCATAAAGTGGACTTAAAACACCAAATCAATGGAAACTTTGATTTCTGTATAACTTCCAGGATAATTACTCAGCGAAAGTGTCGCGCGGCAAACTACCACAAAATTTGAATTATGTATATTACGAAATGTATACCGATACCATTCGAAAGGACAGCCCAAAGAATTTTAGCGGATGTGTAATTGTTGGCGTTAACTACAATAATAGATGGCATAACAATAAAATAATGAAAAAAATGGGAAAAAATCTGCCAAAAGTAGCAGACATTTTAGGATGTAAGACAACAATTAGTGAAAATGGTCATGGGCAATTTGCACGGTAATACTCATGGATCCCACTGAATGAGTGTTGCAAAGAAACTTCACATAATAATAATAATAATAAGAAGAAGAAACGTAATGGTGGACAAGAGGGAACACACCAAAAGAACTTTCGATTGTTATTGTGTTATTGTAAATGGCATTGTTGTTAGAAGCAAATTGTGTTCCTGTTGGTGTTTACTGGATGTTTAGATTTGTACAGTGGGATCCATTAGTATTTTCATTAATTTTCTCTTACATCCTAAAATGTGTCTTTCTGCTACTTTTGGCTATTTTTTTCATTTTGTTGTTCCGCCACCTATTGTTGTAGTTAATACCAACAAAAATACATCCGCTAAAATTCTCTGAGCTGTTCTTTCGAATGGTATCGGTATAAATTTTGTAATATACATAATTAAAATGTTGTGGTCGTTTATAATCACGGAATGTTTTTGTGGACACTCTGTATTATCGGGTGTTCTTCCCGATACCGATATATCGGCATAGGTATCAGATTAGTCCTATTTGAATTAGTTGCTTGTATCTGTTGACATAACACGAACTCCCACCCCACTATTTTTTTGGGATTTTTTTTGTGGGGAAAATCCTGCTGGCGTGGGGGGATTTCCCACCCTGCACAAGTAACGCCGGTGAACAAGGAGAACTGACATTCCTGCAATGCAGACATGCATTGCAGTGTCTTGGTAAAGACAGAAACCGCTTTCGGGGCTTGATTAGCTCTCATTACATCGAAAGTCCCAGCAGCCAGGTAAGAGTACTACATCAGCTAATACTTCACGTAAGTAGGTCAATCGGGACGGGCCCTTACCCCTCCAGAGACATCTGGTGGGTGGATTCTGCATAAGGACCACAACGGCATGATGCTACATTTGCGGCACAATTAATCTCCAATTGCATTGCACAACAAGCTCCATGCTTCATTTGTTTTGAGCACCATGGAGAAGTAATTGGAATGTTGTCCCTGGGGTTTCACCTATCGCACACGTCTCAAGCAACTATTTGGCCAAGCCCCGCCCTTCGACTTCTGACGTAAACGAGGAATGCTTTCGTTGTAACGATTAGGTCTCGGCATAAATACACTGCAATCTTTGAGGGCTTGACCAAAAAGGTATTATTTATTTAACTAACTAAAACTCTAGCGTTCCTAAACCCGAAAGTAGTATGGAGGCTCCCGGGAACAAGATCTGATTGGTCGAGAGCTGTCACGTGACTCTATGGGGGGGGGGGGGCGTGGCTAAATGTTCGTAGTCTTGGAGGGTCTAAGTTAACCTAACTTTTGTGACGTCACGGATTGGTTGAAATTTTTGTGACGTCATGAGGTGGGCGTGGCTTTGTGTGGACGTAGTCTTGAAGACCATGAGTTAACCTAAGAGTGTGACGTCACATTGTCGAATGGCTGTGATTGGTCGAAATTTTGTGACGTCATATGGATGTAGCCATCGAGGACTACATGTGACGTCACCGGTTGATGTGGAATGGTTGTCACGTTGAAGAACAAGTTCTATCCTGACTTTATGGCGAGTGACATCACTTTGTCCACATGGATGATGTCGGATACCGTGAGTAGTAATGCACCGGCGTTCGGGTCGATAAATCAATTGATTGGAAAAGATCGATCAAAGATCAATTGATGATGTAGTTGTGTGGGCAAGCAGGGGGTATTGTTGTTCGCGATGACGTCATAAAATGGGCGTGGCTTAATTTTGCGAGGAGCGTTTTGATTGGTTGGAAAAGTATTCGGGTTTTTCCCGCGGTGTCTGAAAACAGATGGCGTTGATGATTCTGAAATTCTGGGAATTTGAGTGGGGAGATTCTCGGAATTTCCGGTGTGTGAAAACAGATGGCGTTGATGAGGCTTTTAAGTGGTGCGGTGAATGTTAAGTGCCTTTTCTTGGAAAATGGGGTTTGTCGAGTGTTGTTTCGAGGAAATGTTGTGAGAATTAATGGATGTGGTTTGGGTAATGGGTTTGGAATGGTAATTGCTTTTGCATTCCTGAAATTCTGAGAATTTGGGTACGTGTTTTTGTTGTCTGAAGACAGATGGCGTTGATGATTCTGAAATTCTAGGAAATTGGGGTACGTGTTTTTGTTGTTTGAAGAGAGATGGCGTTGATGAGTCATTCCGGGGTAGGTGGTGTTTTTCTCGGGCGGCCGTTGATGAGTTTGAAATTCCTGGAATTGGGTGTGGTCTGAAAAACATGTCCTGGCATGTTTTAGGTTTAACCTGCCAGGGTGACTGTTTGAAGTATGTTTAACTGAAATCGTGACGTAGAAAAAAGAAGGTATAAATAGAAGGGATACAGGATAATAGTATCATGTGAGGATGGATGTGTGCGGTACAAGACTGTCTGATAATGGTGTGAATTTCTACGAGGTTAGCTACGAGGAGTTCTGGGAACTGGTTCGATCTTGCGGCGACCTGGACAACGATCCAACGGCCCTGCATCGGGTGTTGAGTTATTTCCCGTTTATGTATGTAGCGATACCTGAATCTCCCTGGTGTGGATGTTACCTGTTCGACGGATTAGGAAAAGGAGTCCATCATCACTGCGAGACGTTGAAGGAGATAGAAGAGAGGAAAAGAAGAGCGGACGAGAGAACAGGATTTCCAGGTCACAGGTGTATGTGCGAACTACGTCGCAGGAAGGAAGAGGACAAGATCGGTGAAGCTTTGAAGCAGAGAGTGAAAGAGTGGCTTTCATTGCTGGCAGACAGAAATTCCTTGTGGTGTTCTGGCTGTGATCGTCCTTTGTTACGTAAATTAGAAGGACATCCCTGTTTCCCTGTGGTTCCTGCAGAAGGTTTCGGCGTCCGCAGACGTCTGTTCCCCGACGATCTTCAGGTTGTTCCTTTATCACCGATACCTGGGACGCCGTCACCTACAGTATCCGATTACTTTACCTTTTATGACGTATGAGAGTGTTTACTCACCACGTCTGCTGGACTCACGCCGAGCCGTATGTTATCAATTACGTATCAGTGAATTCGAGATACAGAACATACAGAAAGTGGCCTATAGGATTACGTCAGACTCCGGAAGAATTAGTGACTGCAGGATTTTACTATTCAGGCTTTAGCGACAGAGTATTATGTTTTCATTGTTCGTACGGACTTTGCGATTGGACATCCAAAGATTGCCCGATTCTAGGACATTACATGTTGGTACCCCAGTGTCCTTTTATACAGAGTGTTGCGGCGTTACATCGTAACTCCAAGAGCTGCAAGTATTGCGACAGTATAGAGACTCCTGAGAAAACGTGCGATAAACCTAGTGTGGATTCTGTGTGCAAAATATGTTTTCAGAATCCTAGCAGTGTTGTAATTCTCCCGTGTCGACATTTTGTTTCCTGCGGATCCTGTGCTTCCCAATTGGACAAGTGCGCCGTATGCCGGGGTAGCATTGAAGATACGTTGACAGTTTTCACCTGATGCCCAAAATGGATGTCTGTTTTTTGGACGTTCAAGGTCTTCGAGGAGCAGGAGGAGAATTTGTGTGGAAAGAAGTCGGAATTTTAAAATTTCCTTTTGACAATGCATTTGATTGTTTAGTGAAATCTCCATATGGTTTACACTGTTTGAGTGAAAAGTATCACCGAGTGAATTACTGGCTCTGTGCCAACAAACACGGTCTCAACTGGGGAGATGGATGGCTGCCGTATGAGAAATTAGGAGATCTGTTATATGTTGTGCTTGTGAATCAAACAGTGTACGTCAAAGGTACGGAGAAAGTGAAATGGTTTGAAAAATTACTTGGAGAAAAAGGTATGGGTAAAATATCCGTACGTAACATCGAAGAACTTGAATGTCCAAAATTGAATAGTGTGAAAAACACTTCAGGAAGATGCAAAGAACATAGCAAATGTAAAAAAAACCTGTGCAGTTGAAAATGTCTGGAAGATGTACAGTTTCTATTGTAATAAGTACAAAAAATAAAAGAGTTTTTTAAAATATACAATTGTTTTATTTACAATCGATAATATGGATATAGGTTTACAATACATAGAATAACACATATGTTGTATTTACAATTGAATATGAAAGGTTTACAATACCTGAAGGGTTATATTACAATACATAAAATAACAATACACAGAAAGAACAATGGTTCGTTTACAACATCAGATTCATGAAAATAAGAGAACTTATTTACAATGTCAATGTCTGTCCATGATTGTTCTCAAGATATATTTCAATCATCAGTTCGTTGTACCAAAGAATATAAAAATAGTTCACTAAATTGGGCACTTCTTTTTTTTCTGAAACCATATTGTTCTTGATACAATATACAAAAGCCTCCATTTCGGGTTGCAATTTATGATAACGTTCGTTCTTTAATTTCTGCAGAGGCCAAAAAAGGTTACACAAAAATAAGTGTAGTTCAGAGGCTGTGAAAATAAAAGCATCGGATGAATGATGCTGATACATCGAGATACAACGTTTCCCGAAAAAATTTACACCACTGACGGTGATATTTCCCGTAACCAAGTAATTGAATCGACGACCTGTTTCGACGTAATTCAGTAAGTCAGATTTCAAAGCCCACAGTTCTCTAATCTGCTTAGAATCGATGCGTACGGGTGATCTCCCCTGTTGCGAAAACTCCCACACCAAATTGAAAGGGGATTGATTTTCGAATCCTATTGCTACGAACTTGTTTTTTTCCTTGTTCAGAAAATATGTGTTAGCAAGATAGAGATCTAAACATGCCTCTACGTTGTGTAGTCCAGGACATTCGATTGTATCTGGGGAAAAGCCGATCTCCCTACGCCGTTTCATGAAATCACAGTCAGTAGTCACATCTATTCCCACGTCCATCGGTTCGTTCTTGATAGGGACAGTTTCGATTTTGAGGGGTTGCACACGTTTGCGAGTTTTACGTTTGGAAGCACCATCCTGATGGGTCATGCGTTTCACTAGTTTGTCGTGTTTTTCCATTGTCGAATCCCTAGCAGGCTCCATGATGTTTTCACTGGAGCTGTCTCGATGGAACTGAGAGAAAGATGCAGCAGCACACATTTATATAGCTTTTTTCATAACACGACATCGGATCGCGTGGATAGAGCAACACGATTGATCCCCTCTCGGGCACTTGCAATGGGGTAAACATTTGAAGATCTGACGAAAACGGTGTAGGATATATCCATCTTTACTGACACCGGGCGGAAATGCTTGAATGAAATCCTTGGTCGTAACATGGCGTGCTTTGTAATAAGCATACACGCAACAGTAATGTCCGCACGTCGTGGCCAACACCCCCTGTAAGGGAATGTTGTTGTAAGTCCAGACCGAGGAATGGCGGTTCAGGAAAGTTACGAATTCTGGATAGAAAGGATGAAATCCGTATGAATCGAAATATTCAGCCGTATTGTTTTTGCCAAAATAGAAGGCCACCCAGTGTGTACCCTGGAAGTTGGAAGTATCGGTGTTTGCGATTATCAAGGCAGGGGTAGGAAACGTCCGAGGTAAAAGATCTCTCGAGTAAACACCGTAGAAAATGTTCTTGGTGGAACAGTTTCGAGATAGAATCTCCCTGATCTGCGACGTGTTCATGCTGCCTATGTTTTCGAAAACGGAAAATGAGAGTACAGCGTTCTGTTATTTCTATACTCTCAAGACGATATTCTTCTAATATTTGGGGGGACGGTTGCGTGTCAACAGGTTTGGCAGACAGTACTTCCAAAGAATCACTTTTATAAATATCGTCACAGGTTATCAGTTCGATGAGTTTTCCCATCTCACGTTACATATGTTTTCATATGTTTATAATAATATTTCTGTCTTTGGTCATTTCTATGCTCCCAGGGCTGCTGTCAAGTAGTTCGGGAAACGATTGTATGTTCACAGGTTTTGAAGTTGTCACTTCCGAAGAAACACTACTATGCTTAATAGTACGGGTTATCACTTTGGTAGGTTTTTCCATCACAGGTAGTATAATGTCTACATCAGAACTGTCTCGATAACACTGCGAGCCAGAAACACGAGCACACATATTTATAGACAAGTCGGTCTCACTGATGGAGGATAACACTTCTGTCTTTTGTTATATCTACTGCACATTCGAATTCAGCATACAGAAGGCATGTTATATTTTCCGACAGCTGGGGAGAAAATTGCATCTCGGCACCGATGATACCTTGTTCCTGGAGACTGGTGTGCGTGTCGTTTCCTGAAGAGTCAGGCGTTATGTCGAAAATCAGGAAAAAGGATCCGTTCTCGAACATTTTCCTTGTGATCTGGTGTCCGTAATTGGCGTGGTGAATGCCTGTACCGGAAAATAGAGTTTGATAGGCACGTGTTATCAATCCGCCGTTCCCTCCTGTGGTGACCCGCAAGGGTTCGTAAGGTACGAGTTCTCCATTTTTCACAAGATGGAAAGAAGATAGATTGAAACTTCTAAAGTCGAACGGATTTTTCTTACTGTCTCCGAGAAAGCTGGCGGTGGATACCATAGCAAAAAGAACAACATTCGGAAAAGCACCTTGAAAAGCATTATCGATCGAAATCTGCTGCGTTCCGGCAACGTAAGAATAAGCTTTGATGACGCTTCTGGTGAACGGATAATGGGCTGGAGCGTAAGAGAGTGCTCTGTCTATGGCCAAACTGGTGGTAGGAGTAGGAATGATGTGATTTATTTCGAGAACAGCCTTTAAAATTTTTATTCTGGTGGTTGGTGAAGTCTGATCTCCCCAGATGTAAAAAGCATCACGTGACCTGGCTAGATCGATACGTACTTCAACGCCGTTGACCAAGTATTTAGGCTGGTGGAAAAAATCTATGTGCAGTTTTCCCATAAGTTCGACTACGGCAGACACTTCCGTAGGATTTCCGGTTGTCGGAACGTGCTGGAAAAAGTCTTTTCTGGCGGTAAAACCTTTGTTGTCGGCGGTGATTTGATCTTGATGTCCAGGTGTGTCCAAGTACCACAAGGCATTTGTGAGATGTGTGTTCGCAGCATCGCTGCCGTAATTGATTTCTGCTTCGAAGATTGATTTATATGCGTAATTGTTATCGGCAACTGTTACAGCGATACCGTTGAGAGCCACTGTAACTTGTGAAAAAAGTGAATGGAGAGGATAATTTACGACCCCACAGTTTTTTGTGAGGGCGTTGGAAGGTTCGGAAGCACTCATGGGAGACCCATCTTGATTGACCATCTGCGTTAGCAGACGAAGATAGGCAGATGAAAGATCTAGAAAATCTGTTCCTGCCGGCGGAACGGCAAACTGAAGTATGTTCTGATTATCGATGGAAGCGATAGGCTTGTAGGCGACCGTGTAAGTTTTTTCGACATTTTGCTGAACAGGTTTTTTACTGAAAAGATCGAACTGCGAGATCATGCAAGTGTTATTCTCCATCATTATCCAAAAATATCTTTTCCTGCCGCCTTCTGTTTAATTTTCCTTTTGCGTGTCGTCCTAGATTTTGTGGATGTTTTTCTCCGCTTTTTGGATGCGCTTCTTTTACGGATCGTAGATGTTCTAATACGGGTGGCTGAACGTTTTAACATCGACTGAGCAATTTTTGTTGCAGGTTTTGTTCTTATACCGGAACCTACCAGAGAGTCGATTTTCCGTTGTGCTTTACTCTGAAGATTTTGACCCGCTTCACGTACACGTTGACGAACGATAGTTCTCGGAGTTTGCTGACTTGTTGCAATGTCGGTGATAATGTTAGCGCCTGTTTTCAAAGCTTCTTTTCCGATCGCTTTTGCACCACTCCAGAGTAGAGGTTTCACCATTCTAAAGAGTCCTGCAAAGAGAGACCCCAATCCTCTCCCTTTTTGAATTCTAGTTGAACGATAGATGGGTCCAATTCCCCCACGGATCTGATTACTGTAATATTCGGTCTGCGAATTCATGGTGATTCATCAGCTTTTCGACATAGACTGAGCAAAATGATTCCTTACTGTTTTTTAAAAGGACTTTGCTTTCCTACGAAAATGTAAAACAGCTATTGTAGGTACGGAGCCGTTTCTCAAAGGTAGGAAATATCCTTGTCTATCATACATCGCAATTTCTATTGTTTCGAAAGAACCTTTATCCAGAGAAACGTAATGAATCGGATTAAATGTATGATGGGCTACGGGTACTGTGCAAGATGATTCTGTTTCCGAATACTGTTTTCGGGCAAGACGTAAAAGACGTAGCATTTCTCCTCCGACCAATTGTTGTTTCACGAGATCGGAATAAATGAATATGTAGGGGTTTTTATCCACGACGTTATTGGACACTGCGTGCGTAGAATAAATAGATTTCAATACGTCATATCGAAATTTAGCGTAGTCATCAGTTTCGTCTATGGGTGTGACAGTATTTGTTGGAACACCTTCCGATTCAGGATCGGGAACCCCTATCACGGACAGATGTTTGTTCACAGCCTCTTTAAAGAAAAATCTGAGATGAGTAGGAACAACGGCATTAGCAGGGTTTGTTTTCAGGAACTGAATGAACTCCTCTACTGTATATGTTGCTGCAGGAAAATAAAATGGCTGCTCGTTAATATAGAGTGTATTATCCGTAGAAACAGAAGATCCCGACGCGTCCCATTGCGCTTCCAACAGAAAATGCCAGAATTGCTTAAGAACGTTTCTCCGTATTTCCAGGTCGTTGGGGAGGGATTCTTCGATGGTAGAGATCAGGTCCTCAGCACTTGCATACGTCCGAACAGGAAAGGTTACCGTTCCGTAATCTGTTTCCAAAACATTGTCGTATAGAGTTGAATAATGCAGTTCTGCTAATCCGACTTCCCACAATTCTGGAGACAGATCGATCCGTTTTGCAAGTTTTACGTTGAAATGGGTCAGCGTGTTGTTCGGAAAATACTTCTCCGATGCAGATGACGGAAGGTAAACATAGAAATTATCGTCCATTCTCACCGAACACAAAGAACTCACTGGATCGTGGTGACGATATATTTTGATATAAATATGTTTTGGAAATTATTTTTCTGATAACTGTTTTACGGAAGATGCCTTGATCCACGAATCGAAACTAGGTGGATATCCGAGCCAGCGAACCAGGTATTCCAAATTTTTACCTTTTCCCCGGCTGTTCAAAATCTTATCAATTTTATACTCTTCGTCAGGATCCGAATAAACTTTTTGCAGTTCATGTTTGTAAAATGTGCCTTTTACAGGTTCTTCATTTAAATCGTCTAATATGTATACAGGTACAGGTGATCGCTGAACAAGGGAGTGGATTTTGAAAAGTTCTCGTGACCACGATTGTTCGTATCCCTTCTCAAAATGTCCTTTCACGACAGAGATTCGTACGAAATCACCAACATTCAGATCTGAAGACGGTTGTGAAATATGTCTGTCAGGTTTGTTGAGACGTTTCCACACGATGTAAACGTTAGACTCGTTCACATCTCGAGGTGCCATTCCTATGGAACTGTGGATAGTTGTATTGTAACCTTCGAGAAGTTGCGGTAAAATGTCTACGTAACGTCTTGTTTGTTTCGATGTGAAATATTTCCACATTCGTTCTTTCAATGTTCTGTTGAAACGTTCCACTACACTTGCTTTCACAGGATAATTTGAAGCGATCGAAAAATTTACATTTTCATTTTTTAAAAACTTCTGGAATGTAGAATTTGTGAACTCCGTTCCTTGGTCGGTCTGTAGTGTGACAGGTTTTCGTCTGCTTTGTTCGAAAATATTTTTGAAAGCTTCGGTTACCGAATTGCTTGTTTTATTTCTTAGTGGTAATGCAAAGGCATATTTTGAGAATACATCGATCACTGTCAGAAGATATCTGTATCCATCGTTATGTTTTTGTATCGATGTCATGTCGTTGAGATCAGCTTCCCAAAGCATGTCTATGTTCCACACATTGTAATGATTTCGGGGGAACCTTTTCCTTGCAGGTTTGTGGAGAGTGTACGTTTCCTGGTGCATCAACCATTTTTTCACCGTATTGCGGGATATATTTTTATCCCGTACCGCGTTCCATAAACGATCTACAGATGAGAATGAAGCACGGTGTCGGGGATCGTAATATATTTTGGTGAGGATTTTATCGTGTTTTAACTTAGGGACTCCCATGACTGATCTCTCTGTCTACGGCTTTTTCTCAGAGGAACCAGCTTGTATGCGTCAGGTGTTCTCAGAAACGGTGTAGTTTTTCTGGAAACACGGACAGCCGCTTTCTTCTTCTTTTTCTGTTTCTGTCGATGAGACGGTCCAGGGCTTTCCGTTGACGACGCTGAGAAGTTCAACGTCTTCGGATCAGGAAGTGTTTTTTCCTGACGTTCGTCTATCAAATGTTGAGCCGTAGATTGGTACTCGTCGATGATATTTTGTAACTGATGACGTGTATTACGGGGTAACGTCTCTGCTAGGTTCGTAGGAAAATACGTCGATCCTGGCGAAATAGTAGAAGAACCGTCGTTATCTTGAACAATAGGAATTTGTAATGGTTCTTTGGATTTTCGACTCAGCCATAAATACTCGTCCAGTTCCTTTCTGTAAAGACGCCATTTCTGATCGTCTGATATATTTTTCATCTTCAGAATATCATTCATTTTTTTATCCAGAACGGATAATTTCTGAGTTACAGACGAGTCGGACCCACGAATACGTGCTAACTGTTCCGGTGAAAGGACGATCATCTTTTTGTAGGAAGATGTCATTTCTCAATGAGGAATGAGAGTACCGAGAAGACCCGATAACAAAGAACCTAGAAGTAAGGGTAGAAATCCACCTTTTTGCACAAGAAGTTTTCTTCGTTTTTCGATGTTCACTTTCGGTTTCACGAGATTGCGTAAGACCGACTTGTAAGGTGTAAGACGACGTTTTGTGGACGGTTTAATTTTCACGTTTCCTTTTAAAACGTTCAGGCAGCATTCGCTGATGAAACGAATTGTCTTTTTCGGAGCACTTTTCAATAATGATTTACGGATTTTGGTCGGTGAATTTTTCAACACGTGCAAGAAAGGTGAATGTTTCTTGAAAGAAGACGAATGTCTATTCCTGTTAGAACGTGATTTGGTACGTGTCTTCCTCGTTCTCCTCATCTCGATGTTTTAAACATTCCTGAGGAAGATATGCAGTTGAGTAATTCTGGTTAAAAATGTCTGTCTGATAACGTAAAGGATCCGGTGTTGACTGTGAAAGATCAATATACAAATAACTGAAAGGTTGAGTGGTAGCATCTATATATACTTTTTCGAGTTCCTTCATGCGGTGAGGATGAAGTTGTCGTGCAAACACTGTGATTTGGTTCATATCTCGACGGATTTTTAAAAATAACAAAATGCTTCACGTTCAGCGAAATGTCTCTGCAATTTTTCCCTTGATGAAAAAGATTCTGTGTTATGAACACCACCGAAATGTTTTTGTGATGACTGCCTTTTGTGAAAAGGTCGGCGACTTTTTCTCCTTGAGCAACCATCATAAGATCATCCAGGATTATGAGAGTAGGGGTTTTTCCGTTCCACGTCTGCCAATCGACGATCCCTTTATGATATTGTACATCTCGAAGATTTTGCGGAATACTGTTTTCCTGATCGTAACACCATACGATTTTCTTGACGGGTCCTTCGACAAGATGAACGATGGAGTCGACCATATTTGTCACAAAAGTAGTTTTTCCACTTCCTGATGCTCCGCAGACCATCATGGTGAAAGGATGGGAAAGTTTAGGAAACATGTTTTATACTGGAGATTTGAAGAAAAATGAAGATCTGGCACATTGTAAACACATTTTATACACTGACTGTCCGAGGAAGGGTTCAAACTCTGGACCGCTACAGACATATTTTAGTCAGCACAGTATCCGAAGGGATACGATAAATGTTCATCGTCGAAACGTCGTTTCAACAGTACCGGCTGAAACAGCTTTTTTTCATATGTACTGATTACTTGGAACTGTTTTGTTCTTCTGATCCTGAAAATATTTTCGACCATAACTTCAGGTTGCTCATTGTTTATCATGTCGCACATGGTATCAAAATTGACCAATTCCGATGTGGAGGTATTCAATGTGATTCCTTTCACTTTACAGATATATTGCGGTTCGGAGAACGGTTTTGTTATTTTCATGCTGTAACTTTTCGGTCCCGTTGAAACAAACTGTTCACAAACTGCATCGGGTCCGAAATCTGCCAATTCATCGGTGAGTTCTCCTAGTGCGTCACCTGTCTGGGGATGATATTCCATTTCAGGACTATCTACGTAAATTACAGAATCTGTATCACAGTAACATATCCTGTCACCCAACTTTTCGAGGAGTTCGTACAGTTTCAGACGAGCATGGCATGTTGTGAAGGCTCCGATAGGAACATTTACTTTCCTGTTCAGACTGACAGCCTCTTCAACATATTTCCAGTTCACTAAAACGGTGTCCTGATTGATGAATACGACTCCTCCAATCATTATATTTGGATCAGTCATTTTATCGAGAAAATCTTTCGATTCCTTGATGATGGACGTCTGGGAAAGGTTGTCGCGTTGACAGAACTTGCCCCATAAAGAATTAAGGCAAAGTTTAGCCAGAGTACGTTTACCAGGATTGACTTCGATACTGTTTTCTTCCAATAGAATACCCTCCTTATCGAAATATTTCTGTATGTACTTCTTCTTATCCTCGTCGTTCTGACACCATGAAGGCCAACCGCTCGCTTCCTGTTTTATTTTCAAGAAGGTGATGACATAACCAGCAAAGAGTCCTCCAGTTTTTGTGACAGGGTTGTACATCGATGTTTCATACTTCCACACTTCCGATACCGACAACACTTTGTAGCCTAAACTACAAGCCTTACGCACCTCGGCGATGACCCAAGTCCCCGAAAGTGCGCGTTGTTCATCGGAATGGCTGCATGTACCTTCACATTTTAATCTGACAGCACATTCGCTACACAAGACAAACATCAGTTTTCCATGCATTTTTGTAGGTAGAACAGGATGTAAAAGGGCTTTTGGTGGCAGAACAGTACATTTTATGAGCCCCTCCATGTTCAAAACCTCATTTACCGAAGGAATAGAAGTTCCTAGAAATATGGTAGGATGTCCGACAGGATAGGCACAGTATTTGTTTACATAAGGGTACAAACTTGTAAAATCATAGTACTGTAATTTTTCATTTTCCTTGATTTTGTAATACGTCCTGACTGTTTCAACTCTTCCTCCATATAAGGCGTCTCGTGGATTTAAAGGAATGCAGCAAACGATAGGATGTGTCGATAGATGTCTATCGAGTTCAGGATCTGCTCGCAATATTTTTTTGAAATCGCATTCCCACATTGTGACAACATGGTATCCTTCAGAACGTAGAGCCGCAAGTTTACGACACGTTGTCTCGTATCTGAAGGCTGCAGTGTTCAACAAGTCACTATGTTTATCACTGTTACTATCCTGATCGGTTTCATCTTCTTCGTCACCTTTCGGATACATATCCCTGTTAATTGATATGCAGCGTTGACAACCATGCCAGTAGCACCCCAGCGCCTCGTACACCGTCTGCGTCTCCTCGTGATAACCGTCCACTCTGTAACGTCCTCCTATGACATATTTTTCACGAGTACGTCCACCGTGAAGAAGTATTACATCATTTTGTTCTTCCACGTAGGTTAACCATTTCAATGCGAACTTGGACATCTGATCTGCATGATGGTAACCTCCTTTAGGTATTATTCCTATAGTGTTAGCCGGCATAAATTTCTGCCTGTAAATTAGTGAACAGACAGATGCTATTGTGATGCAGTCCCTGAAAATGTCTATTTTGCATATGTCTAGAAAATTCTGTCTCAACTTTAGACATCCTTGTCTCAACAGGGTCACATCCTTGATGCAATATTGGAGAAGTTCGTTTTTGTTGTTAAAAGGTATATTATTTTCACATTCATTGTTGTACCAGGACATAAAACGGTGTTGATCTTCAACTGTTTTCATATATTCATATCCATATGCAGAAGGAGGAGGTGGCGGTCCTATGTAATTTCTATTCTTGTAAGTGTTCCACAAATGCGGATAATATCCTTTCTGCACAGGTAAACCAAACAGTTTTGAAAATCCTGCAAGATTTGACTGAACATAGTTGAGACTGTCCACAAAATGGAGATTTTGGTATGTCATGCTGACAATTTTGGTACCATCTAAGATAACACGAGGTTTCATTTCTCTTTCCAGCATTCTCCGTAATAGAAATGTACAATCGTAACCTCGTGCATTGTGTGCACAGATGGTTATATTGGTAAACTTATGTTGCAATTCGAGATACGACAGAAATGTATCTACAGGGTCATCCCAGAATATAAACTGTCTTGTTCCACAAACAGAACACGAAGCTGTTAAATCCTCTCTTTTGTGACATGCGTGACAGGCTGTCTGCACCACGATAAGATTCGGAACATGAAGAAAAGTTTTTTCTTTGTCAGAATAAGGAATATCAGTGTAGCATTCGAAATCGTAAAACACAAATAGAAATTTTGAGTACTGTTTAGGTTTCGGTATAGGCAATGAGCAGAAATGATTTACAGGTTTCACACAATTACACACAGTACAATATTTCATGTTGCATCTATGTACTTTTTCATATCTATTATTTGTGAGAATAATTCTGAAACATCGGGGACACTGTTGGATTTCGCTACAGACAGTACCGTTTCGGAACGGTGTAGAAACATGATTTGTGAAACACTGTTCATTTCTGAAATTTCGGTGACATGTCTGACATGTTCTACGGACACCCGGTTCAGGTACACATGGTGGAGTTGCACGGCACATACAACATAATTGCTTACACATGTGACTATGAGGTTTACCAAATATGAGCTGGTTACACCCATGACATTCTTGGCTTGCTGCAAATGCTCCAACACGGTTCACTATCACATCATAATGTTGTCTGGCATTATCATACAGAAGGTATATAAATTTTGAAACATGTTCAACCTGCCCTTCAAACAGAACATCTTTAGCATCACGAAGATTGTTGTATACAATAATTTTATGATCTGTGAGAACTTGCTGAAATTTTCTCAGTTCAGGAATTCCACTTCCGGCACACGCATTGTCTGTCAGATCTACATCTGCTTTCCGCATAAGTTCGAAAACAGGTTTAAGAAGATTTCTATTTCTTCGATACTGTGAATAGGACGGATCATTATCAGCATAGGCTTTTCCTATTACCAAAGCTTCAGCTAAACAGAGTGGTTTTTTCCTATTCGGCACACCGACGATACTCCTTTTTTGCGTGCTTAACATGTAATTAGGTAAACAATATGTTCGTTTACCGCCACCACCTCCGACAGGTATATTGACATGGTCGGCTCGCAAAATTAACCGATCTGTAGCTGTGAATGTTTTCGCACTCTGCAATATTTTATACATAATGTTCCACACCATATCACTGTGTAACTGGTCGCTTCTGTGCCACCCGACATAAATATCTTTCACCGTTGGGTCAGATATGTTAGAGAGAGTTAAACCTATCTTGTCTTCATCCTTGGTGTCTTTCTTAACATAGGTGAGAAGATTTTCAACACCTTCACGGATCCATGTGTGAGGATCGACATTTTCTGGAGGGTGCGAGAAACTGAATTCTACACGACGTCCTTTGGAACGGAATTTCGGATATTCACGTTCTTGAATGTTATGTAATATTATGTTCCCTATTTGTTCACGAGGCACTGTATCACGTTTTCTTTTCTTACCTCTTCTATCTGATACTGAAACACTCTGGGATGACGGTTCTGCTAGCGGTAAAGGATCCGGTCTACATGACGGTCCTGGCGTAGGTTCCAAGCCTGATCCAGGTGCGACGTTCCTTGATGGTCCTGGTGATGTAACAGGGTCAAATGCGGTTGTCTGCTTTTCCTCGGTACCTGGGGATACAGGATCGGGTGTTGATGAAGGGCCTGGTGATTCTTCGGAAATACCTGCTCCATAAAGATCGGGTACGGATGTTGTCACTGTCCGTAGTAAGCGGTCATACTCCTCGAGCAAGGAGATTCTTTCTCCTGCGATGATTTTTTGCGCAATTTGCACCAACACTTCCCGTAACTGTCTAGGTGTTGTGTAATATCCATCACGATATAGCAATAACAGATCGTCAGCGGATAACTGTACGTCCATGATCGTACGATGTCTGTGTCACGAAGACTGCCATGTGGAGAGAACACCGTACTTTATATACGTAAGCATACCAAACCAGTTATTTCCGTTCCTAACGGTTTTGCTGTCTGATCTGCAAACTCTCCGGAAATCTGTAACAGTCCTCTGCTAACAGTCTTCGCCCTTTCTGGGTGATATGAATGCTGATGTAAAATTCTCGGAAAAGCTAACTGTCTTCACCAGATGTTTTCCTGGCTGATATCAAACCCTTGTACAATTCTCGGAAATAGCGAACGGTCCACACCAGATGTTTTCCTGACAGCTATGAAACCATCTAAAATTCTCGGAACTACTTAACACTCTTTTCCAACCAAGCCTAATTGGACTAGAGTGAAGGCAATTGTAGATTCGGCATCTGTACGTCAACACCTTTAAATAGAGTATATGGACGGGGGTCTACGGTCAAAATAACAAAAACCAAGATGGCGGCCAAGATGGCGGCCCCCATTGTCATGACGAGCTGAGATGACAATTAATTGTATAATATTACGTAGTAACCGTCGGCGATGTTTACTGGCACCTATCTGTTGTAGGTAAATTGAAAAACTCGAAAAACATGTCCGGAAAGTTTCGAAGGGCCGTCCAGTCGGCCCTAATTGGACTAGAGTGAAGGCAATTGTAGATTCGGAATCTGTACGTCAACACCTTTAAATAGAGTATATGGACGGAGGTCTACAGTCAAAAATAACAAAAACCAAGATGGCGGTCAAGATGGCGGCCCCCATTGTCATGACGAGCTGAGATGACAATTAATTGTATAATATTACGTAGTAACCGTCGGTGATGTTTACTGGCACCTATCTGTTGTAGGTAAATTGAAAAACTCGAAAAACATGTCCGGAAAATTTCGAAGGGCCGTCCAGTCGTCCCTAATTGGTCTAGAGTGAAAGCAATTGTAGATTCGGAATCTGTACGTCAACACCTTTAAATAGAGTATATGGACGGAGGTCTACGGTCAAAATAACAAAAACCAAGATGGCGGCCAAGATGGCGGCCCCCATTGTCATGACGAGCTGAGATGACAATTAATTGTATAATATTACGTAGTAACCGTCGGTGATGTTTACTGGCACCTATCTGTTGTAGGTAAATTGAAAAACTCGAAAAACATGTCCGGAAAGTTTCGAAGGGCCGTCCAGCCGTCCCTAATTGGACTAGAGTGATAGCAATTGTAGATTCGGAATCTGTACGTCAACACCTTTAAATAGAGTATATGGACGGGGCTCTACGGTCAAAATAACAAAAACCAAGATGGCGGCCAAGATGGCGGCCCCCATTGTCATGACGAGCTGAGATGACAATTAATTGTATAATATTACGTAGTAACCGTCGGCGATGTTTACTGGCACCTATCTGTTGTAGGTAAATTGAAAAACTCGAAAAACATGTCCGGAAAGTTTCGAAGGGCCGTCCAGCCGTCCCTAATTGGACTAGAGTGATAGCAATTGTAGATTCGGAATCTGTACGTCAACACCTTTAAATAGAGTATATGGACGGGGCTCTACGGTCAAAATAACAAAAACCAAGATGGCGGCCAAGATGGCGGCCCCCATTGTCATGACGAGCTGAGATGACAATTAATTGTATAATATTACGTAGTAACCGTCGGCGATGTTTACTGGCACCTATCTGTTGTAGGTAAATTGAAAAACTCAAACTCGAAAAACATGTCCGGAAAATTTCGAAGGGCCGTTCAGCAGGCCCCTAACTGGACTAGAGTGAAGGCAATTGTAGATTCGGAATCTGTATGTCAAAAGTATATGGAAGGGGTCTACGATCTGAAATACAGAAACCCTACATTGCCGTCAACATGGGGGGGCCCTATTGTCCGGCCCTGTGTGATTTAACATAAAATTGATTTGCCATATCTGTGCATTTTCAAAGGGCGATTCCGACTCGGTTTGGCCCCGGGAAGAAATAATAGAAATAACTTTGCATTTTCAAGGGGGTTCGACTCCCCCCCTGTGTGTTCTAAAAACAAAAACAAACTGATTGCTTTAATTTTGTATTTTGCAACGAGTCCACTCAAACCCCGTAAAAACGAATTTTCCATATGTGTAGGTCAACTCTGATTCTGTTTATTTAAGAAACAAACGCAATTACAATAACGCTACATTTTCAACATCATCTATTTCACAATGCTGTTTCTCAGACGTTCTGCGAGGACGTAACAAGGAAGTTGGTTTTGTAATTATATCTCCATACTTTTTTATCTGTCTGGATGAAACAAGGAAGTACTATGTACATAACGTTATCAGAGTCGACCGGATGCAACAAGGAACCGCTGTGAAACTCATCTCAGAACTGCAGGCCTCAGTCCCGCAATTTCCTCCTTGTAAATCTGTCATGATGTGATAAAGAACTCCAGTCACCGCAGTTTAATCTCTTCTACAGATTTCCGCGTAACACGCTTGCTAATGACTTAAGCATGTAAGGAAGTCTGCAGAACTTCTGAAACAGATTCTCCTCCACTCATTCTGTTACTTCGTGTTGGGTCAAGAACGTGCGATGGCTGATGGAAATTTCGTAAGTACCTATTTCATATTCGTATTAAAAATAACATATTTTCTGTATACACCATATATTTTTATTACAAGAAACTGTTATACATATGTTATTATACCCATTAAATGAAATACCTCTCAATGTAGACGTTATATGTACAATCTCGGGTTCGATTCCTGATGGAAACCTATGGTTCTGTGCATAAATTTAAAATCAGATAGATCGTTTAATTATCCCACAACTGAACGAAACGTGTTAGTGTATTAGTAAGATTAGTAATGTTTATTCGTTCAGTTTTCTCTTTTTTAACATCTCCACCATCCGTTCCTCTAGCTCTTTCCCCGTTCCCCCTGTTTTCTTATTTTCTGCTCTTTCATTCCTTACACTTTTAAATAGTTCCATTAACTCGAAACATATTCTTAACGATAAATGCGAGGGTACATATTGGGCTCTCTGTATGTTTTCTACAAAATCACCAAACGCTGGCGCGTTTCTTTTTTTTTCAATAATGAAGCTGAATATTTTCACCAATGTGTCCACCTTCACTTCAAAATCTTTACACGTTTCTTCTAGTCGGCGCAATAAATCTTCGGCCAACCCGTTTTCTTCGCAGAAATTGACGTAGCTGCCTACATGCTTTTCTACTTGGCGTGCGTGAACTTTGCTCCACAAATTTCTTCTCTCTTCTGTTGTAGTCCCCGTCTCCTCTTTTACGTCTCCATACAACAGACTGAACCCTAGCGGAAGTGTAGTCATCTGAAATAGACAGAAAATATATTAGTTATATATATATATTATATATATATATATTTCGGCCTCCCGATGGCGCAGTGGTAGCGTCGTCGCCTTGTAATCAAGGGGTCCCGGGTTCGATACCCCGTGGAGGCACAAGTGGTTCGGATCCCACTTTAAACTGTAGGTCCAGTCCCAATTAGCCTTACTGTGCATAAAGTGGACTTCAAACAACTAATCAATCAATCAATATATATATTTTTTACACAAACTGTAATCACTGTTATATATTAATTCACACATATTTTCAGGAACGTAACATGCAGCAGGGGGAGGCTCTGCGGAATGCTTTTGATCAATATCAGATAGGTGTAGAAGAACAAGAGCACTTCGCAGAGCTCACCAGGGATGTCAGGAGGTGCTTGGAGGAGCAGGCTGACATCGAACGGGTATACGAGCAGACGTTGGCCGTAACAGCACTTCGGCGTCGACTCAATCGGGAAAGAATGGCCGACACTTTCCGTTATTATCGTCAAAGGTAATTATTTTAATTTATTTCTTATAACATTGTATATTTTGACATGGTCCGACAACCTATCGACTATCCTTGTAGCTCTATTATGGATAGACGGAAATTTAAATCTGAAAAATAAAATCGAAAATTTAAAATCGAAAAAATCGTAAAAGTTTAAAATGTTTTAAACAAGTTTAAAACGTTTTTGAACAAAATTGAAATAAAAGACCCTCAGTCACGGTCCTGTTTCTCCCAGACCTCACGTTTCAAAATGTCCTCAGTTGCGGTCTGGTTTCACATGCATGTTCACCATTTTCCGATTATATATGTCACATACCACTTTTTCTTTTATAGCCAATATCTACATGGAACCGAATATATTTCTTTAATTATTATATATTGTTTTTCAGATTGGGTCGACGCAATGCTCGTAGAGCCGATAACCTTCTTCACCTAATACCTCCTGCGGTCCTCAGAGGCTACGTTCGTCCTCCTTCTCCTGCTCCGGAAGAGGAGGAAGATCCACCCCTCATCGATTTGGTGCAGCGGGAGGAGGAGGACGGACATCGTACGCCTCCATTACCTCCACCAGAGGACCGGGAACATCCAACCCCCCCACCATAGGCTGTACAACTCAAAAATAAACCTCTGCTGCCACAGGTAATGATTTTTATTTTCTCACCTTTCAAGCTGTATCGTTTTCTGCTTCCGACGTGTCAGTCTCCTCTATTATTTCGGGGAACTCACGATGGGGGCCTGTACCTCTTGAAAACTGCTCTTCAACTTTATGGACACTGGAAATAAAAGCATATTTTGATCTTAGATCGTTACGCCGTAACGGGTTGTAACAATAGTCGGCTAACTCTTCTAAATCTAATGCAGTACCTTTTACTCCTAATGTATCGCTTACCGACTCCTGTAGGGGTACACTGCTGTTAAACCACTGAAATATTTCACCCAGTGATAACATAGACTCCCGATATTGTTTTCTAAATATCTGCATCAGAGTTGCAACATCACTATAATCCACTATCATGTATTTTTTGTGACACCCCACTCGGTACAGCAGGGGAATCTCCTCATTCAGTAAATGTTCCAAATTTTCGTACCGTGTCAATTCGACAGCGGCACGCCCACAATTTAAACTCTCATCCGTCATCATGATATATTTTGTAACCAGACAACGTGGAGGAACATGCAGATCGGATATATCTACATGTTCCGAATTTAGCTCCGATTCTGTCTCCATACAGATGCAATCTTTTGAGGAAATTCCCGATACTACAGTAAAAGGTCCTGCATTATATCCGTGAGATGCTATCTCACCGGCTACACGATTGCTCCACACATGGTACGGCAGATGACCGTATACAGGTGCTCTCTCGAAAAGGTAATATGTCTCACATAATCCTGTTCTACGACTCTTGATGTACTGCATGCTGATCGGAAAACCATTACTTTCAAGTTCCATAAAATTCTCATTCACTAGATCTCTATTGTAAAATGTTATTAAAAGAGATTCCCTGTACCTTACCGGACTATCAAAAACCAACACTTTGGGACTATTACTCTCAAATATTTTCGATTTAACACCATGCAGTCTTTTCGAATCGGAGACTGTTACAGGGTATGCAAAACACATTGCCTTCCTCGGAGAACGCTCTATGTAACCGTACAAAGGATTATACTGCATATTTTTATCAGCATCATGTTTTCTTTTCCTCAACGTTTCACCCCTACCACCACTACTTTTCTTTCCACAGCGTCTCAACTTCTCATATTTGTGTTGTGCAGCATTCTTTGCTTCCCACGATCTACGAAATTGCTGTTCCGTAAAATACTTAGGAACGCTCACGTACGGGCTGTCATCCTTAAACATTTCAGGCTGTACCGACGACCGTGGTGTCCGTGGAGGAGACGGCAGTAGACGGCTACTTCGTGATGTCGTCGTCGCTGGCAACAAATCTGGAGCAGCAGGTTTCATCCCCATTACACTGCCGACAAATTGCAATATCCAGCCCCCTATACCCATTTTACACTTCTACTCACCTCAAGATAACCCACTATATATATTATATATATACCAGGTAGGATTGATCCGTTGAAACTGATCACTTTCCTCACTATAGTATCTGCAACCTGACAGGCGATTGTGCTGGCTGAGCTGTGGACAGTTATCCGGCGGACAGTTGTACCTCTTATGATGCATATCTGGTTCGTTCCATTTTATATACCTTCCTCCCGACGATCAACACAGTCATATTCGATACGTAATCTCTCGCGCAGAGCATCCAACGCCCACGTGCCTCTCCTATTTTCTTCCTGTCCTGGTACACTGTACACACTCAACTCTTCCGAGAATCGTACTTTTTTTACTCTGTAAATTTTATCTACATCCGTCTTCTCCGCCACTTTTTTCTCCTTATGCTCTTTCTCCATCACGTGCTATCCCACATGCTTTGCAGAGAGCCCTCCTTCCAGCACAGCATTCAACCATTCCGCACATCACTCATCCGGTCCATGCATATCACTCTCAACCGTCCACACACACACACATATCGCTCACCAATTCCTGGAACCACTTAACGATAATCTTTCTCGCAACACCAAGCCAATTAACACCAGACATCAAACATTACTCATTCCTCGAAACCCTACTCTCATCCCACACAATTCCTAGAACTCGAACACTCAACACTTCAACACCATCTGCTCGAACATTCACCAGACCCTGAAATAATCTCCCGACAAAATTCCTTGAAAAACAGACCTTAAAACACTTGACTCAAAACTGCAAAAGCAATTACCATTCCAGACCCATTACACAAACCACATCCATTAATTCTCACAACATTTCCTCGAACCAACACTCAACAAACCACATTTTCCAAGAACAGGCACTTAACCTTCACCGCACGCCTTAAAAGCCTCATCAACGCCATCTGTTTTCAGACGCCGGAAATTCCGAGAAAACCAACCGTCACCGGATAATCGTCGATACTTTTCCTCCTCCCCAACCCACATTCCCAGAATTTCAGAATCATCAACGCCATCTGTTTTCAGACGTCGGCAAAACGGGAAAAACCCGAATACTTTTCCTCCTCCCCAACAACCAATCAAAACGCTCCTCACAAAATTAAGCCACGCCCCTTTTAAAACAACCCACCAATCAAAATCATCCGCACATTTTCACCCCACCCATTTTATGACGTCATCGCGAACAACAATACCCCCTGCTTGCCCACACAACTACATCATCAATTGATCTTTGATCGATCTTTTCCAATCAATTGATTTATCGACCCGAACGCCGGTGCATTACTACTCCGTGAGTGACCTCTGTTTCGGATGAGGCAAGGCTGTTTACGTTGACGTAGGCTATTGGAATTTTCCATGGAGCATGTCTGCACTTGCTATGTGACGTATAAGATAACGATATCGTAGATTTTGGTGAAGTCGAGGAGCATCATTTCTCTGCAAGTTGCTGTAGGAGTAAGTTGGGAGTAATGAATTCTGCATCGGGAAGGAACGTTTTTAATCGCGCTGGTAAAAAGCGGCGACAGGAAGATGCTAAGGAGAATCGGCCAAAGCAGACGAAGAGGTTAGAGAAGCAAGTGGAAGGTGAAGGGAATAAAACCGAGGAGGATGAAGAGGTAATGGAAAAGCCTGAACGTAAGCCAATTCGCCAAGGTTTATTGGAGGTATGTTATAACCTGAACGAGGGGGCATCGAAACAGCTTGTTGTTGGTTTGGACCCACTGAAAGACTTTTCTGCTTTTGTTCGTTTGTTCAAATGTGGTCAGCAGGGTGTAATGTTGAACGTGGATGAGTGGAACACTCTGATGAATGTGCAAGTGATTGTGGATGAGTATTTCGAGAACGATAGTTCAAAACGTCCTCCGGCTATAAAACTTGGAGTGAATGTGAACGTTCGTTTCTGGCGTTTCCACGGTACCAAGGTGTTGAGTTTGGAGCCTGTTTTCAATGTGGAGTATAATTCCTGTGTGTGTTTAGCCAAGAAAGGGTGGGAAGGACTGCTAAATCTCCGCCCGTGTGTTGATTATGCGATAGTGCAGATGCAGAAGAATGAGAAACCTGTAGCCGAATGGTTTGAGCGCTATTTATCAAGATGTGCAGAGAATGTGCGTGACTGTTGCGATGCTTGCCGGGATGATTCCCAGATTCACCGATGCCTCGAGCCGGAATTTATTGCTGCCCACAAAGGTTCTGATGTTGTCTTAAGTGACTGTGTTGGCATCGATGTTGAACAATTATTGCTTGAAGTGGAGTATCTCTGCAAGGACATGATAATTGACAGCTTGGCCCCTACGTTGTTGGCTACTGCTAGGACGCTGGACTTTTTCAATTTTAAGTAACAAAAAAAAAGAAAGAAAAACAACAACTTGAAAAATGTGTAAGAATGTGAGGAAAAAAAATAAATGATAATTTTGAAACGTATGTGTTTTATTTTTATTTGACTACCCCCGTTATATTATTCTGTTGCTAGTTCAGATACGCAGTGGGTAAAGTATTTTCTAGAGTAGGTTTCACACATTGAAAATTGTCTCACTGTGCGAGAGCTTCACTAGAAATTACAACGTGCGGCCCCCTTCGTATTTGCATTAGCAAACTAATTGTATCATGAAAGAAAAAAGAAAGTATTCCAGAAGGTGTATCGATTTGTAAGGAAACAATAATTTCAGAAAAAAGGTGATGTTAACACATGTTTTATTTCTTATAACTACTGCTACTACAATCTGTTTACCACAATAGTAACAGTAAATTGTCTGATACAAGTTTGAGAAAAATCAATTAATTAAACATATTTTTTGAACACATAATTTACAATATATTTTATATTATTCTGCATAATTTACAATATATTTGGTATTATTCTGTACAGTTAAAACAATACGCAGTAATATGAACAAAATAAATTTATTTTGTTGGTGAAAAGAAAGGCATCTCCACGGGAAAAATGAAAATCAAAAACACATTCTATGTCTGGTAATTGCTGAAGGTTCTTTCATCCCGAAGACGAAATTCTCCCTCATCCTCTTCTTCTTCTTCTGTTAGGTTTAATCAGTTCATCATTTATGTCCTCCTGAAATGAAATTATTAAAATGATATAAGTGAAATGGTAATTCATTACTCAAAATAAAACAATAATTAAAATATGTGATGTAAGAATGATTTTTACCTCGGGTAAGAAATTTGAGGATATTTATTCCTATAATCCCGATGTTGTATGTTCTTCACATAGGGCGAGACTTTTATCTTGACGTACCTATCATTCCACGATGTATTGTTTGTAAATTGTGAAAGGAATGTGTTTAAATATTTCCCTCTTGCTCTGTGTACGATGTAAAACAAACAGTAATGTCCACATACATTGCTGCTGATACCCTGTAGTTGAATTGGGTTGTACAAAAATGATAAAGTATTATTTTGTAGAAAATTACGCACTTGAGATGTTTGTGGTGGTATTCCAAAACTATCAAAATATTCCCCCTTTCTTGAAGAGTCTATGTAAATGGCAACCCAATGGGTTCCAGGTTTATGGCTTGGATCTGTATTTATAATTATGGCAGCTGGCGTGGTTACAGTGTGAGGAACCATGTCAGAGGCATATACCCCTACATGTTTATGATTGGGGAGATGTTGAAGAGGAAGAAGTAGTTCCATTGTATTCATATTTCCAACGTGCAAGTACGTAAGCGTTTGAGAGCGAGCAGGAGAATGTAGATCTGATGTGTGATGGGTGAAAACAGCGGGGAGCTGTCTCTTTAGTAAGTAATCTTATGGAAGGGCAGTTGTATTCGTCGAGATCCTGGACTGGTCTGTTAAGTAGGAGTTTTAAGAAATTAGTTCTCTCCGAACCTTTGGAAAACAGTGTTTTATAGGGTGCTAAAGCATACTGAAGAAGACCTTGTAATGAAGGAAAAGGAACAACTCCGTCAAACCACGTCAGCCCGTGATAATTTCTTTGCAACCATTTAATGGATTGCAAGTCTTTGTAGGAGAGGGTATGTACGGAAAACGGGGGTTCAATCAACCAATGATATGACTGACTACCGTTACCGCTGTATATACCCACTTCTTTCGGTATAAAAAACTTGTTCACATTAAAACCCTGTAAATCTACCACTGCAAACCCCATCTTTAAGTCAAATGAAATAAAGTAAAAGTACACTCACCTTTTATGATTTCAATTTGTGTAGTCAATGATGACGTTACGATCCTTATCTATTTCGAGTAGATTCTGGAACTCCCCATATACCACACTGTTGACTGTCTCTGGTAATGCTGTACTGAAGTGCACCTCCATCCGGACGGTCCCATGTCGTAGAAGATTCCAATGTGTTGATGTGTGAGCTGAGAGGTCAGGAGTCAAATCGAATGCAAATAGAGTGTATCCATTACCGTAGTCTTCTCTAGATATTCCATTTCCATCATTCTGATACTGGATTCCAGTATTATCGTACAGTGTCTGGTAGGCACGAAGAGAGAGATTCTTTTGAAAATCAGGTTGTAAAGGACTTGATGGTATTTGTTTTCCGTCCACATACAGACATAGAAAATTGATATTAAAATGCCTGAAGTTAAAGGGATTTTTGCTATAATCTCCATTAAATGCTGAATTTGTCACAAAACCAATTATGATACGTTTCGGTATCTGTCCAAGAAACAAGTTGTCGACGGTTTTATTTAAAATTCCCCTTGGAAATGTAATTATCTTCATCTGCACACGGTTGATTGGGTATTTTGCAGTTGCCTTTTGTAACACATGCGAATGTGCAATTTTAATGCTGGGATTGAGTGACACCTTTCTAACAAACAATGTAGCATCTTCGATGTGGACCTTGAAAGTGGTACCTTCTGCCATTAAACAAAAGGAATCCTTTGCGCGAATCAACTTTACGCGCATCTCGATGTTGTTCAGAAGAAGTCGTTCTAGGTTAAAAATATCACAATGGAGATGCCCTATTAGATCTACAGATTTACTGTTTGAAATTATTCTTCTTCTGCTCTCGAAACCTTCGTTTTCGTCCCCGTTTACGGAATCCATGTGGCCTGGAGTATCTTTGTACCACAAACATGATGTCAGATGAGATTCCTTTGCAGCAGGGTTGTAGTTAAGAACATTCTCAATATAAGCTCTGTATGGATAAGTATGAGATGGTGACGTAACAAGTTTCTGATTAAGAAATACGTCAATTTGGTTAAAAAGAGAATGTAAAAAATTATTTACAGGTGCAACCTTGTCCGTAGATGTTATAGCTGTATTATCAGAATTAAAAATTTTCACTTTGAGCTCAAGGAAGGTGTGTGGTAGATCCAAATAGTCTTCACCATGGCCAGGAACTGAAAATTCTACAGGAGCATCATCCGATAAAGAAGCCAGAGGTTTATACGATATGAATTGTCCAGATAGTATACTTGTTTGAGTCGGGGGAACAGAGAATATCTCTAGTTCCGAATTTGCACATTGACACGATATGTTACTAATAAATGACATATCCAAGAGAACCTTTTCCTTCAACAATCAGAATAGTACTGAGAACTTCATACTCTGTTGGCTGACGTTAATAAAATTTCTCAACCAAATATATCTATAACCCTTTTCTTGACTGTCTGTTTTGACTTTGATTTTGTAGTTTTCTTCTTTCTTCCTACAGTGTTTGTATTTGTCGATTTTCTCTGCTTTTTATTATTATTTGCGATATTTCTCTTCTTCCGACCAGAACCAATCATTTTATTAATATTATCTTCAGCTTTACGTTTCAGTCTTTCTCCTGCTTCTGCTACTCTTGTATGAAGTGAATGTTTAACCGGCCGGTTCTGCGATATATCGCCCAACACATTCATGCCTGTGGTAAGCATCTCTCTCTGCCAACAGCTTTTGCACCCCTGGTTAAAAGTGGAACTACAGATCTGAAAAGGCCGCCAAGGAAACTTCCAATTCCGTGACCTCTCTGGAAGGGTGCACCTTGATATATGTTTGATACACCGCCACCATGAAGATTGTGATAATGATGTATGTACGGGTTCATTATTGCAGAGAGCGTTTGAAGTGAAGCTTTAATGACACTTCCCCGAATATAAATGGTATTTTCTCCCCTGTATGATCCCTAATATCTATTTCCAGAGTATCAAATTGCTTTTTCATGAGAGGAATATACTGTAGAGAGTGAAACTCGATGTGTGCGTCACTGCCGAACACAAAATGTCGAACATTTGTACCCACTATTTTCAGAAGAGGTGCGAATGTATCTCCTACAATTTGAGGTTCCAATATATCACAGTAGATAAACATTTGTTGTGGTACGCCCAGAGCTAAATTTGTGGGAGACGATGAGTGTATACGTTGATGTCCATCAAGTTTGATTGTCTTGAAGGGATCAAAACCTAACTGCGTAGCAAGTTTTGGAGAAAATCTGATCTCAGTAAATAATAGTGAATTTTTCATATCTCTCAGAATTTCTCCGTTCTGTCTTAAAAGAATATGACGATCATCCAAAAGAGAGATATTAAAGGGAACACCAGAGTTTTGAATTGCTGCTACCACCTGTGTCATGTCTCGATAATATCCCGCCTGTATTTTAACTTTTTTCCAATCAGCAGTATCTGGATTAATATTATAGTAGATTATATTCTGCCTTTCTGTTATGTTGTACATAAAATTAGGGTAATGTATTTCGGCAGCAGCAACTTCCCAGGATCCTTGAAGTTCTATCTGCTTTGGAAGTTTTGTTATAAAATTTGATAATGTATTGTCTGGAAATAAGTTCATAGAACTATTACTAGGTAGTGTTATGTAAAAAGAAGACATCATGTTATATTTTTCAGACTAGAGTACGGGATCCAACAACTAAAAGTGGATGGATATCCTCTCCACTTAACGAACACCTATTTTCTGCTACCCTTTCCTCTTGTATCTATTATTTTATCTATTTTAAATTCTTCCGGTAGATGTACTTTCTGAAGTTCTTGTCGGTAGAATGTTCCATCAATACTGTTTTTATTTAAATCTTCAATCTTGTAAACAGTAGGGGTACGTGATATGATAGAGATAATTTTAAAAATTTCCTCCGACCATTTTCCTATGTATCCTTTTTCAAATGTCGATACTTCCCTAGCAATCCTGACATAATCTCCTTTCTGTAGAGAATTCCTATTTTCTTTTGAAGTTGAAGATGCTCTCGAGGTGCTACTGCGCAGATTTTCCCATACTTCTAGAATATTATTTGGTTTTACATTTTTTGGTGCCATTTTAATACTTCTATGTTTGGCACTGTTATACGCCCTTAACATTTTTGGTAACTGGTTAATGTAGCAATATGACTGTTTTGCTGTGAAATACTTCCACATTTTTTCCTTTAGTTTTCTGTTGAATCTTTCAATAATACTAGCTTTGACATCAGGGTTCTTAGTGGTAAAATGATGAATGTTATTACTTCTGAAAAATTTTTGAACTAAAGAATTGAGAAATTCTTTTCCTTTATCTGTTTGAATAGTAATAGGTTTTCTTCCCTTTGATTGTTGAAGAATAACTCTGAATGCTTCCATTATGTTGGTACCTGTTTTGTTGAGCAGAGGCACTGCCCATGCATATTTCGAAAATGCATCGATAACTGTCAACATATACTTGTAATTCTCATTTTCGGAACTAATACTTTTCAAATCAACAAGATCTGCCTGCCATAAGTCATCAATGTTGTTAATAATATAACGATTTCGAGAAAATTTTCTTCTCAATGGCTTATGTAATGTGTATGTTTCTTGTCCTTGTAACCATTCTTCAATTTTCTTTTTGGAATATTTTTTTCCTGTTGCTTCCCATAACCTATTGACAGTTGAATACCCCGCAGGGTTGGAGATGCTGTAATAGATGTTCCTCAAAGTGGAATCCATAGTTCACTAATAATATGAACGGGAAGTGCGAGTGTTATTAATACTTTAGCCAATTGGTTTCAACATTTTTGTTTTCCCCTACTTGTTTACATAAATCAGTTTTCAATTTTTCTATTAATTCCCACCGTCGGGAATTACCAATAAGCTCCTGAGAAATATTAACATTGGCTAGAAATTTAGAAAAATATTCATATCCTCTAGGATTACTATTTTGTCGATTTCTGACAACATCACTGATAAGATCTACGATATTACTTCCGGGGATAACCTTGTTGTAAATTTTGGTCTCTCCTTGAGAATTCCATTGAATATTACTACTTGTTTTCAGACGGCGATACAATATGTCTGCTTTTGAATGAAACTTTTTAGGGATGGTCGCCAATATTTCATCGTAAATTGGGTCCGAAAGTGCACAACCATGCTCCAATTCTTGATTTATGTCCTTCTCGTCATTTTGATCCTGATGCTTTTCTTTAGATATTATGGGAATTTCCATAGGAGAATTTAATTTTTGTACAAAATGAAGATATCTGCTTAGAACTTGCTGATACATATTCCATTTCTCTTCATCAGATAATTTTTTTGGTGCAAAATTTTACTCATTTCTGCATCCAAATTGGAAAGCGGTATAAAATTATGTTGTTGTTGATGATGTATTTTCCGGAATGTATCCTGTGGCACCAGGATCATCTTGTTTGCATGCTCCATCAATTAAAAAGACTGGAAAAAATCCCGCTAATTAACGGTCCAATGAGATATGGTAAAAAGCCTCCGGATTGTATGATATACTTCTTCTTTTTCTTCCACGATGTTCCACGCTTCACTAACTTTCTTAACACTTGCTTATAACGAGCTAATTTCTTCTTCTGGCTTTGTTTCAACTGAACATTACCTTTTAAAGTATTATATGCACATTCAGAAATGTCATGAACCAAGGATTCATCTGCATTTTTTAGAATGGTTTGTCGCACTGCAGGTTTGCATTTCGATAAAGTTCGGAGCAATGTAGCGTTCTTCATCATTGGGGATGATATGTCGGAATGGTATTTTCCCACGGTGATTAAAATACTTATTTAGGTACATAAATGTAATTATATTCGTCGTCCGGAAACACACAGGTTCTGAATCGAAACTTTTCTGGCGTAGTTTGTTTCAGGTCGAGAAAAATGTATCCATAAGGTGGAGATGTGGCATCCTTGTAAATTTCGACGAAGAATTTTTTATTTTCCGGATAAATTTGAGAAGACAAATGCTGAATCTGACCTTTATCCCTAGGATTCTTAAAGCAGACAAGATAGTGACAATTCAATGATATATCACGGCATCCTTTCCCTTGATGAAATACATTTTGTGATAGAAATATTAAACTAATATTTCTATGATGGCAACCTTTTGTAAAAAGATCAACAACTCTACTATCAGCTTCTCTCATCAGATCATCGAGTATAATCAAATGGGGTCCTTCTTCTGGTGTGTATACCTCCATGTTGGGAAGTCCTTTGTGAAATTGTACGTCACTTGAAACTCTATTGTATAAGGGCTGCCACTCACTGTAACACCAAGTAATATTAATAAAATTTATATTTACTAAACTTTTAAGATGTAGTAAAATTCTCGAAGAAAAGTTTGATTTTCCACATCCAGACGGTCCAGCCAGAATCATAGAAAAGGGATGTTCCAACTTACATTCCATATTTTCTCTGTATGCAAACACAAATTTATTTTAAGGTATGGCCTTCACGTATGATCAACCTCTATCGGGATCAAAAATACTTCTGACAGATTTATTTCGTGCGCTGTTTCTTTTGTGGATTTGAATATCCAAAAGGCACAGTATCCAGATCTTCAATGATTCTTCTTTTTGTGTAAACCACTTTCAAGATTTTACTTTCAGGTCTGTTGAAGATCCTAAAGTCTTTACTTCTTACAATTTTCTTATTGTTATGTACATGAATTGCTTCTGTCTCATTAACCACCATATTTTTCATCGAAAATATATTTATCTTCTTGGTATTTGCATAGTTCAGGGTGATGCCTTTTACTTTGCAGACGCCACTTTGAACTTGTGTGGTAGGGTTTTTCACATTAAATGCATAAGATTTTGGGCCCGTGGAGACAAACTCCGTTATGTAACTTCCATCACCATAAATCTCCAGCTCATCAGTCATCTCACCAAGATAATTACCCGTCACCGGTTCAAATTCTCCGTTTCTTGAAATGTAAATAACACTATCTGTGTCGTAATATATTACACGCTCATTGAGCTGCTCAAGATATTTGTACAGATGAAGTCTCGCCCCTGCCGTAGTGTAAGCAGCAATAACTACATTTACGTTTGGTAACTCAGCGACTGCCTCATCTACATGTTGCCAATTCATAACAAGAGAATTCTCGTCGATAGGAATAAGCGAATTAACACTAACGGAAGGATTCATGAGTGCAGTATACAGCTCAGAGGGTTGTGATACTATCGAGGTTTTTGGCATATTTGGTCTCTGCCCATATTTGCCCCAAAAACTATTGAGCATCAATTTTGCGAGACACCGTTTTCCAGAGTTGATCTCAATTTTGTCATAGTCCAGATGGATTCCTTCTTTCTTGTAATATTCCGAGATAAAATTTACTTTATCTTGCTCAGTTTTACAGCTGGATGGCCAACCACTAGCTTCTTGCTTCATTTTTAGAAATTTGTCAATATATTCCACAAACAATCCCCCTTGTCTTGTTTTCGGGTCAAAACTGGTTACTCGGTATTGCCACGCTTCGTACATCTTTGTAATTTTGTATCCTTCCTGAACTGCCTTTCTTAGCTCATCTGCAACCCATGTGCCTGGGAAGGATCTCTCGTCTGGATTATGAATACATTCTCCCTGATTATTCTCGTCAGCACATGATCTGCACAGGGTAAAAAATAACTTCCCTTTCATTTTCATGGGTAATACAGGGTGGTAGAGATTTTTTGGGGGTAGAACTGTACACATTACAAGCCCCTCGATATTCTCAATGTTGGGACAGTCTTCGGCGAGAAAAATGGTTGGATGCCCTATGGGAAATTTTCCATACTTACAAATATACGGGTATAGAGAACAAATGTCAATGTATTTTATCTTCTCACCGTCACTAGCTTTGTAATATAACTTTGAGGCATTCGTTCGACCACCAGTTAGACTCGCTCTAGGATCCAAAGGCTTCTTGATAGTCATAGGGTGGTTTTTCACACACTCTTCAATCTCAGGATTCTCTCTTTTTAACTGTCGCCACTCACATTCCCACATTACTTCAATCTTGTTGCCACTTCTCTCCAAGCGTTGGGTTATTCTTTGAGTTCTCTCTCTTCTGGCATTCATGGTGTCACCACCTTCAAATTTCTCTTCTCCATTTTTGCTGCTGTAACATTTATCACAAAAATGGTAATAGCATCCGTGAAATTGTAAAATATGACCGTTACCTTCTTCATCTTCATAATATCCATCAACTTTAATCCCAGATATTCTTCTTTCTAACCCTTTTCCAGCATGCTCAATAGATATTCCTCTTTTTATCTCCTCATAAACAAGCCATTCAACTGCTGCAATGGATTGGTTGTCTCCCCAACGATATCCAGTTGATGGTATTACACCAATTGTATTCTCACGCAAATAATTCCTTCTATATAGTAGGTTACAAACACCAGATATTGTCACACCTTCTCTCCAAACATCAATACCACTTTCTTGCAGAAAGGTCTCCCTAAACTTCAAGCAAGCCAGTCGAAGGATCTCAACATCATTTATACAATAATCAACAAGTTCAGATTCAGCATTGAAAACATAATTCTTGTCTTTCTGTTCACTGTACCATTTTAGAAATTTTTCTCTTTCTTCCGGTTTCATCTGGTCTGGTTGGTAGTATTCTACATCAGGTAATTTCCACTGTAGAATTTGTTTTTGGAATTGTTGAAAAGATGAGGGTAGTATCCTTTCTTCCTACCATCGGGCAGGTCGAATGCTTTTGGTAAGCTTGACAGCGGCATAGGCAAAAAATTCAATGAATCAAGAAATCTAACATGTCCCGCTTGCATCAATAGGATTTTCGATCCATTCATAATAATCTCTGGAAAAACCTGGAATTGGGTAATCATCGTTCGCAAAATAAAATGTCCATCATACCCCTTCATATTATGACATATACAGTAAATATCATATTTGTGAGGTAGATTTTTAATATAAGACAGAAACTCTTCCACTGGTGACTCCTTGAAAATATACTGCCTTTTCCCACAACAATTACAGGGGACCGACACATCAGGTATGTCTTTACAAGTGTTGCAAACCTGTTGGACAACACAGAGGTTTGGTTTGTGTTCTGTTCTATCTGTATGATTGTCATATTTGCTGTCCTGTGTACATTCAAGATCGTAAAATATCAATATAAAGGGTTTTTTGTTTTCTGGCGGTGATGATTTTTGAATGTAACAGAGATGACCGCTAGGACAATGTTTCTTACATATTCTGCAATATACTTCACCACAAATATGTTTTGTTTTTCTCTGATTAATAGCAATAATTGTTAGACAATCAGGGCATTGGTGTAGTTTCTCACAAATACTTTTCCCGTTCTTTGGTTTGCGTTTATGTTCATTGAAGCATACATCCCCGTGAAACTGTCTGTTGCAATCTAAACACACTCTAATTTCTGGTGAGTTTTCATGAGACTGGAAACACTTATTACATGTACGTGAGCAATCTGTGTACTTTGTGATGGACGCAAATTTCTTTCTGCAATGTTCACAGTAATAAGCACATGCAAATGCAGATGTCAACGAAGTGATAACATTGTAGTGGTATTCATGATGCAGAAGGTAAAGAGGTGTTCTTGTTATATCGGTACTACCAACAAACATTATATTATTACCACTGAGATCAGCAAAAACAACAATCCTATATTGTGGCAAGACATTTTGAAATCTTTTCAGTTCTTCCACACCGCATCCTCTTTTTGTAACAACCACATTTGCTTCTCTGCATAACTCCAGAGCTTCAATTTTGACAATCGGGCGACCCATTCGGTATTTACTTCTCTCATTATGGCCTTTAAGTTGTGTATATGCTTTTGCTACGACAATTGCTCGTGGAAGGCACATGTAATCCTTATTTGTAATGCATATAATTCCAGACCGTTTTCTGCAAACTTCGTCCATATTCTCTAAACCTTTCTTAAAACGTCCTGTCCCACACGGCACTCGTACACGGTGCAGATGGAAAATCAAATCATCAGACGACAAAAAACTGCTATTGCTCTGAACTAATTTCTCGAAGCTCTCCCAAACCACATCTGAATTAAGTTCTGTTGCTAGTCGAAAACTTATCCAAAAAGGATCTCTCGGTGAATTGACATTTCTTATAGTTAAGCCAACATGGTCTTGTTCTTCAATATTCCTTGTTAGTAATTTTACTATCTGGTTCAAACCGTCATGAATCCACTGTAAAGGATTTTCGTTTTCTGGAACATGATGAAGACGTACATTCATCTGCCTACCTTGAAGATTAAACTTTTTATAATGACGATCAAACTCATCCAGCACAGTAAAACGATCACTTTTCTCCACAGTATCTTCCTTCCCACTTCTGTGTGTTGATCCACCCCCTGTTTGAATCACATGTGGGTTGGGTTGGGTTTCTAAGGGGTTGGAATCGGATACTGTTTCTTTCCCGGGTAATGGAAATCCAACAAAACTATTTATATCGTCTAATATCTTCTGGGTACAAATATTATTGTCTAATCTACAGTCCTGTTTTTTCGACAGATCACATACACTTTGAGGTGAACTGATTACGCATTCTATTTCCTGCACAATTTTCTGTGTAGAGATTTCTTCCGACTCACCACAAACACTAACACAATTCTTAATTCCTCGAATGTTCTGGGTACATATATTATTCTCAAATCTGCAGTCCTGATTTTCCGACACATCAGTTGTATTTCGTGGAGAATTAATTGCATATTCTATTTCCTGCACAATTTTCTGTGTAGAAATTTCTCCCGAATCACCACCAACACTAACACAATTCTTCATTCCAAGAATGTTCTGGGTACATATATTATTGTCAAATCTGCAGTCCTGATTTCCCGACACATCAGTTGTATTTTGTGGAGAATTAATTACAGACTCTATTTCCTGCACAATTCTCTGTGTAGAAATTTCCTCCGACGTACTACCAACATTAACACAATTATTCATTCGTAGAATGTTCTGGGGACATATAGTATTGTCAAATCTGCAGTCCTGATTTTCCGGCACAGCACATACATTTTGTGAAGAATGGATTACAGACTCTATATCCTGCACAATTCTTTGTGTAGAAATTTCTCTCAACTCGCTACCAACACCAACACAACTCTCAATTTCTCTAAGAATATTTTCCGTTGATGGTAAAGAAGATAGTTCATCTGGAAGAAAGTTATCCCTTATTGAGTTTACATTCCCATTGACAATCACTATAAAATTGTGCTCCTCTTTCGGACAATACTAAAACTACCTCCCTTATAATTTTATATTTTTATTACACGAAATTAAACGTTTTGATTTCATACTGAAATTAGCCACCTCGAGTTGTTCATTCTCGATTTTAACCATTAAAATTACTAACACTCTTGCATTGTCTATTGATTACCGAGGCTCTTTTTCCACACACTCATCCTGTGAAGCCATTTTCGATTAGCCTATGTGGTTATACATTTAAGCACTCATTTATAAAGAAATCCCCACCAATATGGTTTATTTTATTTAACATTTTCGATAGAATAATGCAATGTCATTCTGAATTACAAATTCCCTGATTCGATTCCTAGTTGGAAAAATTAGTAGCTTTAGGAGCAGCGCCATCTCACCAAATAAGGATAACTTTCAAATTAAATAATGAATGAATGAATTACAAGGAGTATTTTTATATCTGTTGCTCCGAAATATACGTAAGTACATAATATTTAACTATCTTCTGTATGCCGAATGAAAAACATAGAATATCATATCTCACACGCACACTTAATAATAATAATAACGATAATATATGTGTATCACTTACCCATTTCTGTTCACTTCTGCTTCATCCATCCACAATAAAAAATCGACCGAAAAGTATACACTCGACGGTGTGGACTTTTTTTCCTCGTACAGATCCAAAATACGTCGTGGCGCACAGAACTCACAACCACGAATTGTACTGCCAACAACTGCTACGCGAGACTATAAATACTGACAAAGTTGACTGACTTTGCCTCTCTGATTCAGGACTCGTAAATAAATAAATACGGTTTGCAATCCCCTTATCAGGCAAGCGTAATTCCTACTGCCGAATTTCGACCTGGCAATGCACATAAACTCTCCCCTCCCTGCAACTGACCTTTGGAGACGTAGAAGCAAATTTTTCACAGAGCAACCTAAAGAACTAGAGAATTGTCTATCCTTAAAACACAACTTTGAGTAAAACAAATCCAGCTCCACGGATTTTTTTTTTATATAAATCTTAAACATTTACTCATGAAATTAGTTTGCTAATGCAAATACGAAGTGGCCCCCCTGCGTTGCAGTCTCTAGCGTAGCTCTCGCATAATAAAAAAGTTCTTAATATATAATGTTACTCAAAAACACCATCCCCTCCAAGCATAGGAAATCTTAAAAAAAAAAATTCTATCCCCGACGAGAAGGGGAAACCGCAATTTATTTATTTTTTATTTATTTTGTTAATTTTTTCAACCACCCAATGTCGTATTAAGTGGGTACCTAGAGGAAACTGGGGAGGGGGGGGTAAAGACGGCCAGAGGCATGATGCTGATCACATCACCCCTACCTTCGACCGTGTATAACAGAGCATGGTGCTTTATCTCCACACCCCTCCATACCTCCATACCGTGGTGCAGGGCACAGGGAAGAACTTCACTTTTTTCTTTTCTTTTTTTTTACAATTATCACCATCATAAGTGTAACTTCAACCATAATTATTTTTAACAATATAACCAAGGAACACCTGGTTCGATACCAGTTAGAGATACATAACGGTTGTAGATCCAGTCCCGATTAGTCTTTCTGCACATAAAGTGGACTTAAAACTAGAGAACTCGAAATATGATACAAAAAATTTGCAGACGTAATTTAGTCATAGCCACAAACACCGATGACCTCTCTGACGTCACTCAGACAGACACATTTGCTCAATTCCGACCTTATTCATGCTACACACAGTTCGTATCAAAAGTTGATCAACAAACAAAGGATAAAATTAACTTGTAGTCACCATCCCTTTCGAACTGTCGGACATCGACCCCAACAGACGCACTTGCCTCATCCCTAGGTTGCTCATGCTCCAGAAAATTCTTATCAACAACGTGACCAACAGATAAGTTTACTCACAGTCATCAGCACTATCAACGTCTCCGATATCTACAGACATGTCGGAGACAGGCTTGGCTCATTCCAAGATTAATCATGCTCCGTACATTTCTTATCTACAGAATGACCAAGCTTAGGTTTACTTATAGTCATCAACGCTATCAACCTCTCTGATACCAACACAGACATGCCAGGACATGCCCGTCTCATTCCGTGCTTCAGCACGCTCCTCAACAATACTTTAGTTTACATGTAACGTCAGAACTTGGTCACACATAAACCGAGAGTCCCCGATGACACCCATGTAGATCGCCCAGTCACATGACCAATCTCCAGCAATCAGAGCTTTGTGCTCAGGAGACTCCTTGCTCAGGGTGAAGATTATACACTTCAACACCAAAGTCACGTGACCAGTCTCAACCAATCACAACTTGGGGCTCAAATAACTCATCACTTAGGTTAGCTTATGCCCTCCAAAGCTACAAATACACAGACACGCCCCCGTAAACCCTACGTAGAGTCATGTGACCGTGCTCGTGACGTCACAAAAGTTAGGTTAACTTAGACCCTCCAAGACTACGAACATATAGCCACGCCCCCCGTAGAGTCACGTGACAGCTCTCGACCAATCAGATCTTGTTCCCGGGAGCCTCCATACTACTCCCGAAGGTTCATGGCTGCAGCAACACAAGCCTTCCATCTGTCCCTACCCTGGGCAAGATCAATCCAATCTTTACCATCCTTACAATTTCCATTAGGTCAATCTCAACATTCTCCCTCCATCTTCGTCTTGCTCTTCCTACAGGTCTCTTACCATCAGGTTTCCCAACAACAATCCTATAAACTCCTCTTTCCTCTCCCATTCGTGTCACATGGCCTGCCCACCTGTCTTCTTGATTTAGTGATTCTAATAATATCTGGACAGGAATACAAATTATGCAGTTCTAAATTATGTAATCTTCTCCACTCAGCCGTCTCCTCATCCCTTTTAGGTCCATTTTTTTTTCTAAGGATTTCATTTTCAAATATTAATTACTTATGCTATGAGAACTAAACAGGGACGCAACCTTTTAGACTGACGTCAGAAGGCGAAAGGCAAGGCTTGACCACAAATGTTGTTCGAGACGTGTGCGAAGAGTGAGAGACTTTCTTCCTCGCGTGTGTAAACGCCACACACGACAGCGAATGTAATGGTTTCCAGAAGTGGCCAATGATAGCGCTTTCGCGTTGTCAGTAACCTCTTCAAGACTCTGCGAGGGCTGTCGGCGAAAGATTGCTTCACAGAGATATACATACGTTCTCCAACTTGACAAATAATTAATGACAATATACCGAATCGTGTTTGCATTCTGACGGCTGGGACCACCATGTTCAGGCATGGGAGAAAACGTAGCCGCCGAAAAGGAAAAACTCAGCATCCACATTTCTTGAAGTTCTTTTGTTCTACAAAACAGGTTCTCAAGATTCATTTGATCGAAAGTGGTTCGTTCTGATACACGCGAACCATCCCCCCCCCCCGCCCAAGAAGCATGTGGAAGAGTATTTCAAGTTCACTTTGTGCTCAGATAGGTAATCGGGACTGGACCTACAGTTTAAAGTGAGATCCGAACCACTATAGGTATGCCTCCACCGGTTATCGAAACCGGTACTCCTTGATTACAATGAATCACAATTCATATTTGCACATTAATGGATTGTTGTAACATGTGCATAGATATCAACGTTGTAAGATGAAAAACACCCCCCCTCTTCCCAATATACCTCAAGTGAAACAACGTATTAACAGTTATTCTTGCCGTTGAACGTCCAATCTCAGTTAACAAATGCTATTTTTATGAAGACAGAGTTTTAATCAAATTTTTTGGTTCACTTGTGAGTTCAACTTGTAATATCAGTCAGGTAACACGTAGTGGTAAAGTTGTCGCCTTGTAATCAAGGGGTTCCGGGTTCGATACCCAGTGTAGGCCACTTTGAACTGTAGGTCCTGTCCCGATTAGCCTACCTGCACACAGAACCCAAAACGTGTCAATTGACACATATATATTTTGATTTCAATAACACGTTAACGTGCATAAACTGCAAATAATGCACCTTTTAGTGTGTCAAAATACACATAGGAATGTATTAAATGGTATTTTCATGAGATGAAGTCCCGTGTGATGCACTAAAATGCATCAATTTGGAAGATCAGACAAGATCATTTCGAAGATAAGAAAATTACACATTTAGCTGTGTCAATTGATGCATTAAAAGTGAAAGTTTATCTTCGAAATGATCTTGTCTGATCTACCAAATTGATGCATTTTAGTGCATCACACGGGATTTCATCTCATAAAAATACCCTTTAATACATTACTATGTGTATTTTGACACACTAAAAGGTGCATCATTTGTAGTTTATGCACGTTAACGTGTTATTGAAATCAAAATATGTGTCAATTGACACGTTTTGGGTCCTGTGTGTGTGTACATAAAGTGGACTTCAAAACTTAATAAAAACGCAATCAGGTAACAATAATTCCTGAGGTTTTTAAGAGGCTGACTAGCCGGCCTCCGTAGTGGAGTGGTTAGCGCTACGACGCCAGGTACCGCAGGTTTCGATTGAATGATTTATTTGGTGTTTTAACTCCACTTTATGCACAATAAGACTAATCGGGACTGGATCTACAGTTTAAAGTGGGATCCGAACCACTATGTGCCTCCACCGGGTATCGAACCAGGGACCTCTTGATTACAAGGCGACGACGATACCACTGCACCATCGGGGAGGCCCCGCTGGTTTCGAATCCCGGCTTGGGCATTAGTGTTCATCGTAAATATCCCTTCAACAATTTCATCATCACTCATTCTCATCGTCGCGATTAGCTAAAGTGGCAGAGAAACGACGCTTAATAAGTCAAGTCAAATCAAAAGAATGAATCAAAAGTTCTTGACTTCTTGCAGAGCATTGTGGTGGCGATGTACCCATTGGCATTTTTCCTTTCTGTGTCCCCATTAAACGTAACAACAAAACCGAATTTCCACCTACACAACTTTTTCGTAAATTAAAAAAAAAATGCACGCGAAAACAAGGGCACGAAAGTGAAAATTCTTTCCAGAGACATTTACGATATAACGGTTTGGTCATGCCGCACGGGCAACTAATTAAATAAAACTAGATTAGTTGTTCCCTCTGGAAACCAGCCTTCCCTTATAAGGAGCCGCTGGTCTACTCTGATCTTTACCCTCTTATGCAGTGCAGAAACCTTGATTAGCATTCTACCGTGCTATAAAACCCACATTCTGCTTATTAACGATATTGGTTATTGAGAAAGGCGAATTACGTTTCGACTGCTGCATGGGGGGTATGAATGATATGCTACAAGACTTGTAGATTTTATCACTTATAATTGGTTATGGCATTAATGTACATTAAACAGTGTTGTGCCGTAGACTATAAGTTTACCTCTACAGTCGTTGTCTACATGTAATTTACGCGTAGATTACATTGGCTGTAGTTTACATAGACTATGTCAGAAAATATAAACATGAGATGAACCTGAAGGAAATCGGTAAGGGTGGAAAAGATTGGATTGATCTTGCCGAGGATAGGGACAAATGGAAGGCCTGTGTTGCTGCAGCCATAAGCCTTCTGGTTTGAGAAGGCTAGAGAATTAGTAAAGTTAGTTAGGTATGTTATTTTACATATTAATTGCATAGTGCGCCTTCTCGACTTAAGCTCCCAATCGCATGAAACCAGAAGTATTTGAGTTTAATAAGCTCACTGGAGTAATGACCAAATTACATAAATAAATATAAACAAAACGAAAATATACTACATAGCCAAAAGTCACCGGACACCCAGTGCTGTTCATTCCAAAGACACCAGCCAGGTAACTAATACGATGTCGGACCTCCTTTCGCTATTATTACATCACTTACTCTTCGGGGCAGGCTTTCCACCAAGTTCTGGTATATTGCTGGTAGAATATTTTTCCATTCGTCCTGTTGATTCGTGAATGGTGCTTTTCGTTCGAGTGGGTCTGGCACGGAACCGACGCTCCAGTTCATCCCAAACATGTTCCAGTCTGGGCTTTGAGCGGACCAGCTAATGTTACGTACCCAATAGGCCTAATACTTGTAAATAGTTGCTAAAGTGAAACAAAGATGGCAGCACAAGGGATATAAACAAAAAGATCGCTGTATTATAAATAAATGATACTATAAATAGACCTAAAAGTTAATTAGAAAAATAAAAAGATATAAAGGTGACTAATTAATAAAGATACCAGTGAAATTAACACGTACTCATATACAGTGCGTTTCTAAAGTCGCCGAACTCCAATGTAAGAAAATGATAAACAATTATAAAATCTTCACATCTCAAATATAAAATGAAAATATTTACATGTGACTTCAATTTGTTCTTACATAAGGATGAACAAAAAAGTTTAACATTTAGAGAAGATGTAAATGTTTACCATCAACTTCTAGGCACAAGTTAACGCGACGACACATATTGGAGGCCACTTTGTGCAGTGTTGTGACCGGCATGTCGCTCACTGCTCTGGTTATATTCTCCTATAGGTCCCGGATTGTCCTTGGATTGTTTTTGTACACTATGTTCTTAAGATAACCCCACAAATAAAAGTCTGGAGGACTTAAGTCTGGCGAGCGAGGCGGCCACAAATTTTTCGATATCAATCGATCCCCAAAGAAATGTCTGAGCATCTCCATTGACTCATTTGATGTATGGCTCGTTGCTCCATCCTGTTGGAACCAACAGTAACGTTCGTCTTCCTCAAGCAAAGCTACAAATTGAGTGATGATGTTACCATACATTTCTGAATCAACAGTCTTGTTGAAAAAAAATTGGACCCACAATTCTTCTCCTTGAAATTGCGCACCATACTCCCACTTTATCAGAATGAAGTGGAACTTCATGTAATGCATGAGGATTTTCTGTAGTCTATATCCGAGTATTCTGACTATTCACGTATCCACACAAACGGAACCAGGCCTCATCACTGAAAAATGTTTTGTTCAGTTTGTTGCCCACATTGTTCAGCGTAAATCTGTTGAACCACTGACAATAATTTCTGCGTTTCTTGAAATCCAACGGGCGTAGCTCTTGAACTACTCGCACCTTGTATGCTCGGAACTTCAGACGTTTTGCAGACCTGTAACAAGATGACAAAGATTTTCCTACCTCTTGTGAAAGCTGCCTCAGAGACTTCCTAGGGGAGTTCTTCAATTTATCACCAACATCCACAAGAAAGTCTTCTGTGAAAATTGATGGTCGTCCGCTCCTTGGCTTATCTGCAACGTTTCCTGTTTCGCGAAACCTTTATATTAAATCATACAATGTTGTTTTTCCAGGTGAAGGACCGTTGGGATATCTCCTATGAAAGATTTCTATACAGCGTTCGTATGATATAACTTGAAAGTAAGCTTCCAAACCAGCAACCCTCTGCTCCCGTGTTAAGACTCATGGTGAACTGAATTTGTGCGCATTTCCAACCGGACATCTGGCTTTTATTCTTACTGCCTACTGCGCATGCATCGTTGTTCATTGTCGTCTAGTGTTGATTTGTATGTTCCAACAACACCAACAAACAATCACAAGCAACAGTTTCTAAAAAAAAATGCATTGTTGTTCAACAATGAATTTTGAAAGTCAAGAGTTCGGGGACTTTAAAAACGCACTGTATAAATAGATAATAAATTTAAAGAAGTGAAAATACCAATATAAGTGTGTGTCTCCTAACAGATCTCTAGGCTTACTACGATCCCCTTTGTGAAATTTTATATTACATCAGTGGCGGTGCGTTCCGATCACTGTACGGATTTGGGAGCGCTTTGTCAACCGCAGCACCAAGTTTACATTTGTGGTCGAGAATAGTATAGTTGGCAGTGTTGCCAAGTTGGCGCTTTTGGGGCCAGAACTAGCCCTTTCGAGTACGTACTCAGCCCCAAAATTCAGCAAAAGCCCGAAGGGGCTTCTTAGCCCTACAGAGAGAAATCTTGCTACAAATCTAGCCCTTTCAGTAATGAAATGTTTTTTGGTATTTTCAGTAAAGTAAACTGCAAAGAAGAATTCACTTAACCGACCCTCCTCTGCACATGCAAGCTCGTCCTGCGACCCCTCTTGGGGAGCAGGTAGCAAGTGCACATTGTCACTTTATCCCCTTGTTTCTGGTTTTGATATGCTGTGTAGCCCGAGGCGAATTACGGATAGCGTCGATTCCAGAAAATGCGAATTTTTGTTCAGTTGTATTGCATCTGGTCCTTGAAAGATCACAGAAATGCGGTGCGGAATCGACGAATCGTTCGTAACAGTGAGGCTGGACCAGAGACTAGTTCGTGTGTGCGGCCGTGTGTGTGTGTGTGAGTGTGCATGTGCATATATATGAAGGAGGAATATGCCGAAAATGTGTAATGCTTTTGTGTAATTTACTGCACCACAATTTACGGGGGAAATAAATTATTTAAGGTAAGAAAATTTAATTTAGTTGAGCGTATGCCCCTCATCTTGACAATTGATGATTATTTGTGGTTCTTGAGTTTCAGAATTTTTGCACCAAAACACCCAAGATTTGTAAATCTAGCCCCCTGGATGGGAATTTTAGCTCCATTTTGGGTGCGATTTAGCCCGTTTTTCTCTCGTGCTGTTGGCAGAGAAGAAAGTACAAGCCCGGATTCAGAAGGTAGACCAAGCCAAGTCCAGAAAGAAGTCCAAGCCCGGATCTAGAAGGAAGTCAAAGTACCGAAGGAAGCCCAGATCCAGAAGGAAGTCCCAGCTCGAGTCCAGAAGGAAGTCCAAGTCAAGATCCAGATCCCGTAGGAAGCCCACACAAGTGAATGTGAAAGTGACGCCAAGCAAATAAGAACTATAGCAATTGAAATTTCTGTAAAAGTCAGATTACTTCTATATGAATATATTCTCATGTGTTCTCAACTATAATTTTCATGTACAAAGAAAGATATAATATAATCAATTAACTGTCTCCATTTGTAGGCTTACTGTCTGATTTCATTTCTAACAAGAACCCTACCCTGTAGATACTAGCCGTGGCATAAATATAAAGAACTGCACCGAAAGGAGGTAGCACTAAGCACATCCACCAGTAGTTGTATTGGTACTATAACCAGCTCAGGAAAGGAAGAGCCCTCCCCAAGCAGATTTGGCTATACTTAAAACTAGCTCAACATGAGCATATGAGCTTTTTGCTCAAGTGTAGCACCCCCCTCTAATCCAAGATTTTTGTAAAAAAGCCCTCATGGATTCCATGAGAAAGGAAGAGCCCCCTCAGATTGATGTGCCTATACTTACAAAAGGCACTTCTGTGAGATTGTTGTCCATAAACTTGTTAAAAATATGCCCCTCTTGATATTGTATGATATAGGCAAGTTATTCAAGAAAAATAGGCAAGTTATTCAAGATCTAGAGAATGGCAAGAGATTTTTGAAAAATTATAGAGATCAAAAAGTTGCATCTTGAAATGCCCATGAGAAATCACCAAGCCCCATGTCTCTAGCATTCATGGTTCCGAAGATATTAACAACTTTGTTAATATTGCACTTTTCAGAAAATTCTATTTATAGAACAGATATAAATCAGAGATTTGTAGCTTAAATATTGCATATAACAGGAAAATTATAGAGACATAAAATATAGAGAATTATGCCTAGAATATGTCTACAAAATTTCAAGTCTCCAGTACTGATAGTTTTTGAAAAATCTCAAATTTAAAAAAATTATCGATTTTTTAACAAAACTTCTAAACAGCCTCTAGATTTCAAATATGCAACCCCCATGCTTCTATCTTGAAAAATAGGCAAGTTATTCAAGATCTAGAGAACAAGAAGATATTTTGAAAAATTTATAGAGATCAAAAAGTTGCATCTTGCCATGCCCAGGTCAAAGCAACAAACCCCATGTCTCTAGGACATATGGTTCCGAAGATATCAAAGAAACAAAATTATCGATTTTTTCCAAAATTTGAGTATGTTGTTCAGGGGGCCAAGCAGATGTTTGTATATGAGCCACAAGTCTGAAGAGTCTCAATGCCCTAGTACCGGGGAGAATCAATATATTGATTCTCAAGACTGCAGGCAATACATTAGTTCCTCCAATTCCCGTGGTGCTGTGAGCATCGGATCGCTGCAAGCACCTCGGATCAATGTTTGGGGCTATAGTTTCTCCAATTCCCGTGGCGCTGTGGGATAGAGCAGGGACATAAGATCAATACTTTGGGCAATTCCTGCACCGTGCGGGCTGGAGCAGTTCCTGCGCAGTGAGGCCGGTCAATACTTTGGGCTGTTCTATTGATTTCGAGCGATTCTATTAGAAGCCCCTGCAGTTTGATGGATTAGTTCCGGAGAGTTCCGGGGCATGGCGCTGCGGTATGGATTGCATGTACACCTAGCAGAAAAATGGGAGGTACGCACAGGAGAAAATACTCCAGCCATGCAGAATCATTATTAGGATCAAAATTAGTGACAGAATAGAGAAACAAAAATTATAATAGGGCTTGGATATAGCTACCAGCCATTATATTTTTATTTTGAACACAGCACTTAAAACTAAGTCAAGATGCACCCCCACCCCCACCCACCCCCACCCACCCCCACCCCCACACACCCCCACCCACACACCCCCACCCCCACCTACCCACATCCATACATATTTACTTCCCAGTCCAGTTCTATTGCATCATGTTCTGCAATATTAATTGATTAAATGCTTATGACATAATGTGCTGATGTGGTGTTTTCTGATTGGTTTAAATAAGCAGTGTTTCTATTGGCTCTGTAAAACTATATAAGGCAGGGCACAGAGCAGATTCTTCACCATTGCTGGATCGGCAATGGAACCCACAAGTGGGGGATAGAACCTGAACAGGCTCCACCAAAGTATAGGAGACTTGAAGCATATAATTTGGCGGAATAACCCAAGTAAGGTCATAGAGACAATATACACTAATACAATAAAAGCCAAATTTTTGGCAGGGGGGGGAAGAGGGGGGGGGAAAGCCCAAAGTGGATCCTAAATACAAAATAATTAATATCTCAAGAACTAATTGACATAGAGCTATGCAGTTTTTTTCTCTGTGCTGAACCCAACTGATATTTTTTATTAAGCATAGAATTTTGATCATAGAAACAATATACACTGATGCAGTAAAAGCCAATTTTTGGCAGGGGGGCCAAAGTGGTTCCTAAATACAATATCTCAAGAACTAATTGACATAGAGCTATGCAGTTTTTTTGTCTGCACTGAACCCAACTGATTAAGCATAGAGATTAGATTTAAAACCCAGGAAATTTTATATAAATACCAAAGCCAAAAATATTAACACACACACATACACACACACACACACACACACACACACACACAAAGCACAGTGCTGAACCCAACTGATATTTTTTATTCAGTATAAAGTTTTGATTTGAATCCCAGGAAATTGTATATAATAAACAACAAGAAAAATGCCGAATCAAAAATATTGTAATCAATGCAATAAAAATATATTTAGCTCTAATTGGGCTAGACACCAAAAGATTTGTGACCCAGACAAATACAGACCCCCCACAAAAATATGCCCCAAATGCCATAGAAAATACAGCATGCAATACTTTACATATACACATAAAGGCACTTGCTCTGCACAGTCATCAATATTGCCCCCACAACCATCCACTTCTGGTCTGAAAAGGAAAAATGAAGCATCTGTTAATGCTGGACCGGCAAAACAGCTACGCTATGCACCTATCCATAGCAGTTTTAATGCCCAACTTAGGGATTATCGGTTTGTATCAGAGCCAAGATGTGGTATTAAGAATTTTTTGAACAATATAAATCCTGATCTGCAGGCAATTCTAAATGCACAAAATGGCTCTTATAAGCTCTCCCTCAAATTGTTTGCACAATATAAGAAACCAAATAGCACAAAATTTACACAGCCCCACATAACAGAAACTATACCGGTATATTCAAATGCAAATTCAGACACAATAATAAGCAGTTTGATAGAACAAATAAATATTAAACACTCTGAATTTGCGGCAAAAGAGTCTGGATGGAGCCTATGCGGCTCTCCACACAAGTTATATGTTAATATTTCTGAATTCAGCCCATTACAAGGATCTACATATCTGCCATTACCTGATAATATTAAAAACAAACAAGCCGTGGTTAATATTGAAAATAATGATGAGAAATGCTTTTTGTGGTGTATTTTAGCTGCTTTGTATCCAGTTTCAAGAAATTCTCAGAGAATAAGTTATTACAAACAACATGAACATGATTTTGACGATGCAATGGAGGGTTTAGAATATCCAATGTCTCTTCAGAATATTGATAAATTTGAAAAAAAGGCCCGGGATATTAATGGAAAACAATTATCTATTAATGTATTTATTTGCTCCACTGGCCGTGGCAATTGCTTGATAGAACCTCTCAGAATCAGTACATTTGATGATGATTCTGCTGTTCCGATTGATCTGCTCTTAATTGAAGGGGATGGCACATATCATTACACTCTGATACATAATCTTGAAGCTTTAGTGAGAACACAACTAGACAAATCCAATACAATATTCAAGTTGTGTAGAAGATGTTTAAGTGTATTTGATGGCAGGAAAATGGTGAATGGGGTTCGGGAAGTGAATGCAGAAATTGCTAAAAACAAGTTAATTGAGCATCTGAAATATTGTGGCAACCATAAACCTGTTCATATGGTGATGCCAATGCCAAGTGAGAATTGCAAATTCAAAAAGTTTGAAGCCTTGTTGGAACACCCAGCATATATTGTCTGTGATTTTGAATCAATCCTCAAATATCTTGCATTCTGCAATCCAGATCCTGAAGAATCTTCAATTACACCATACCAGCTACATGAACCTTCCAGCTTTTATTATGTGGTTGTACAAGATGGTGTTGTTACTAAAAAAGATTCATACATGGGACCAGATGCCATCAAAATATTTGCACATAGAATAGAAAATGAGTGCCGTGACATAGCATCTAACATCTTATTAAAATCAAAACCTATGTTGCCTTTAACAGAGAAACAGATTGAAGATTTCAACAATGCAGAAAAATGCCCGGTATGTGATTCTGAATTTTCAGATACAAATATCATGGTGAAACACCATTCTCATACAGATGGTCGATATAAACAGGCCCTGTGTAATAGCTGTAATATTAAGATCAAGAGACCAAAATTTGTCCCCATATTTTGCCATGGAGCATCCAATTATGATTTTCATCATTTGATCAGATACGAGGGGTTTGAGAAGCAGAATTTAAATATTTTAGCTGAAAATGATGAGAAATATATATCTATTAGCAAAACAATTAAAGTTAATGGTGTTCCTATTCACATGAGATTTCTTGATTCTTACAGAATTTTATCTGCTAGCCTGGCTACACTGGCCACTCAATTATCTGATGATCAATTCAAAATCACACGTGCATTGTTTCCAAATCAGGACCTGAAATTAATTAGGCGGAAGGGGGTATATCCTTATAATTATGCTACAGATTTTTCTAAATTTGATGAATGTTCTTTGCCACCACAAGAAGAGTTTTACAGCAAAATCAGAGGATCTGGAATCACTGATGAAGATTATCACCATGCCCAATTGATGTAGAACAATTTAAAATGCCAGACATTTGGTGATTATCACATGGCATATTTGAAACTTGATGTGACCATCTTAGCTGATATATTGCAGGCATTCAGAAAATCATCAATGCAAAATTATGGACTGGACCCAGTGTATTTTTACAGTGCCCCGGGCCTAGCATGGGCTGCAATGTTTTTAAACACCAAAAAGCAATTGGATCTTATCCAAGATCAAGATATGTATCTGTTTATGGAGCAAGGTATAAGAGGAGGGATGGTGCAATGTTCTCAGAGATATGACAGAGCAAATAACACATATATGCATGATTATGATCCAGCACGGCCATTATTATTAATAGCATCAATTACAGGCTGTTCTGTTTGTTTGTGTTTTTCATAAATTCCACGGTTCTCTGATTTCCATCCCTTAAATCTTTTTACAAGATAATCTCTTAATTTAAGATCATCAATGATTGGCCTTTTCATGGTTATTTATTTATGTTTCAATGTCTAGAAAATTGTTGATTTTATTTCTATATTTGCCACTTTTGGGTGTTCTTGTCATATCAATTGTGACAAACCCATAACTGTCCTGGTTCCAGCACCTGCTGCAAAACTTGGAAAAATCATTGTAGCTCAGGTCCCCACCTACATATTCATCATGTATGTGTTTGAGGTTGGTATGGTCTTGATGAAATATACATATAAAATTGCTATTGTCTCGGATCAGCTGCTTCGGAATTTTTGAAAAAGTCTGTGCCAGGTAGAAACAATCAATGTTTTTGTGCCGGCCCTGTGTAAAGAAATTTCTAACCTTGTTTTGATTATCCAGTATAATGTCATCAAACACAACAACAGAATTATCGAGACATTCATCAAGTGGCTTAACATCTGGTTCAAAAGTGGCTATATCCAATCCATCATAAAGCTTCATCAGCTGCTGATATTTTAATTGTTCCAAGCTCTTAGAAAAAACATACAAGTGCCTGTTTTTACAGTCTAACCAGTTGGGTGCCAATAAAAAATTATCAACCATTAGTGTAGTTTTACCACAAGCAGATGGCCCAACAATAAGACACCTAATATTATCAGGTAGCAATTTGCCATTTCTCTTATTCTGTTGTTCAGGTTCTGGCAGCCTTTTTATAACATCCCAGGTGCTCATATTATTATTTTGTTTGCATCGATCCAGCTGTTTTCCGGATGACCTAGCCATTTGACAAATAACTTGTTGCCTTTTCTGTGGATGATTTTTTCTATGAGATATGTGTCAGGCTGTTTAGTTTTGCTGAGCTCTTGTTCATAGAACCTGCCTTTGAGAATTTCTCCTCGGTGATCCTTTATTATATAAGTGTTAAGGGTCCCGGGTTTAACTTGAACCACTGTAAATAATTCTGTGCTCCAGTTTCTTGTAAAGCCTCTCTTGAATAAGTGCTTATATTTGCTGATTCTTACTTGATCCCCAATTTTGTATTTGGCCTTTCTTATTGTTGGCTGGTATCTAGGATAATAAACAGTACTGATCAATTTTTGCTCATCAGATGAAGTTACTTCAGAGGGTTTCATGTTGATTGTGGAATGGACAGAATTGTTATATTTATGTAGAAGTTCTGGAAGAATATTAATCCATTTATAATTACCCTGCAGTGTGAATTGTTTATACATAAGATTTTTTAAGGTTCTGTTGAATCTCTCTACAATTGAGGCCTTGAGATCACTGTAACTCGAATAATGTTTTATTGCCTGGCTTTTAATAAATTGTTGAAACACTGAATTATAAAATTCTTTGCCATTATCTGTTTGCAAATAGCGCGGGGATCTTCCACTCTGATTGATGATTGTTCTGATGGCTTCTGTAACACATGCCCCAGTCTTGGATTTGAGTGGCACAGCCCAGGCAAATTTTGAAAATGTGTCTATAACAGTGAGTAGATACTTGTAGCCCTTGTTGATTTTGTCTAAGTTTTTCAACTGCCCACTTGCCATTTCAATCAAGTCGCTTTGCCATAAATCATCTATGCTTTTTGTGACTACTGGGAGTCTCTTAAAATTATGTCGGGCCTGTCTGTGTAATTCATCAACAATAATTTGTCTAGACATAATATGTAAACAAGAATATTGCAACTATGGGGTGTTCAGCAGCTGAGACTGCAGGATTTTCTAAATATAATTTGTCCCCTATTTGTATTTTAAATTCCAGAGAGCCATCATCTTCAACATAGGCTGTTTCTAATGTATTGGGGTCTGTAAAATCCTCCAATTCCACACGGGTGATTTTCATTTTGTTATCAGCATTTGTTATTGATAAGGTAGGGAAGTGGTGTGCCTGTGGCTGTAGCCAATTTTTGATCTTGATTGGTCTCAATGTGCCCCCAACAAAAAATTGGTAATAAAATTGTGCAGGGGACAGAATATATATTTTGCCACCCGGTGTAAATGGTGAATCATATTCTTTGTTGGGGATGCTGTACAATTCAAGAATTACTGTATGTTTTGGATTCTCGATTATGCCTGTTATTTCTTTTTCTGCTGTGAGCAATCTGCTTGTTACAGATTCAAGGTGCTCATTGATGGTCCTAACAACATCATCATGGCCTGGCTTTATTTTTATGTCCACAGCAAGTCTCTTGTATTGTTGCAAAATTTCTTGAAGCTGGGTGGCAAAAACAGACAGAGCATTTGCTTGATTGGATTCCATGGTCCCTAGCTGTTGCTTGATATTAGCTACAATTTGTTGCAAATTTTCAACAATTGCCAATTTTGAATTTTGAGCTGTAAGATCATGGACCTGCCTTCTGATATCCTCAAACAGGGCATGCAGTTCATTAATATGTTGATTGGTTGGAAGAGTGGCCACTGTCTGAGTGAGATGTTTGATCTCTGCTTGGATATTCTTGATATCTTCTGATTTCAATATCCTATTCACTGCTCTCTTAATATTTTTAAGTTCCTGTGATGTGGGCAAATTTGATACTGTATTTTGCAAAGATTCAAGTGCCAATTTTACATTGTGTAATTCAGAAGCATCAGCCACATTTTGCATAGCATTTTGGAGCAGGGCTATATCTGCCTGAGAGGGTGTGGATTGTTGTAAAATTTCAAGTTTTGTTTGGATATCATCTATCAAGTGATGAAAATGAGATAGTTCAGATTCAGTGTTGAGGTTTTCAAGCTTTGTGATTTGTTGCTGGACACTGACAAGGGTATCTACAATCCCAGGCAATCTGGATTCTAGTACATTTGCCAAATCACTTTGCACTGCTGCTATTGTACCTTCAAGATGGGTTATGGAACTTTGAATTTTTCCAAAATCTTCATATGTTTCAAGTTGCAGCTTAATATTGGCAACACTCCGAGTTATTGCATTCAAAGCATCAGAAGATGGCAAATTGTTCATAAAATTTTCAAGTGTCTCAATTTTTTCTTTAACCTCGGCTATGGCATTGTTCAAGGGGTCCAGATTAGGTATTTGGAGTAACTGAATCTGTTCCTTTAGAGTGGAAATCACTAGATCAAAATCTTCTTGTGATTTTATGCTTTTGACAATTGTTTGGAGCTGTGCCTGGACATTATTTATCTGCTCTTCCAATTGCTGTTTCAATTGCTCAGAGTTGTTAGCCTGGGTCTTAAATTTGGCTTGAAGAGCTGCAACAGCTTCTTCCAAACTTTGAAAATTATCTAATGTGGCCAAATCAGTATATTTCTGAAGCAGCAATTTGAGTTCAGAATCAATTTTAAGAAGAGGGTCCATGCATTGTGATTGCAAATTTGTAATTTCTAATTGAAGACTGGCATTGAGTGTGGTTTGTAAAGCTTGTAAATCACTTCTTAATTTCTTGACTCTAACATCAAGCATCAAAATCTCATCACTGTGATCTTCATGTCTTGTATGGCCAAAAATATCATTAGGCATTTTTGATTTAGTAGTTATTTATTATTGAATATCTAATTCTTAATTCTATAAAAAAAGGTATAAGCTTGTCATAAGATCCAGGGACCTCAATATATAAGCAATCACCAGCAGAAACAGTATAAACAGTGCCAGAAACCATGTTTGAGTGCTTAATTCTGTAAATATTTCTCCCTACTGAAATTTTAACATCACCCTCAGGGGTTGTAATAAATTGCAATTGCCCACCTACAGGTAATTGGTAATGATTTAAATTATTCTTAAATATGTACAATATTTTGCCTGTTTCATCATCAACATCTGTAAGTATGCTGTTCAGATGAATAATTAACAAACCACTCAGTTTAGACATTATATCAGAAGAGGGTTGCGGTGTTGGCAGGTCCATAATACCTTGTTTTTTGAACACAAATAAGTTCATAGGCATGTTTATTTATTTCAAATCATGCTCTGTGATTGGGCATTGATTTCCATTTTTCAAATCACAATGCTACCATGGTAAAGTATGTATGCCACATGATAAAATGCATCTCTTATCATCATGTGGGTCCAGAGCCACTTTTCTTACAACATTTGAAGTCAATAAGTGATCCACACTCTGAATTCTGGATTCTGATGTTCTGGTGGTGCTACATGATTTGAGGCAATTTTTATAATCTTCAAATTGGAGCTCTTTTTCCACAGTAACTCTGCCAATGCCCTTGGCTTTTTTGACAACAGCATTACATGTTTTAAAACTGTACATCTTGGCACTTAACCCAGCAAATTCCACAATAACATCACCAAGTGTCTCATCTTTTAACTTGCCAGGCACTTTTTTGTTGTGGGGTTGAATCTCTTTATGTTCACTGGTATCAAAGTATTGAAACAATTCAGGCTGGGTCATATCTTTATAAACATCTTCTGTTTTAATATCAAGAATAAAACTATCCGTGTCCATGTATATCAGTTTTACTCTATCACCATAAAAAGGTTTGAACACATCATAATACAATATTAACATATGTAATTTGGACAATTCCAATATTGCAGCCCCTACATAAATAGGTTTATCAAACTTAATCTTTGTTTTTTTCATGTTGAAAAGTGCCATATGCTCATCATAAATTCTTCTGTAATTGAAATTAGGCTTTGCAACCAATTTTTTGCTCAGGCTGGGGTCAGTAATTATTTTAACATCGGTATGTTTTCTGACATTTTCAATTGTTCAGGTTCTATCCCCCACTTGTGGGTTCCATTGCCGATCCAGCAATGGTGAAGAATCTGCTCTGTGCCCTGCCTTATATAGTTTTACAGAGCCAATAGAAACACTGCTTATTTAAACCAATCAGAAAACACCACATCAGCACATTATGTCATAAGCATTTAATCAATTAATATTGCAGAACATGATGCAATAGAACTGGACTGGGAAGTAAATATGTATGGATGTGGGTAGGTGGGGGTGGGGGTGTGTGGGGGTGGGGGTGGGTGGGGGTGGGTGGGAGTGGGGGTGCATCTTGACTTAGTTTTAAGTGCTGTGTTCAAAATAAAAATATAATGGCTGGTAGCTATATCCAAGCCCTATTATAATTTTTGTTTCTCTATTCTGTCACTAATTTTGATCCTAGGATAATTATATTTATGGGGTGATTCTGCATGGCTGGAGTATTTTCTCCTGTGCGTACCTCCCATTTTTCTGCTAGGTGTACATGCAATCCATACCGCAGCGCCATGCCCCGGAACTCTCCGGAACTAATCCATCAAACTGCAGGGGCTTCTAATAGAATCGCTCGAAATCAATAGAACAGCCCAAAGTATTGACCGGCCTCACTGCGCAGGAACTGCTCCAGCCCGCACGGTGCAGGAATTGCCCAAAGTATTGATCTTATGTCCCTGCTCTATCCCACAGCGCCACGGGAATTGGAGAAACTATAGCCCCAAACATTGATCCGAGGTGCTTGCAGCGATCCGATGCTCACAGCACCACGGGAATTGGAGGAACTAATGTATTGCCTGCAGTCTTGAGAATCAATATATTGATTCTCCCCGGTACTAGGGCATTGAGACTCTTCAGACTTGTGGCTCATATACAAACATCTGCTTGGCCCCCTGAACAACATACTCAAATTTTGGAAAAAATCGATAATTTTGTTTCTTTGATATCTTCGGAACCATATGTCCTAGAGACATGGGGTTTGTTGCTTTGACCTGGGCATGGCAAGATGCAACTTTTTGATCTCTATAAATTTTTCAAAATATCTTCTTGTTCTCTAGATCTTGAATAACTTGCCTATTTTTCAAGATAGAAGCATGGGGGTTGCATATTTGAAATCTAGAGGCTGTTTAGAAGTTTTGTTAAAAAATCGATAATTTTTTTAAATTTGAGATTTTTCAAAAACTATCAGTACTGGAGACTTGAAATTTTGTAGACATATTCTAGGCATAATTCTCTATATTTTATGTCTCTATAATTTTCCTGTTATATGCAATATTTAAGCTACAAATCTCTGATTTATATCTGTTCTATAAATAGAATTTTCTGAAAAGTGCAATATTAACAAAGTTGTTAATATCTTCGGAACCATGAATGCTAGAGACATGGGGCTTGGTGATTTCTCATGGGCATTTCAAGATGCAACTTTTTGATCTCTATAATTTTTCAAAAATCTCTTGCCATTCTCTAGATCTTGAATAACTTGCCTATTTTTCTTGAATAACTTGCCTATATCATACAATATCAAGAGGGGCATATTTTTAACAAGTTTATGGACAACAATCTCACAGAAGTGCCTTTTGTAAGTATAGGCACATCAATCTGAGGGGGCTCTTCCTTTCTCATGGAATCCATGAGGGCTTTTTTACAAAAATCTTGGATTAGAGGGGGGTGCTACACTTGAGCAAAAAGCTCATATGCTCATGTTGAGCTAGTTTTAAGTATAGCCAAATCTGCTTGGGGAGGGCTCTTCCTTTCCTGAGCTGGTTATAGTACCAATACAACTACTGGTGGATGTGCTTAGTGCTACCTCCTTTCGGTGCAGTTCTTTATATTTATGCCACGGCTAGTATCTACAGGGTAGGGTTCTTGTTAGAAATGAAATCAGACAGTAAGCCTACAAATGGAGACAGTTAATTGATTATATTATATCTTTCTTTGTACATGAAAATTATAGTTGAGAACACATGAGAATATATTCATATAGAAGTAATCTGACTTTTACAGAAATTTCAATTGCTATAGTTCTTATTTGCTTGGCGTCACTTTCACATTCACTTGTGTGGGCTTCCTACGGGATCTGGATCTTGACTTGGACTTCCTTCTGGACTCGAGCTGGGACTTCCTTCTGGATCTGGGCTTCCTTCGGTACTCTGACTTCCTTCTAGTTAATTGCGGACATTTGTGTTTATCTGTTCTTAGATACATGTCTCAAATAAATAAACCATCAATTGAAGATTTTCAAAAAGTCTTGTGGTATTTAAAACATCATGGGGGTATTTCATCTCACCAGCCAAAATTCAATATTGAAACTCAAATTACATGATGACATAGTGTATCCCAAAACAATAGCTCTCAGAGCATTTTATGGCATTTACCTGATCCCAAATATTACACACCACAACAATACAATTGCAGTTGGTGATGAAAAAATTGTCATTACTCCAGGGCAATATAATCTATCTACTCTAAATGCTCAATTACCCAGAGGTATAGTGTTAAGTCAAAATTCTGTCACTCACAGAGTAGAAATTGTATCTGCTACAGAGACAGTGAATCTGGGTACTATAGGAGAGCTGTTAGGATTTGAGAACAACACAAAACTTGAACCAGGCATCAAACACACTGCTATGAATATACCTAAATTCTTAGCCATAGAGACTCTAAATATTCACTGTAATGTGGCTGAGGGTATGATCACCAAATCAAATAGCATAGGTACTCACAAACAAACTGGAATCATTGCAACATTCAAACCTAATTCTGAATTCATGGAGCCCATTATCTACAATCCATCCCCAACATTATATTTTCCTGTGTGTCATAATAGAATAGATTATATTGAATTGATGGTCACTAATGAAAAAGAAGAATTAGTTGATTTTGCTGGAGCCACAACAACTGCAATCATAGAGATTAATATTTAAATAAAAATACATACAAGAAAAAAATGGAAAATATTGAGAGTTATGAGCTACAATCATTCCCTCCAAACAGGAGGACATTTGCAAATTTAAATCAACCCAACACAGAGATTGAGGTTGATCTTGATGTAGGGGATGGATTTATACACCCCCACAGAGCAGATTTATACATCAAATTTGATGTTGTAAAGCTCGATGGTACAGATTATCCGGCAAATTCAAATATAAGATTGGTTGATAATTTTGTGCCGCATCTATTCTCTGAAATTGAGATCAGAAAGCATGGCGTTGTTATAAACAGAGTGGATTATCCCGGCATTACCTCCACAGCTTTGGCCACACTAAAATTATCCAAGACCGAGGCTTCTTACTACAAAATAGGTGGATTCGAGGCTGGTGATAAGATATTATCTAAAAACCACACAGTGCTGTTCCCTATGCGCCTGTTGCCAGGATTCTTCTCGGATTTCAAAGATATTATGTGGAAGGGTGGTTTAAGAATCACATTTAGAAGAGCTGCAAATGATAACAATGCCTTGATGAGGTACAGTGCAATAAACCCCACAGGAGAAGCTCTGCCTGATACCCTACCTGATGAGGGCAAATGCATTATTCAGACTATGGAGTTAAGAATCCCTGTTGTTGAATACGAGGCCAGTTATGCTCTTAAATACAAAGCAGATATAATAAAAAATCCACAAATTCCTCTGCAATTTTATACATATCAATGTGTACAGAAGCCCGCATCTGGTACATATTATGAGTTTGATGCTACAAATTCATTCTCCAGCATACAATATGACATGCCTGATTTTGTGGTGGTACTGTTTCAGACTGGAAGACACAACAATCAGGAAAAAAATTCAAGTAAATTTGATAGCTGCAACATCAAGAACATATATCTTAAAAATGGCAGAAATGAGGTTTTTCCTAGAGAAAATTATAATTTAGACATGTCCAAGGATGATTTCCTTAAATTATATGAAGCATTTACGGCTTTCAAGAGAGTCACTACAGGCAATACTGACATGTATTACACACCAGATGAATTCAAAGCACAGAGACCCATGTTTGTAATCAACACTTCAAAAAGGAAACAAGTTGTGGTGAATGACAGGACAAATATTAAAATTATCTGTGAATTCCATGAGGCATTACCTGATGACACCATATGTAGTGTTATTCTCATAGGAGAAAAATCATATGTTTATGATGTAAGAAATGAGAGAGTCACGGAGCAATTCTAGAGGGTCTCTGCGGCAAACCGGAAGTGGACCGGAAGTGGACCGGAAGTGGACCGGAAGTGGACCGGAAGTGGACCGGAAGTAAATATGTGGGTGTGGGTGGGTGTGTATGTGTATGTGGGTGATATACAAGTTGAGCCTGGTGCCCAATTGAACTTAAACCGGAAGTAAATATGTGTGTATGTGGGTGGGTGGCCTAGTTTTAAGTGTGGCCATCAAGAGGGGCATATTTTTAACAAGTTTATGGACAACAATCTCACAGAAGTGCCTTTTGTAAGTATAGGCAAATCAATCTGAGGGGGCTCTTCCTTTCTCATGGAATCCATGAGGGCTTTTTTACAAAAATCTTGGATTAGAGGGGGGTGCTACACTTGAGCAAAAAGCTCATATGCTCATGTTGAGCTAGTTTTAAGTATAGCCAAATCTGCTTGAGGGGGGCTCTTCCTTTCCTGAGCTGGTTATAGTACCAATACAACTACTTCCACCTGATTGTCCTCAAACCACGATGCAATGGACCCTGCTTTATGGGGTCTATACAAATTTGATGTATAGATCTGCTCTGTGGGGGTGTATAAATCCATCCCCTACATCAAGATCAACCTCAATCTCTGTGTTGGGTTGATTTAAATTTGCAAATGTCCTCCTGTTTGAAGGGAATGATTGTAGCTCATAACTCTCAATATTTTCCATTTTTTTCTTGTATGTATTTTTATTTAAATATTAATCTCTATGATTGCAGTTGTTGTGGCTCCAGCAAAATCAACTAATTCTTCTTTTTCATTAGTGACCATCAATTCAATATAATCTATTCTATTATGACACACAGGAAAATATAATGTTGGGGATGGATTGTAGATAATGGGCTCCATGAATTCAGAATTAGGTTTGAATGTTGCAATGATTCCAGTTTGTTTGTGAGTACCTATGCTATTTGATTTGGTGATCATACCCTCAGCCACATTACAGTGAATATTTAGAGTCTCTATGGCTAAGAATTTAGGTATATTCATAGCAGTGTGTTTGATGCCTGGTTCAAGTTTTGTGTTGTTCTCAAATCCTAACAGCTCTCCTATAGTACCCAGATTCACTGTCTCTGTAGCAGATACAATTTCTACTCTGTGAGTGACAGAATTTTGACTTAACACTATACCTCTGGGTAATTGAGCATTTAGAGTAGATAGATTATATTGCCCTGGAGTAATGACAATTTTTTCATCACCAACTGCAATTGTATTGTTGTGGTGTGTAATATTTGGGATCAGGTACATGCCATAAAATGCTCTGAGAGCTATTGTTTTGGGATACACTATGTCATCATGTAATTTGAGTTTCAATATTGAATTTTGGCTGGTGAGATGAAATACCCCCATGATGTTTTAAATACCACAAGACTTTTTGAAAATCTTCAATTGATGGTTTATTTATTTGAGACATGTATCTAAGAACAGATAAACACAAATGTCCGCAATTAACATCTTTGAAATTTTGAACACGGGCATTATTGTAATAAAGATTAGCTGAATTTAAATATTTTATTAAATTTTCAGGTGGAACACCTCCAAATGAATCAAACACAAATGCCTCATTTTTTAAATATTTAAGATAACAGATCCAGTGAGTGCCCTGATTTTTGTACTCATCCAAATTAACAATGCCACACTCTTTGTTGAGTGGTTGTTCTGGCAAAGAATCAGACATGTACACACCTCTAAAATGTTTGATGCCCAGTGGCTTGATTAAAGCTTCAATATCTTGGTTTGTAAGCGGCTCTTGTTTTTTTTAAACTTATTCATGGCTCTCTTAACACCCTTGCCTTTTTTCTCCATTGCCAGGTTATGGCGCTTCTGCTCATCTAATTCTGCCCTATTCTTCTTGGCATCTATTACTGTTTTTGCTATTGCAGCTGAACCCCCAGCCAAGCTCCCAACAGCCCCGAGAGCAGCTAAGATGGCAGGGATGGTAAATATAAATCCCCCCACATGTGATTTTTTTCTTGATTGCTGTAATTTTTTTAATTGGGGGGTGCTAAGCAACAATTTCATACCATGCCCCTTTGCAATACAAGAATTTTTTTTCTTGCGCTGCTTTTTGGTCAAAAGACTGTCAATAGTTTTAAGAGATTTGAGACCTGCATAAGGTATTTGATACATAACACCCTTGGCCTTCATTGTAGGTTTATTATATACATATTCACAACCCCCACCCCAATTTTTGTTTGGTGCTCATAGCTATGGTGGTTCCCAATGCTGCTATTTTTTCACTTAAAGAAGCATCTTTGCTTACAAATCTACCAAATGCAGCCTCTTCTAATTTCTTGTCTGCAACATGTCTCTTGTCAAGATCAGTATGTGTGTTGTATGCTATGTCATGGTCTCTACAAGCAGCATCTAAGGGATTAACACCGGGATCACCTCTGTTTAATCTATGATCCAATTTTGTACCGGGACCACAATACTGATAGCCTGGAATATGCAGTTCAAATGGCAGCTTGTTTATAATGTCATTAACAAGGCCCCGACCCTCAGAAATATTCCAAAATTTAGGTGGTAGAGTATTAATAATTTTTATGAGATACCCAATCCCCTTAGTGTCATTCACTATAAAATTAGACAATTTGGTGCTTATCATGTCCATAATTCCAACCTTTTCATTGTAAAAATTGTGGTTCCCAGCATTTTCCTCCCCAGCTATCACCAATAACCTATCTACAAGTTTCCTGACATCATCAACCCAGACAAATTCTTTAGGCAGGGTGTTGTATTGTTTGATTCCACTTCCAGTCTTGATCTGTGACCATATGGGCTTGATTAAATTATTGTATTTTGCTCCACTGCTCGACTTGACTCTTTTTTGTGTGGGATCATTGTTCTGGTATAGAGCATCTGATTTTATTAATATTTCTTTGTAATCCTCATAATCTTGATCTGTATAGCTGCCAGGCCTTTTCCTGGTCATCAATTCCCTATCGTGCTGATAGAGAAAAGGGGCCATTCCAAACTCCTGCCACAGTGTGGGCAGAATGCTATTGTCTAAAATGTCCTCATAAAAACCACAGCTCATGTTGCCATGGAACCGAAACCAGGAAAAACAGCCTCAGATCATGACACTACCGTCACGTTCACTTTGGTGTCCAGTGACTTTTGGCTGTATAGTGTAGAAGGTAAATGCTAATGAATAGCGTTAACCAGAAGATATACGCTGTATACACTCGACTACAGCTCTGTGTGAAACGTTGCTGCAAAGGTTAGGTTGTCTCTCGGTTTGAAAGCAATATTCACTATCATTCAGTCTTGCAAAACTGGAAGTTTATGCTCATGGTAGCAAAATACTGAAGCATGCTCAATATGGACCAAGATAATTGAGTCGATACCAGAGCTGCTACTTCATTCCACAGACTAGGCTTAACAAAGTGAAACAAAAGACCAGGGTAAAAACCCAAGGAGATAAAAAAAAAGAAGCAAATGCTGTATTAATTGCTTCTTTAAACCTCTCTGCCTTCCCTCCCTCACGATCCCTGACGCAGCAAAAGATGAAAGCATGTTATCACTTCATTTCATCAGATGAAAATAACTGTTTCCTTTGTGCTCGGGAATTAATCACAGAGGTGCAACCATGTTTTTCTGACAGAGCATATGCTTCATCAGATTACCTGAGCTCTTCGCCAAGATCCTTGCAGAAGCATCGTCACCTTAGACTCGCAGCGGCTTATCAAAGTTACTTAGCTTCCGTTAGAGCTTTGACTACCTAATCAGTTCCTTCAGGGGTAATGAGTAGAGGCCAGGATTTATATGTAATATGAAAGTAGAAAATATGTACGTAAATATGTAACAATAATTGATAAAATATGTTGGGCCAATCCATTACAAAGTTATTCTACCAGTGATGTGCGTCTACGCGTAAACAACGATAGTCTACATTCTACACGTAGACTATTTTATGCACGTAGATGACGTAATCTATGTAAACAACATGGCGAAAGGCAATAACTTAGCAAAGGACACCGTGGAATTAAAATAAAATTATACTGCGTATCAGTTGCTGATGTGTGAGGAGAACTTTTCATACTCTTTCTTCCAAATTCGAACAATTTCTCACCTAGGAAGAAACCTAATATAGGAAATATTCTAGTGTTTTATGGAGAAAAGACCACTCTTGCCTCACGACTGCCATCTGTTGTTGTTTTTTTGCATACTATTTATTTTCTTCCATAGTTGATAATAGAAGAGAAGAGAAATTTTGTTGTAAATAGGATTCTTTTCATTTCGTTAGAAACCAATATATAGTTGAAAATGTCACTTGCATTTCATGAAACCCTTGAAAATTAATTTTAATGCACTTTAGATTGTCTACGTAGTCTATGTAAAGTACAACCCAATGTAATCTACGCATAGATTACGTGTAGACAACGCATGTAGACGTAAACGTATCACTGGATTCTACCAATCAAAAAGTAAAATTAGTCCAAATACTATTTAAACAACATTAAACTTTAGCTTTAGCTTTCTGCGGGACACTAAATAGTTACTAATTTGATATTTACATGTCCTTCAATGGCTTTAAGAATTCAGCTCAAAAAACAGAAGTGGAAAATGTGATATTTTTTTTTCTTTTTACATTAAGCATTGAGTGTATAAGCAATGCTCAAAATATTTGTAATTTTCACAAATAAATTTGGTTATTATTAAAATTTATGAGTTGAGGAGGTTCTTTCTCCTTTCATATTGTTCAGTTAAGGTATTAGGTGAGTAATATAGTATTAAATAGAGTTAATTAATGATGTATTCACATAGGTCATACCCGGAACTTTGAGTGGTCACACCTGTAACTTTTAAAAAAATTAAGAACAGTAAAAATAAAAATGTTTTCACTGGAATAAAAGACATGAGATGAAAGGTTGCAAAGTACATCCCCCCCAAAATAGATGGATAAAAAAGTTGTAAAAATTCACAGAGTTTTCAAGTTTTGTGGTGGTAGGTGAAGCTTATACCGCCATGTGAGTCACACCCAGAACTCCAATTATGCTTGAATTGCTCCAAAACAACGTTGTTCACAGACCTCACTCTTCAGGACAGTAACAATGTTACCATTCTGAATACAGAAATGGTGATATGGATGAGCTCAATGTCTTTCTTTCTTCAGAAAATATTTAGATTTGAAGCGTGTGATTGTCACACCCGGAACTCATGGATTGGCCCTGTACCTAAATATGTATTATCAAAAGGATATTGAAACGTCCCTCTAGTGCACTTCTTTAAAATAAACTTATACCACGGCTACAGATATCGTAATCTCAGGGGATAGGTTCTTTATTCGAGAATTCCAAATAAGAAAGCGTCTTAGAGCCAAGAGGATATAGTTAAATGCGGATCTATATTCTGAAAACTGTACACAATACAGAAAATATATATATATGCTGATTCCAAATTTACGTCGGTTATATTCTTCTTATAAATATATGTATAATTGAAAAGGAAATCTTCTTCTTCTTTTCTTCTCACAATTTTGGGGAAAAGGCTTCTTCTTCTCTTGCATTTCTTTCTATTTTGGTAAAAGGCTTCTTCTTTTTTACCTTTTATTAAGGAAAAGGCTTCTTCTTCTTTTCTATCGTTTATTAGTGAAAAGGCTTCTTCTTGTTTTCTTCCTTCTATTTTGGGAAAAGGCTTCTTCTTCTTTTCCTCCTATTTTGGAAAAGGCTTCTTCTTCTTCTCCTCCTATTTTGGAAAAGGCTTCTTCTTGTTTTCTTTCTTCTAATTTATTTCTTTCCTTTTAAAGCGTAATCTCATTCATTACATATATGCGCTCGCTTTCCCCGCTTCACAAGCTATACTTATAGAAAGATTAGGGGCGTCTAAACTGACAATAGCGCCACCTCCTATGTAACGACCAAAAGGGAAATAGCCCAGGATCGCTAACAGCAAGCACTGCCTATGGCCCAGCATACGAGCATATTCTTAATTATCTTAATTGGCTATTTACAAACATTTTATTAACTCCTTCTATAATTTTTATACTCTTCCTTTATGTATTTTGCATTTACTATAATATATATAATCACTCTTCTCCACTCCTAGTTTCTACAATGAACTCTGCTCTTCTTTATATGTCGTGCTGCCATCTATCGTCGCTCTCGGGAAACAGTTCTTCCTTGCATTTTTCATTGTGTCGTCGGAACTGGCACGTGACAATATGTTGCTAAATATGTAGTATCAAATAATATATAATATTAATAATAATCGAGTATACAAGCAATTTCAAGAATTCTGGTAGATATTTACTTTATTTGTACATATTCAACATAATTTTAAGGACATAAGTTGTTCAAATTAAGCCATAAGATGTTCAGAATTGGGGGGCATCTTTCGATATATAACAGTCGCCCGGTCTTTTTTGTCTGTCTGTCTTTCGACTTGGCAGTCAATTTTAGGTGACCGTAAGCACTATGCATCTCATTGATTAGAAAATATGACATCACACATGATACAAATTTTCTTGATCATGTTTCAGAGATCGAAAAAGTAGGGAAAATGATCAAGATAGTAAAAATTGTTATATAATTAAGCCTTTTTTCCAGATTGCTGACCAAGGCAGTTTAAGATATAAAAAATTGAACATATAACTTCCTCAGACGAAGATTTTTTTTAGTTTAGTTCTTCGTCTCAGGAAGACCCTGATACAGGGTTGAAACGTTACATGTGAAGTGTTTTTATATCTTAATAAACTGCCTTGGTCAGCAACATGTACCACAAGAAATGGTTTCGTCTTTCTAATTATTACTTTCCGAGATATCAACCGGTTTTACAAATGTTTTGTAAATTTTACTTTGACTATTGTTTAGTTCATAACGGTTTTATATTTTCAAGCAGAGGTGGATAATTTTAAATTTCAAGTTTTTCTAGTGCTCGTTATATTATATATTTAAATTACTATTCTTAATATTTTTTTCTTGTCTTACTTGTAGACTTATATTCTTGCTGGAATTTTCCGTTTCCCAAATATGTCCTTCAGACAGTAAGATTTAACTGAAATATTTTTTTAAATATGATAACTTTTTAAAAATCAGAAACACAAACTACGAATCTTTAATTGAAACCTATATTAATTTTTAATGAGTTTTTGTTTCCTCATTTCAAAATTTGTAGGATGTAAATATCACAATTATGGCATAATAAGAAAAATATCGAAGGACGCACATAAAATATCGGTGTTTGGTAGTGGGGGAGGGGAGCCAGACAACAATCCTGCGTAGTGTGCCAAAATTTCTAGCTATTGTGGCTGCCGGTTTTCATCTATAGGTCCTAAGTTCCAAGATATAACTTTCGGACGCTTGATTCTCCCGGTTATTAAGCCAGAACAGAAATTTAAAAAACATTTTTAGAGTAATATATTTAACCCTATCGTTGTCAATAGGGTAAGAAATGAGCAGTAGTAGGACTAAAATACAAATACAAAAAAAATCTTGACTTTGTCTTGACCCTTCTTCATTTCTCTTAAACTTTATTCAATTGATCTCAAGTTAATCACAAGTCAATACAATTTTACATTCCCAAATATTCATGAATAACTGTCAGGGGATAGCTTGCATGCAGGATTGTTAAAGGTCCAAGAATTTTAAATAAGTTCAATTCCGGTCCAGGGGAGAAAATCAGAAGCCGTAAGTAGGTTCTGGACCGTAATGAACCTTTTTATCTGTAACGTATTTCAATCTGTTCCAGGAACCTTTTTTACGGCTGAATTTAAACACGATCCAAGGAACTTTTTTCCGGCTCAATCTAAATAGTGTCCAGGAAGTTTTCTTTTACGGATCAATTTAAATACGGTCCAGGAACCTTTTTTTTCTCAATAAAACAATACGCAACTTGAACCGAATTAAAATTGTGCGAAACAAGAAGTTCCGGTCCTGTAGCAGAAACCCAATAGAACCCATTAGAGTTTATGAGTTCCTGCTTGCATGTGAGGATGTGAGGATAAAAGTACACTTGTAAGATAATAAAGCAAAACAGCTAGCACTCAGTCCACTGCTCCAGTTATCATAAATTAATAGCAGCAATTCATATTGTCATCATTGTGATACCAGGCTGTAAAGGGTAGTCCGAGTACACCCAAATATCAACCTCCCTTCCATATAGTACACCCTGGACTGCATTTGACACTCCAAATGCCAGACTCGTTAGTGTAACAGCCAGTATAATCTTCAGTGTTTTTATTGTAAAAAATTGAAACAAAGATTTCCTTATTGCTCATTTTAAACATTGGATAATAAAGTTTTATTTCATACTATGCAGACATAAGTGCCTGACGGTATTTACAAGTTATCTGAAGCCATAAACTGGTGATGGGCTTATTGCTTATGAAGACGATAGCAACCGACATAAGAAAATGAGCATTTACGTACTCTATTTTGCGGTGTCCGACACTGTTTCCTACTGCATAATGCAAAATTTGATCGTAGATTTCGTATTCCTTTCATGGATAACTAACTTCACCTTCTACCGTCATTACATCACGAAGAATGTCCATCCGCACAACCTTTATATTTTTAACAACCTTGGTTAGGAAGGAAAAAAAATAATTTTAATTCACTAACTGGATGTTGCATGACTATTTTGTGCATTATATAAAAGCTATTTGTTACATTTATGTTATTTGCGACAAGAGAATTGGGGAAATAAAGTTGTGTCAATTGTTTGCCAGCGACGATATTTTACATTACATAACCCGAAACATTTTGGGATTCTTGGAACATTTTATTTTTTTTACTTCAAATGCTTATACATTTTGTGTATAAAATATATACTGTACGCATATATTAACCTTAAGAATGTTTCACTATTTTTTCCAACCCTCTTTAGTCACTCCTTCAATTATTTTTTACTGTAATTTTCCTTGTGACTTTAATAGAAACAGGTTTTTATTTTTTTTCTGAATGGCCAAGAAAATATTTCAGTTTACAAAATACCTCGTAATGTCCTTTACATTAAGTACTAATTGCTAACATTTTTTTTCGGAATAATTATTGACAGTTGAAATTGTTGCTTGGTGGCAACACTGTAGGTGTGACCTTGACATGGACTATTTTCATGGCTTTAACTTTAGTAACCTATCATAGTTAAAGTAATTGTGGGTGGAATTCAGTATTCTGAGTGGACTTTTGCAAGTTCTGAGAATTGCCGCCTAGCCACAGAACGTGGTGCATTTGTCTGGTTTTGTTGGGGAAAAAAAATCGAACAATTCAGCCGACAAACTGGGGTCGAGATTACAGGTTGTTGGGGAACGGCGTAACGTCTTTGAGAACACACATTGCACTTCCATTGAAGGTAGTCATTACACAACAGTGACACAATTACAACTCGATAAGCACAAATGTCGACATGTTGAACTGCACTTAATGCCTGGCCATCAACCGGCACCTTGTTTGTCCCACAACTTTCTCTGGTCCGTCGATAATTCTTCACGCTCGATCCCAGCTATCGCGAGGCAGAAATTGTGGTTCATGGCAGTGGTTGAGAAGGTGACAAGCCTTCATTACGGATACGTCGATGTGAGGTGTCAGGTGGATGGACGAGACACACGTGCAAATGCTTTATGCAAAATTACATACATGTCGTCTTGCTGAACGTGTTCTACATTCTCCATTAGGTTTTCACCCCTCTGGCAGTACCTATATTTGGAATTCCTTTCGATTGCTATGTGTCAAATTATATGTATTGGACTTCGGGCTCAGTGGCATTAGTCTATGATTATTTTCTTTTGCTTGGGAAGTCTCACACCTCCTTTAGTGTCATAGAGATCTGTTCTATCCTACGTTCGATTCCTTCGAATATTACTTGTTCTTCTTGCATTTCTCTGTGCAGCTGTTCTCCAATATACGAAGTAACATTGCTTCGTTATCAAAGGGTGATGGATTTGATTACCGATATTGGTACATTGCACAGTCTTGCATATTTCTATGTACTTATATTTTTGTTAGTGCATGTCGCTTTTCTTCCACTTTTGGCAAATCGTGACAATGAGGATGATTGATTCATTGTTATAGTATGGACACTACTTTATACGTATCTAAAATTGCCGACATCTTTAGCGGAGTGGTTAGAACAGCGTATTTCGTGGTAGCGTCCTCGCGGTAGCGTCCTCGCCTTGTAATCAAAGGGTCCCGGGTTCGATACCCGGTGGAGGCACATCGTGGTTCGGATCCCACTTAAAAGCACTGTAGGTCCAGTCCCAATTAGCCTTACTGTGCATAAAGTGGACTTAGAACACCAACTCAAGCAATCAATTTCATCATATTATTATCCATCCTCATATTCGTGATTATCCAAAACTGGCAGAAAAGCGAAGTAAAATAAACTAAATCAACCAATCAATCAAACGTCTCCAAAATAAACATATCTTACTTTTTCTTCGAAAGCAAACACATTCTTCTTCTCAGACGAGGTAGAAAGACAAGCAAGTTATGACTGAACTTGTACCCCTACAAAATTAACCAAATAAAATACTAACATATCTTGATTGCTCTACCGTGAACTCTAATTGGAAGAAATAGCTTAATAGATGTATTGCGTAAACTTGGAGAAAATTATAGATTATTGTAAAACTTACAAATATCAAGTTAAATCATTGATAACATTTCATTAAGCAAATTTATTTGTCACTCCTAAGTGAAAACTCATTTTTATTTGAACCTTTTTTTGAGTATGTGTTGCATTTTTTACATTGAGCACATACAGCGACATCTCTAGTTAAATATAGAAGTTCTTCGTCAGAAACAAATAAGAAAATAAAGTTTTGAAGTTAAATGCGCATCAAATGAGACTTTCAACACTCAATCAGTGGAGTGTAAGGAACATGAAAGCAGATAATGTACATTTCAATAAGGTAACTTTACGAAGCCTCAAACCCTAGAACATTCATTTCGATTCTCTCAAGAGTTACGTAAATGTGAGATTTCAAGAAATTTTGAAGTAATTGAACTTTAGGTCACGGTCATTTTGTTACTATTGTACTTTATTCAAACATGACCTGTGTCACGGTTAAATTCTTCCCACACCTGGTAAATGTTTGCTTTTATTTTGCAGCGGAACCACATTTCACGGTGTGATATACGTTCCCCCTTCAAAATATTTCGACTTTCTTTCCAAGGGGGAACGAATTTCACCAGCGAAATATGGTCCAAGGGGGAACGAATTTCACCAGCGAAATATGGTCCAAGGGGGAACGAATTTCACCAGCGAAATATGGTCCAAGGGGGAACGAATTTCACCAGCGAAATATGGTCCAAGGGGGAACGAATTTCACCAGCGAAATATGGTCCAAGGGGGAACGAATTTCACCAGCGAAATATGGTCCAAGGGGGAACGAATTTCACCAGCGAAATATGGTCCAAGGGGAACCATATTTCGCTGGTGAAATTCGTTCCCCCTTAGTAAATTGGATTGGATTGATTTGCCGTTTTAAGTTCACTTCATGCACAGTAAGACTAATCGGGGCTGGACCTACAGTTTTAAGTGTGATCCGAACCACTATGTGCCTCCATGGGGAATCGAACCCCTTAGTAAATGTTTAACTTTGTATCGCAGGTGGTACCATTCTCAATTTGCAGTTTATGTCAATGGTTTTCGTAGGGGACTGTATTTTCTAGGGGCGGACCAAATATTCGTCCCCCCTTGCTGTGTAATTTAGTCCGAGGGGACCATATTTTCGCTAGTTTATTTGGTCCGGACGGACCATTTTCTGGGAGGGGGGTATATAAACCTTGACACCTGGCGTGTAAGGGTTGACCTTCTGGTAAAGCAATCAAAAGTCAATCTCACTTCACCGTAGTACACCCCACGGTCGGCCAACGAGGCCATGGCGTCTGGACCTGCGGCCAGCATAATCCTCTGTAAGGCTGTGTGTTGTCCTTATGTGTTGTGCTACGACGCCGGGGTTTCCGGATTCAAGTCCCGGTCTGGGTATGAGTGTTCTTTGTGTATGCTCCCTCACATAGGCGCCGTCGACTTGGGGGAGGAAGGGCAAGGCACTTTCTGCCCCCCCCCCCCAAAATTCACGCAGAATGTGATCGTAGAACCCCCTTCCATATACTCTATTGAAAGGTCTTGACGTGCAGATTTCGAATCTGCAATCGCTTTTACTCTAGCTCAATTAGAGGAAGGGATACGTCCCTTTCAAAATTTTTGAATTTTATGAAATTTTCCTTTTTTGCGAAAATTTAAAATCGCCATATCTCCGGTCCTAATTGAGCTAGGAGAATGGTTGGTAGCTCGTTGGACTCGGAATAAAGTCCTCTTTCCGATTCTACAATACAAAATGGTGGTTTACATTTAAAATTTCACTGTTTACCCCGCTCCACCCCCAGGGGCCGGGGGTGGGGAATCAAGTTTGATATCATTGAATAGCTTTCTTTCACTTATTCAACATGTATTTTTTCGTTTTCCGATTCGATGTGTATTTCTCACGATATGTGATCGTTACGGGACTTTTGGACCACCCTGTATATAAAGTATTGTTTATGCCGATCTTGCCTCCCCCCCATATTTATCTCAAGTTGACTCCTCTGCTACCTCATCAACTTCATCATTTCATCACTCATCCCCATCTTCACGGTTAGCCAAAAGTGGCAGAAAAGCGAAGAAACTAAGCCCCGCGACAGGTTAAGTTTGCAGCAGGTTTTATATATCAATCCACTCGAGAACGGTACTCAGCATCCCCGTGCCAGTCTCGCCCTAACCGCCGAGCTGTTCATATCACAGACAGTGAGAAAATCCGCAGTACTGCAGCGGAATTATATTCTGCGCGCACGTTTGGTCTATGTATGCGAAAAGTTGCTGCAAAGTTAACCTGTCGCGGGGTTTAAATCAAATCAAATATCATGTATAATTACCATTTCATCCTCAACGCGACTTGCAATCATTTTAAGAAACATTCAGTACATCTGTTAACATCTTGAACGCGCATGTGGCAATTTTCTTTTCAAGCTTCTCTTGCGAATTAAAATAGTTCGTATTATCACTCGATCGAGGACGAAAGCAACACGCAAAGAGAAAATAAGTTCTACATGTTTAGAAGCACGTTTTGGGGAAAACCTACCTTCCTCCTGCCCAAAGCCTTAATTGCTAATGAATTATAACTGGATGACAGAACAATGAATCCGATGAACCGATATATAGAATAGAGCTTCAATTTTCGTGAAAGAATATTGAATTATTATTGTCTATGGTTTGCGAAATAATATTACGAGGCAAACCGCTTGAAAGCAAACAAAAGCCTGTTTATAATTGCAGTCTGCAGGATTAGTCGAGGAGAATTATACAATTTCTTGGCCATCTGAAGAACTAACTGCAACAGAAATGAAACCAACTGTCTCTGTAGTAAAATGAACATGTGAGAAATCCGATTTTGAACAGTCTACCACTCTCTGCCCTGTAGGTTTGCCGCCATCTTGAAAAAATGGCGCCAAAAATTCACCTTGAAAATTTAAGAGGATAATGTCTCGAAAATGGTGCATTGCACACAAAAAGTGAAGATAACCTAAATCAAAGAGCAGAAAATTTGCTAAATTATGCTACAAACACAGGGGAAAGTGTAGTGTTCAGTGACGCAGTTACGTTACTGAATTTGAATATGTGTGCGCGCCATCAGAACGGATAGTACACAACAGCGTATTGGTCACATTTACGCGTATTTTCTTTTTTTTAATGAAAGAACGGACCAACGAGGAAAAGTTATATCCATAAGCGTTGTTACTTTTGAGTTAATGAGGTGCTCAAACCCCTACCCCACCGTTGACAACATCACTGAAGCCTCTTCCTATATATATATCGTATAGAAACTGCAAAGGCTCAAGCAGCTTTGCACAACTGTGTCCTGGGAAATACCACGATTTTTGCCGAGTCCCCTGGCAAGAATGAAGTCCATTCTTTGCTGCAATGTTTGAGCCACGGGGCCCAACAGCAATACTGTACTGCACTGTACAATACCTAGAAAAGCATTAACATTACGATGGAGAACATGAGTACCTTTTTTAGATTACAGATGGCAGCACAAACACTGATTGAAATCAAAAACTGTTCTGTCCGCTTCTCCCAATCTCCCTCGGTAATCTTTTTCATGCTATGGTTTTCCCAAAAAACAATCTTGACAGTGTGGTGGACGGTGAGCGAAAACATTCCCACGATATCTTTTTCCTTCATTCCGCCCCTGCACACAATGGAGCCAGACAAGGATCCGCTCGAGCGATCCAATGGAGGCATCCTTCATCTTCCCCTTCTGTCATTTTCCCGCCGAATTAAAGCAATGGCAATCGCTTCCCCTGTGACAAGATCCCCAAGGACCTTCATCAACTTTGGAGGCCGTTCCGGATTCCTTAACTCCAACCTCTGCAAAAGTGCGGAGTCACTCCGGGGTGGAACTACAGGTTAATTGATGTGAAATTCGCTTTTCCTGCTGCTTTAACGAAGACATCCGCGTAGGATTACCGATTTCATGGGAAAGTCCCGGCGCCAACAATGATTCGATGGCGTTGTGTTTTGGCAGTTCCAGAATTACTGTCGGATTAAAAATTATAGATACTCGAGTTTGGACTTCAATTAAATATTAACCAGTAATAATTAGGGAACAGAAATTTAGGTAAATAAATGTTTTTCTGTGATAAGACAGAGACCCTCGTTTTATACCAAAATTCTGATCATAGCCTTATATGTCAACACAGCAAATTTTATTTTACATAAAAAACATATTTTCCAGTTTTCCGTATGTAAATACATATTTTGCGAATTTTCATTTTAAATACATAAAATTGCTCATTGACTTCAGCTTCCTCGAAGAAAAATGTTTATTCTCCGCACCTCTTTCATATCCAGAGTCCTAGGTTTGTTTTGTCTTTGAACACGCTCGCTGGTAGACTCTGGCGCCTCGCCTACGATCGTACTGGGGGAAAATATTACCCCCACTGGATCCAACGCACAAGTGCTAATGTCTAAATGTACAGAAATTTTTGGGAAAACCAAGGTTTTCAAACCTTGTGCCAAATTGCACGGGTTTTGGAGTGAAATAGAGGAAGAGGAAGCTTTGGAAAACTTCAGCGTTAGTGACATTTCGTGCTTCAAATATGCAAGAATTGTTTCTTGTGACGTGGAGCGATCTTTCTCGCAATATAAGATGCTTTTTACAGATAATCGTCACAGATTTACAATGGAAAATTTGGAAAAAACTATGGTGATCCACTGCAACTCTTCCAAAAAATAGCTCGCCTAGAGGTAAGCATTTAGAAACTGATTTCAGATGTTTAAAATGCATGCAATATTTTGTTTTTGTTAGCAAATGTTTTCTATTTTTTCACATATTTTCCTGTTTTTATCACATATTTTCAACATTTATGACATAAAAAAAAATATTTCTGAGTTTTTCAACACATAAAAATTCCGTTCCCTAGTAATAATAACCCAAGGATCGACAGCCTTCGAAAGGGCCTAGGCCTATCCATTTCCACTTTTAAATTACATTTCTTGCTCTTTAAATATATTGGTTCTTAAATGAAAACCGCGTAACTCATGTGCCTTTCGTGGTGTATATGTTAGCTAACGTGCTCTGCACGATTCGCATCGCAATCGTAACCGGAATGTTACGTGAAATGCTTCCGTGTAACGTTACAGGCTACTATGAAAAATGCTATAAGATTTTTGGAAGCATTTATGCTAGTAAAGCTGTACGCGGAACGTGGCAACACTGCACACAGCTATGTCCGTTGAACCGTGGAAAATGCTGTCTTCCTACCACAATCCTACCTATACCGCGTTTGTTAGAACCTGTCCCGTTTCCCGCGCTAGCGGGACAGTTTTGCTGCCAATGAGAAACGAGGAAATAGTCATCTGGGCAGCGAGGAGCGAATTGAAGCCTGAAATGAGGCGCTTACGTAGACGCTGTTGCCACGTTGCGGTCTAACTCACGTGTTTTGTTTGTCTCTTGTTGAAGAAGCTTGTTTTGTAAGTGACGCCAACGGCTCAGGGTTCGAATCCCGCTCAGGCTTGGTTGTTTGTGAATGTCCATTCATCAATTTCATCACTCATCCCCATCTTCGCAAATTACCCAAGAGGCACAAAACGCGAAGCAAAATAAACTAAATAAATCAATCAATCAATTGTTTTGTAAGTGTGGTGTTGATAACTGTGCGTTTTAAAATATCCAGGATGGAATTTATTCTGGTCAGCGGCGTATACTGGGTTCAAAACCTGGACTATCTCACCATGTCATAGAGTTCGAATGGACAAAATTTTGCTGGAAGGGCTTTTTTTTTCTATTAGTCGGTTTTTGTTTTGAGAAGTTCAGAGGGTAATTTCCCCGTTATATGCCACCGTTTTCCCCTTTTCTGCAATAGTTTCGCTCCAAAATTCCCCGTTCCTGGGAAAATCGGTTTGCAACACTGATGCGGTTGTTTGCGAGAAGTTCTGTCACTTTTCAACGCACATGGCAGTCTTCTGCCTCGCCTTGCGAATTCAAAGAAAGTGGCCAAATTTCCAACTCCTAAAAAACTCAGGTTCATTTTCTTATTGAAATGAACAATTTTATGCACATATTCTGACAATTTTTTTCGTTGTATTTTAGTCTCTGAAACTGGGCTTTGCAGATAGCGTAGAAAGCCCTGAATATACGCCCCTGTTTCTGGTGATATTTTTTTGTGTTATCTTAGCTGGAAGATTCAGGAAGGGGAATTGTGTATATTTGTGCATTTCCGCGTATTTTATTCAAAGCCGGGCTTCGGGTTTCCCCTGCACGGAGTTCACGCGGTCTGCAGCGGCAATGCAGCGTGGTTTCTACTAGAAAAGCAAGCGATCAGCACTAGAAAAGCAAGCGATCAGCAAGCGCGGGAAGCGAGACACGTTCTAACAAACGGGGTATAGAGGTGTGGAGTTCTTCAACAGGTAATGGGGTGACCATAGAAACGAGTTACATCAAAATTTAGCTTATTCAATTCTGCGTTAATCTATGCTAACGATTTTTTTTTTCGAGTATGCCTTATATTTTTTATCGCCGTGAGAATAAATAAAGGACCGTTTTTTTTAGTTTTGCAAACGATCGCTACTTTGAAATTTTGTAAATAAAAAATGGGTTTTCCGATCGTAATGAAATTTCAGTATGGTGCAGGCAGAAAGGTTTTAAACACAATTATAAATTTTCAGGTTTTCAAAATTTGTCAAATAACCGTTCTTTTCAATTTTGCGAAAAAAACAACAACTTTTTCATAGTATTGGGTAGTCCTACAAATACAATATTAGTCTTGTTTTGAAACTCTTTTCATCTGTTTTTAAAATCCATTATCATTGTGAATTCACATGGCGAAACAGATTGTACAGATTTTTATTCAGTAAAGCTGTACGCGGAACGTGGCAACACCGTAAGCAATGATTCGCAGTGCCCCTTTCTTGCTTTCTGATTGGCTGTTGGAAAGTTACGGTGCTGTGATTGTGAGAATATCTTGTTTACGCGTACGTTAGGTTAGGTAAGGTTAGGTTAGGTTAGATTAGAAAACAGCAAATTTGCTCTAAAATATAGGAAATAAGACATTATCACAATCACAGCACCGTTACTTTCCAACAGCCAATCAGAGAACAAGAAATGAAATCGCATTCTCAAGCTGACTGGAAAAAGAAAATGCGCTGCCAGCCAGCATTTCCCACGGTTGAAAGGACATCGCTGTGTGCAGTGTTACTACGTTCCGCGTACAGCTTTACTAGCATAAATGCTTCCAAAAATCTTATAGCATTTTTCATAGTAGCCTGTAAACTTTACACCGAAGCATTTCACGTAACATTCCGGTTTCGATTGCGATGCGAATCGTGCAGAGCACGTTAGCTAACATATACACCACGAAAGGTACGTGAGTTAAGCGGTTTTCATTTAAGAACCAATATATTTAAAGAGTAAGAAATGTAATTTAAAAGTGGAAATGGTTATTTGATTAACGAGATATCGCATAAAGAAACAAACTCTAGTACATTTTTTTGTAACGTTAAATCTCACCTACATTGCAAAACATTTATCGCTTCTAGGTGATTCACAAAGCCCTTCTTCAACATTATTTAATGATGTGGAGTGGATGTACAGCCCACAGCTCAGGAGAAGATCCCTGACGGAAGTCAAGTGACGTAGCGGCAGGAACATCCACTATTAGGGTTGGGGGAGTGAACCCTGGGTCAGAAACAAGCGCTGTGGTTTCGCTGTAAGCTTTAAGGCTTGATTCACATCTACGCTCAAATCACTGTCCGCGCACGGTCAGGAGGTATCCACATTAGCGGTCAAGGTATGATCATCGTCAATCTGGTGTTGATTTCTTGACAGAGTACACCGATTTTTTAATTCTTTTTAAAATGAAGAGCCTGCCGATTGTACTAACTACAATGTTTAAGATATTTTGAACGACGGAATTGGCTGCTACAGTACTGGCGTTCGAAGCAAATGGCAAAGAGAAAAAGATAAAAAGAATTGCGAAAGCGGAGAACGTTTATTTGCACTTACAATGTGCAAAGCTGCAAATGTCAACATTGTCGGTCTAGGTTTGGCATTAAAATTCTCGGGATGATTTTTTAGGGTGACCAGACATACTCTTTTTAAGAGTATTATACTCTTTTAGAGGTTCATATACTCTATACTCTTTTCAATTTGCAAAAATCCACAAATATACTATTTTCCTTGCTATTTAATTTCATTCATTATTTTACACATAAAAATACCTTAAAATCCACAGAACGGAAAACGTCAAGATGTCAACAAACTGAAGTATTTACTCCTTGACTCAAGAATTTCCTATGAACAATTTCAAGTGTCATTTTCATATTCCATCAACAAGCAAAACATATGTCAAATTCATTGGAATTTAATGATAATGATTAGGGCTGACCCGATACCACTTTGAACCGATACCGATACTCTTACCGATTCCCACCGATACCGATACTTGAAAATTGCAATAATTAAAATTTGTTCAAAACATTGATCAATATTAGTATGTAAATATTCTCCTCCAATTATATGCATCAACATACCAAGAAATTTGCTTTAGAATATTCAAGAATTGCATCAGAATATTAAAATAGATATTATGTAGTCACAAAATATAGTTTTTTGTGCAAAATTAGTGTAAAATAAAAAGGAAGTTTTAATTTCGCATAATTTCCAGGATAATTAGACTGTCAAGAAGTCGCGCGGGATTTTTGTGGACCCCGTGAAAGAGCAAAATGCATGCGCACCTTCAACCTATAGACTATACTCTTTTTGGTCAACAAATATCTGGTCACTCTATGATTGTTTCATATCGACACTGTTGATCATTTCTTGTATTCGAACGTTTCCGACACAACACGGCTAAATAATGTATAACTAACCATAAGTCTTACAACACCACGAAAACCACGAAAAATCCCGAAGAAATCACAATTAAACGCCCACGCAGAAGCACTTCCACAACGACAATGACCGCAGCGGAAGACTTCCTTCCACCCCTAAAATCTGCAAATAGACATGTCTTCCCCTGTCCCTCTGTACGCCCTCTCCCCTCATTTGGGGATCTTCTCGTGAGCGTTGAGCTTTTTTGTAGTTTCAGCATCACTTGAGAGTTCACAAGGAGATGCAAAATCGGTACCGGGAGGAACTTTCGCAATAACGTCAACACAATGCGACGAAGCAAGGAATTTTCACAATATTTTGCGAGAGTCACTGCGCGACTTTTTGCAATAAAAATAAATTTAAAAAAATCAAAATTGAACTTTGCGATCGCTTAGATTGTTTAGACATTTCGACGGATCCCAAACGACACTGTAAATAAATATTTATGAACAACGCGCCAATACCGCTCTCAAAATTTATCATGCACATGCACGATAATTCATATCTGAATTGTCTCGCTGTTCTTATTATACAAACAAAACATTTCATAAGCCGTATTGTCGTTCGAATTCAGAAATTCAAACGTGCTGCTGTAAACAATGGGAAGTCAGACATGTGACTATGTATTCTTGTTGGTCTAGCCTTTGTCTTCAGTAGCCGCTTAAAACGAACCAAGAACTTTCTTTAGTTATTTCTCTTTGTTCACAGAAAAAAAAGTGTTCGTTGAACATTGTTGCAGCAGAGATACAAAACAACTTGCAAATCATAGTTGCCCGCACATTTTACTTTCAAGAATTGTTGTTTATTTTCAAGGCTTTCACTCCTAAAGACGTGGGTGTTTGGAATGTTGTGCTTTTCTCTGCGATGCATGAGAATAATAATTCAAATTATTATTATTATTATTATTATTACTGTCGCAGATCTTTCATTGTGATAAATTAGCCATTTTTATTTTTTTCCACAACATTTTCCATAATATTCCAAAAGCTCAAGGAGGAGGGGGGGTTTAAACCCGGTAATCCCCCCTTGCGTACGCCTATTTTTCCTCTTGGTTCAACAGTTATCGGTATTTAAAAATATGTGTTGTTATACCGTGTTTACATCTCACGCGGCCGCCATTACATCTGCACACGTGGCCTATAGGTCTCTTCCGATTGGTTATGCTACGAAAAATGCTACGGAAATAGAATCGATTCTATCCTTGAGGAATGTCATAAAATAAAAATTAGAAATAAAAGGAATACTTTGGTTGCACACACGCTGTACCAAAATGTATAAAAAAAATCATATGAGATATTTCGAGCAAGTCTTGAACGCTATTAGGAGTTGAAATTGATACTGACTATCTTACCATGAAAACTTTAGTGTAAAAATTGCTGTTATCTCGGGACGGTGAGGTTGTCAGTTGCAGAATGGTGTCCTTCTTTTCCCACAAGACTTTTCGGCAGGAAAATCTTTCATGGCAAGACCGTTAATGCACAAGAATGATTTTTCAATTGTGTGTGTGATATATGTAAGAAATTTTCAATCCTGGCAGGGATAAGAAAATATATAAAAAAAAAGAACAGGAGATATTTTTTTCGGGGGAGGGGAATCCCTGGCATTCCCCCGTTAATTCGCACACTGATGTACAACTATTAAGACTTATAAAAACCTTTCAAATTTTAATCTGAATATTTCATCTTGCATAAAAATGGATGGTTACCGTTCAAAACCGATCGAGGTAATTTTATGGTAATTTAATTTTACGGTCTTGGACCATTTTTTTCTCAAGTCAACGTTATACAGTGCATACAATATAAGTTTTCTCATTGAAACTAGATTAAAATGCCAGAGAAAGCGAGAATGATACATATGCAGATGATTCAACGAAATAACAATAAATTCAGACCGATGATGATAAATGAATATTATTTGTCTAGGATGGGATTTACTAGTGTGGCACTCATAAACCATCCCCTTTGGAAGGAGTTTCTGCGAAAAGAGAAACAATGCTATTTACTCACGGTCACCATTGCCCACTCACTCGGAATAAGTCTCCGACTCGATTCAATGGAAATTGAAGGTCACGAGATGCATAAAGCGGGAAACAATTGAGAGTCGTGCCCGAGGCGTGGGTGTTGTAGAAACACTGTTTTATTTATGATGGCCTTTCTGCAAAATTACATCATGCGTGTAACGCGATAGCCTTGATTTTGTCTTCCATAAGTTGAGTATGTGACAGAATGAAAGATTTACTCCAATCGTGTAATTATTCGCAGAATTGAAACTTTCTAATGAAAAGATTTTAAAATTTCCTCTCTCTGATGTATCAATCATTTATACACTATTATTTCTCACACATTTTGAGATTTGTTTCTCATACATAGAAGATTTGTACTACGAGGGGATGCTGAAAATTTTGTAGCCCGACCAAGTTGCCAAACTGTTTAGAGGAAGGTCACATTATGTCTTGAAAGTACATATCCTTGTATGTACATATCCCAAAAGGCATTCCATAATTGACAGGCTTTCCTGTTGTCTCAGGTTTAATAATTGACCATGTCTGCTCAGCAAGCGAACTCAAAATGGTATCCAGTTTCTCCATGACAATGCCCCTTCCCATCAAGCAGCAGCAACACAACAGAAATTGTGCGACATGGGCTTTCATGATCATCCACCCTACTCGCCAGATCGGACTACTTTCTGTTTCCTCAGCTCAAAATACACCTGAAGGGACGCCAATTTACCTCAGATCAGGAGGTGATTATTACCACAGAGCATTGGTGTGAGGAGCAAACTTCAGATATCTTTTAAGTGGTTCACAAAAGTTGGAGCACCAGGTCAGAAAGTGCATTGAGCTTCGATGGGAGTATGTTGAATAAATATGAAGTTTCATCATTCCAAGTGCAATCTTTCTATGTCGGGCTACGAACTTTCTAGCATCCCCTCGTATGTAGAAATTTATGCGAAAAATGCAGGCTCCATGAGGACTCGAACCCAGAATCCTGACATGTTGGCTCGATAGTCATTTACAGGGCTAGAATTTTCATGACTTAGCATATTTTTTTTTTGGTAATGGTGATGTGTTCTCTAAATACATAGAATTTCATATTGTGGAGAAACTTTTAAATTGAGATGGTTTTAAGGCCATCTACGTGATAGAGCAGATTTTGATATATCTTCGGTAAGCATATTTTAGCTTTTTCAAGGAATATACAGCAATTTTCGAAGTGGATTCGTTCATACTCCCAAAACAAACGTCTCCACTTCAAAAAATTTATTGGGAGAAACATTTTCTCTCGATACTTCAGAACTTGAGCCGAATGACATTGTTTACTATAAATATGCTCCTCTTGTGTCAGCCGAAGTAGAAAGAAGCTTTTCTGAGTACAAGGCTTCGCTGGCTGACAATAGACAATCATTTTTATTGAAAATTTACAGGAAGTATTCATTGTACATTGCAACTCAGGGCTCATAATAAATGTAGTATGCAAAACTATCTTAGCATATGTTAAATGTTGATGTTTGAAATAGTTGTAAGGGAATATTTTTCAAAAATTGTGCATATTTTTAATATTTTAGGCCACGAGAGTATTCTTCTCATATTTTGTGTGATTTTTAGGGCATACAAATTCTATCAACCTCTGTACCGAATTGGCTAAGCGCAGGGGGCCCCTTGTTCGAATCCTGCGCAAGGCATAAATGTTTGTGTTTGTTCGCCTGGTTGAAAATTTAAAAAGTAAAACGGAACAAGTGGAAACAGTAAACACCGACAAAAGAGAAGAAAACAATTTTTGAAAGTTTGTATAGAAATCGCAAGGTATGCCGGAGACCCGGGTTCGATTTATTGATTTGGTTTATTTTACTTCGCTTTTCAGCCACTTTTGGCTAATCGCGAAAGTGATGGTGTGATGACAGTGGCGGTGATTGGGTTCCAAAACCGGTGGGGGGGGGGGGCAAGGTGCCAAAAATGTGGTGGGGGCAAAGACAGTATATTTCCCGTTGTAGGTAAGATTTAGCATAGTGCGGCGCTGTGCTAACCACTCCGCCAGGAAATCGGCTCATCCTGAAGAATAATTAAGTCTCGACTCCCATGACCGAATTAGATCTGATCCCAGGCAGTAGCAGTAATGAACTTATCCCACCAAAGATGTACATATATTTCTATACAGTGAATATAATTCCATTATTTGACAACATGGTACGTCCTTCGGCTCTCGAAGTTTCCATCTTTGCATCACTTGTACTTTCTGAGTAATCATGTGATATCGAATGGCTCGATTTTTAAACTTATACAAACAAATGAAATTTAGAATCACATCAAGTTTATAATGCACAATTTTCCAACTCGACGAACTTTATACTTGGCTTGAAGAGTTTAGATGTAAGATTAAGAATGAATCGATAAATTGTGTTTGGTTATTTTATATATCTAGACAGTTGAGCCGGTCAATTGAAATTTATGTGGTTCTAAATTAGATACTTCTTCAATTTTAGACAATTTTAAATCTTCACACCTTTCCGAAATATCAACAGGTAAGTTTAGACAGTTTAGATCCAAAATCAAATAAAAGTGAATACAACTGGCATGAAAACAAATCTTGCAGATACCATAATCTCATAATTGATTCAAAGCCACTGTGACTGCCACGTATGTTACATTTTGCTCTTTTTAATTAGAAATAACACATGTTTATCTTAAACCAATTACTGAAATTAATCTAATTATCAGATTCAATAACGATATAAATTATTTCCGCAAAAACTGATCAAGTATCAAATAAAAACCCACGGTTATTGAAAGATGATGTCTTATTAATTTCAATTTTGATTTAAGCAAAACATTGTTTCATTTTCAGTAAGAATTGGTATTAAACATTAGGAAACGATAGGATAAAATTATTGTATTATATTAAGTATACATGCACTAAACGTAAATAAAAGTACATAGTATATCATTAGGCACAAGTAAATTTAATAAACCGTTTTTCGTAATTTATTTATTGAAAAATCATTTAATAGATTAGGAAATAATGTTTAGCTGCAGTCATAAGACCAATATAATTGTATGTTGCGTCATCTTCTGGCAATTCTTTTAATTAGCTTCTAATATTACAGAAAATGCAAATCTAAATGAACTAATCAAGCTTCTTCCTCAGTCTGCTGCGTTACCGGACATACCCGGAAAAAATATCCAAAGCATTTCCTAACTCCTGAGAGCACTATAAATTAGTGGTGTATGCTGAGTCTAAAACCTGGACTAGCTCACTATGACATGTGGTCCTAGGCTATGGAGGAAGAGAAGGCAGGTTGCCAACGTCTAAGAATTCAGGTTGCCAACTCCTAAGAATACAGGTTGCCAACGTCTAAGAATTCAGGTTGCCAACTCCTAAGAATTCAGGTTGCCAACTTCAGAATCACCATTATTTTATTATTGAAATGAGTAAATATATTCACAATTTATAATAGAATTTTGTTGTGCGCTTTACTCTCTAGGCTTTAGGCTTCGCAGATAGGCTAGCTAGCCTGGAATATACGCCCCTGCTATAAATGTACTTAACAACCTGCCTCAGGAGGAGAAGCCAACCAGAACACCAAGGATCGAGATCGGGTGGCGAAGCGGTGAATCAACTACAGGGCCGCCACAAACCCAAGCCTGTCCAGAGGCAAGGCACCTCAGGCCAGCCAGCGTGACAAGACCGTTCCAGCTTCCAGGCGATCCCGAGATAACTACCTGCCCCTTTATGGTGCTAATCCTTCTCGCACCTAACTTCTCCGTTTTACTATTCTATTGGAGTGCTACAGCTTACTGAACAAAACTCGGTCAATTAACTATTCAATTTGTGTTACGTTAATTACCTGCTCTATCTCTGACTTGTCGACCGTTGGTCAACGCTACCTTCAAATACACAGTGTGAAATCCGGTACGGCTAGGTTTCACCCCCCCCCCACCCCAATTATGTCTCCAGGGACCAGCCCTGGGACAGAACCTTAGCTCGTAACGTGGTGGAGGCGCCGGGCAGTTAAATTAACGTAACTCAAATTGAACTGAAGTTGATAGATCTTCGATTATTATTTTCCAGGTGTCTTTTCTTTTACTGTCACATATATCCTCCCCGTAAAACGCACATCACGAGTTTAAGATTTTGTACCCCTTTGGAAATGGAAATGCTTCGCAGTGTACTTTGAATTGCCTTTGAAGCCGTGACCCTTGTAACTGTCTATCTTAGGAACGGAAATTGTTCATAAACATTAGTGTCCGGGGGGCGGGGGTGGGGTGGGTAGAACCAAGACTGCTAGTCTTGGGGTAGAACCTGTTCGTCGACTTCCCTGGATATTAACCATAGTTCTTCCAACTTACAAGAAAGCAGAAGCTTGTTATTTTTATTGTTAATAACAATAATAAAGTTCAATTATTCATTATTCGAAAAGAAAAACTGCGTTTAATAAACCAAATTCAGTGCAGAATGCAAAACAGGTTATATTTTCATAGATAGTTATTATTGCTACAACCTTTTCAAGCATTCCCATTGGATGGTAGATTTTTGGGGTAGTAAATAATCTGTGGAGGTTAGATTAGGCAAGATGGTTTTGGTTCTCTTAGAAGAAGAAGACGACGACGAAAATGGTTGTAGCAGCAATATCGACCATTTTCATATTATACCATTTATCGAAAAATAATGAATAGTTCCAGTATCCAAAAGAGGTGTGCAAGTGTTGAAAACAAAATAGAATGACAATAGATTTCAGTACACTTAACGCTTTGAAATGTATAAAACAATTGTGATAGATATTCACTCATCTGTTGGACATTTTCCCCATGGATATAATACAAATACTACTACTACTACTATTAATAATAATAATTACAGTAAACCCTCGTTAATCCGGACCCCGATAAGCCGGACTTCGCTTAATCCGGACAGGCAAAAGGCAAAAAAAGCAGAATATAAGGTTTTAAATGTGGCTAGAAGTCAACAAGAGAACTTCTCAAAGAAAAGGCAGTCAAGCACTGATGAAATTCTGTTTCGCGCAGACTTTGTACTGTACTGTATAGTGTATTTAGGCCTATGCCCTTTAAATACACCATAATAAACGTGTTTTGTTGCTATAAACGGAGTTTCATGCACTTTCTACTGTTCTTTTAGGTTATTTCAGTTAATCCAGACTTTCATTAAACCGGTCAACTTATCCCCCAATTAGTCCGGATTAACGAGGTTTTACTGTAGCTATTCTTATTTAAGTGATGGGCACAGTATGACATCCAAGGGCATTAACATGTTAAAATAGGGAGATATAAAATTACAGGCGGAGTGGTAACGTCGTTGCCTTGTAATCAAGGGGTCCCGGGTTTGATACCCGATTGAGCCACATAGTGGTTCGGATTCCAGTTTAAACTGAAGGTCCAGTCCCGATTACCCTTACTGTGCATAAAGTGGACTTAAAACACGAACTCAAAACTCACGAACAAAACTCAAACAAACAAACACTAGATCCTAGAATCTTATAGCCTACATTATCATAAGTTCATATTGTAGCTTTGCACAAATTCAGCTATAAACCTCTGGCCTTTTGCGATATATTAGAATTGAGACATTCCTTATATTCATTCCACTTAAGAATTTTATAACATAATGATAATAATATAATATATATTTATTTAAGTGATGAGCACACTATGATAACCAAGAATGTCACTATGTCAAAATAAAAAATTACAACATTGAACATGAAAATGAAACCATACAACAGATCGTACATGCCTGCCCCAGTGACGGAGTGGTTAGTACATCGCGCTACGACATCACTGGTCCCGGGTTCGAATCCCGGCCTGTGCATGGATGTTTATGAGTGTCCATTCATCAATTTCATCACATCATCATTCATACCCATCTTCGTAAATTAGCCAAAAGTGGCACAAAAAGCGAAGTAAAATAAAGCAATTCAATCAATCAGGCCGTACAAAAGTATACAACAAAATAATATTAATAATAGTTTATACCTAGGTATATAAGAATAGTAATAATATGGAATATTCTTTTATTGGTTAATATGTTATTATTGTATAGCAACAACCATGATATTATTATTTCTACGAGAATGATTACTATTATTACTTCGACTATTCAAGTTCTCAATGGCCTGACCCTCCCTACCACAAAAATTCCTGGTGACGCCCAAGCGCCCGCGAAATAAATATGATAGGATTCTACATCGGCATTTTTGAACCTGGCTGGCAAGTCCACTGGTCATCGGACGTCACCACACACACTCGCCACACACGCCCATCCCTTCATCGCCCTTCCGCCTCGACCGATTGCAATTCCCAATGTCACGACTTTACCTCACGATCTCTTCTACTCCGGGAATCGTTTTTTGCAATCCGTTAACTTTCTTTGTCTCTCACACTAATCGGGCAGCTCGCCCAAAGAGGAGCAAGACGTCCAAGTGATGCTGCATCATTTGAATAAACCTTCCACGTGCGCTTGGGATGTTCTCCGCGAGCATCCTACGAGATGTCCAGATAGCGAAAGTTACTTCCGTGCTTTTCCAAGAAAGACCATGACAGCCAAAAGAATAAAGAGCTTCACATGATCCAGTATTCTCCCTGTTGGCGACAGCAGAGGTTTAAGGAGTGTAGCATACTGTGTAAGGGAGTCTAATTGCGTCTAGATTTGCATGTTGGCCTATTCTAGAAGGGCTGATTTTTTAGGAGTGGCAACTATTTATTTTCTAGACACGCAGCATACCAACATGGTTCTAAGTTTTACAGCCCTTCGATCAGCGGCGTGGCGTGACTTTTTCAAAAGTGTTATCGGCCATCAGACGTTATCATCTCCACCCTAACCCCCCTCCCCCCCCCAAATGCCTTAGATTTTTCTTCATTTCGTTCTTCTTTTGCAATCAGCTCAGTGATTTAGCCCCAATTACTCTTCGAAAGAACTACCACTCATGTGAGAGTTACCGCGAAAATCCAGTGAATGTTGATCGAGCCTTGTCATCATCTATGTTTCTTTGCAAAGAGGTGGAAAGGGGAAGAAGAACCACGCATTTCTCGGGTCAGTTTGACGTTTCTGCGGTGAGCAGACGACAGAATTCCCCTCCTCCAGCGGTTTGAAGGGAAATCGCACGAGCACGTGAACACTCATTTATATGTCTTAAATTACGTACATATTAAATGCAGACACACACATACGTATATTTATTTGAAAAAAATACTGTGTTTGATGTACGATACAAACAATTTACTCTGACAAGACTTCTTTCACGTCTGATTACTTTTCTAGAAAGTTGGAAACACTGACTCCCACGGTGTTCCACGGAGGGCGTTGAACACAGTTGCTGTGCGTGTTGCATAGAGCTGACAGCTAAGGGGCTGTTGGCCCCTGTACCCTGCTTTCATACCCAAACGGAAGTTACTTTCGGAATGACCCTCGTATAAAGGAGGAAAAGGCGCACGCATATTATGCAGATTTGATCGTTATTCAAACAAAGCGATAATCTGTTTATTGTTTAGTTTGTTCGAAATTTCTTACGTCATGTTCTTAAACGTCCCTTGCTGTAACAATATGTTCAGATCCATGAAGGACAAAAAACATTGAATGTCGGGAATAATTCCGTAAAAGCTGAATTTTGGTCAGTTAGACCACTACCAAGAGTGCAAAATTCCAAAATTCCCAGCTCCCATAAATCAGAGCTTTTCTGATGTAAGCTCATTCCACCATTTCAAAATTATGTCTCCCAGAATTATTTTTTTTTTAATCAAATTGATCTCATTTTAAATGGTTTTTCTCTTTAAAATGTAATTTATAAATAGAAAAAAATAGCATATTAAGGTTTCAGTTCGTCTAAAATTTAAATTCTGTCTTCCGAGAGCCGCGGTGGTCCAGTCGGTTGGGCGTCTGACTGCCACGCGGGAGAGCCGGGTTCGATTTTTTCCGACCTTGTCCTTTTCTGTCAAGCGGCTCCTGGGATAAACCAGCCTCAAATCAATGATTACCTGGGGGCAACCGTGGGAGAGGTAAAGGCGGCCAGAGCGTGGTCCTGATCACACCACCTCCAAAAATGGCTTAGATCGAGAATGTGTGGGCCTCTACCCCACATTCCCTAAATGTGCCTTCATGGCACGGTACTGTATACACGGTGAACTTTGCCGTACGTAACAAACATCTCATAACCTTACACTATGACTAATTAGAGAATATTATCCGGAAATGAAAATTTCCGGATTTGAAATTATCCTATATTCGTTTCGGATGCAACGGATAATCCAGACAATTCGAATATGCAGATATAGTACGAATATCCGGATAGAAAAGGTTTGATGAAGGATTAAAGTGCGCGTCAAACCTCCTGCATATGGCCTTGAACGGCTGAACAGCACCAGCGAATCACAGACGTGCGGCGTTGCCGTGCTCTCCTTGACAAGGAGTTTCGTTCAACCACGTTGTCTCTTTTCCGTGTGAGATTTCGACATGGCACCGCTGCAGTGCGCTGCTATTGGCTATCACCATATGCAGGAGATTTGACGCACACTCTATGGGAAAATCCGTACAGTAAACATGACGAATAAAATATTTTGTGGATAGCCCATAAAACTGATAAACGAATATACTGTCTGGATTCAGACGTGTTTACACCGGGTCGCTAACACATGTAACATTTCGAAAAACGCTCATGAATTTGTTATCAACATCTCATGTTAGCAACAGATCTCCCGTGTTGGCAACATAAATTGAGTTATCCACAAGAAGTCAAAGCATGTTACCAACACATGTTAACAGAGCCTCTCCGATATCAGGAACATTTACCCCGCTCGCCCTACCGCCAGTGACAGCCAGCCAGCGAGTCCTAAGGGTATTTTGTTTTGTAATTTATTTATCATGGAAAATCATTTGAGTGAGATGGAGTGGTAAAAGGATCAAGTGCCGAACTTAGTTGAATTGTTCTGCGAGAAGCCTGTCCTTTCGGACCAAACTTATCCACAATTTAAAGGCAAAAACGAACAGGCCACTTCCGCTATAATTAGCTCTTGCCCGCGATGAAGGTCTCACCAAGAATCTCTTTGGTCTTCTCTGTTGCGCCAAAATGGCACATGCTGCCACAGAGAGTACAACTTCCTCCATCTTCAACATCTTGCAGTCAACTGAGGTCATGCAGTCAAATTGTTAACAAAAGTTATTAACAAAAATAAAGTCAGACTAGTGTTCTGGTTACCAACATTTGTTGACAACATCTGTTGTTAACTGTGTTGGTAACAAAAAGTTGATAACATTTGTTGATAACATTCGGTGTAAACACGGCTTAATGCACGCATTCGGATATTCAGATAATTTGGATAATTTGGCCATCTCTAATTCGTACCTTGGTTGATAGTACGGGAGGGCGATGGAGGGGCGTCAACAATAATCCTGGCTACGACATTCTAATAAGGAGAGGGGGACCTTTTTAGAAAGGTGACATACAAGGGCTGAATTTTAAGTAGTGGCAAGTATGCTATAGCGACGCCGTGGGAGCCAGGCAATGTCGTTTATACAAAAGATTAGTTGCATGCGTACCCTCCCTCAGACCAAATGAACTCACACTTCCCACTCCATGCCCGTGCGAAGTGCCAAGAACAGAGCAGTTGTCTGCGAGCGGTCGCGGAGTGTAGTCACAATGTTTACGAAGCAGGAGCAGCGCTAGAGGTCGCACAGCACGACAGTGTCACAAACAGTGCAAAACAACCTGCGAGCAGCTCTGAGAAGTAAACGGCGACACTTTATGCATAACCCACCCATCATTCTGCATGACAATACTCGGGCGCATACAGCAGGAGCTGTGGCTGATTTGTTCCACCCCCTCATACTCTCCGAATTTAAGTCCGTGCGACCAGTGATGTTCGTCTACGCGTAAACAACGATAGTCTACATTCTACACGTAGACTATTTTATGCACGTAGATGACGTAATCTATGTAAACAACATGGCGAAAGGTGAAAACTTAGCAAAGGACGCCGTGCAAGTAAAACAAAATTATACTGCGTATCAGTTGCTAATGTGTGAGAACTTTTCATACGCTCCCTTCCATATTCGAACAATTTCTCACCTATGAGAAAACCTAACATATGAAATATTCTAGTATTTTATGGGAAAAAGACTAATGTTGCCTCACGACTGCCATCTGTTGGGTATTTTTGCATACTATTTATCTTCTTCCATAGTTGATGATAGAAGAGAAGAGACATTTTGTTGTAAATTGAATTCTTTTAAGTTTATTAGAAACCAATGTAGTTGCAAATGTCACTTTCCTTTCATGAAAGCCTTGAAAATTAATTTAATGTAGTCTATGTAAACTACAACCCAATGTAATCTTCGCGTAGATTACGTGTATACAACGCATGTAGACGTAAACTAATAGTGTACAGCACATCACTGGCTGCGACTTAAATCACTTCCGAACAGTTCAAGACATTGTTCTGGCAGTAGATCGCACTCTTCACACTATCAAGAGATTAGGCAGTGCCAACGGCATCCGACGGCTTCCACATCGCTGCTGGCAACACGTTGTACGCAACGCTGGGGACTACATCGAACCGGTATTACCAGAGGTATCAGCAAAATGTAAAGAATTAGAAAGTTATTTCAATAAAATAAGAACATTGTTTAATACGTTAACCAACAGCGTTGCAGTCAAGTGTATATTGCAGAGGACATTTTTTCTGCAGCCAACAAAGCGAAAAGGGAGGCCGTTCCGCTACCCTCGAGGTAACAAGAGGAGAGGGTGCCAATGCAAGGGAAGAAGGGGGAAAGACTTTGGGACAAGTGTGCTATGGGATTATCATATGCCTGTTTAGGGGCACAGGCCCTTGTCACATTGAATTCGCAGAATAGAGCTAAATCCCGCCTAAAACGGGGAGTCCATTTCTGTGAAGGAACTAGAGGCAGACTGCAAAGTCAATGCTGGATTTAACTACAACAGACCTATTAGGTAACAGACGAAAAGATAAGTACTTGGTGCGATTCGTGATTTGGACAAACCTTGCTCCAAAAAACTAAGTTCGCAACAGTAGTACATACAGCTGGACTTCAGTGGCGTCGCGTGCGGTTCACATACGAGTGTTCACAATAATGTTTTGTACTGAATGCAGATTTACTCCTCTCCCTTGTAACTTCACCTACAATTGAAAAATGAAATTAACAGTTCAACTTATTTTCAACAATTTTCCCCCAAAATCACTCTATATTTGAAGTAATAAAAGAAGGAGCTAGGAGAAATTGTCCCTTTCCCCCTTAAAATCCGCCAGGTTTAGCGAATTCTAGCTAAAGTTTGCAACTATGCAGCACATACCTTTTCGAGTCCCTCTAGACATGCCTTGTGTATGCTGCACTCTGGTGCCGAATGTAAGACGTATTGCCGCTTGCATCAGTGTTCGCACAGCGAAGTGAACATGCATGTATGTGCTTATGTAAAAAATAGCTTAGAGTTGTTTCTTTCAGTTGTATATAATAAAAACTCTCACAATATCCTGGTGTTTCTTTCATACCCAAACGGAAAATTACTTTCCGAATAACCCTCGCCTCGTACTTTTACATACTCGTAAGTTGCTATCATTATGCAACAAGAAAGGCAACGCACCATAATCATCAGTACGTACATTCGTTGTAGGCTGTTTCGCACCGAAACCTAATTCGCCAGTGGTCTACATCAGCCACCAATCAGTGCAAACTTCCCTTAATAAATATTCTATAATTGCTTGGAAATCCCACATGAATATAGCTCCCACTTGGGAACCTGGTTCGACTTCTTGTTTTGCAAGGGAAAGTACAAATCGTTTGAGGGCGTCCATTGACTTAATATGCGATGTCCTGTGTTTCTGACAACTTTCTGTCTGTCGCCCACAATGAACGCTATTAGTGTCTGGTTATTGGAAAGGCTGGTCAACCCTAATAAGACGGAAATCATGGCTGCATACAGGGTGTCACGCAAATAAGTGGCATAACTTCAGTAGTGTTCCTCATATGTAAACAATTTGGAAAGGTTTTAAATAAACATAGGTCCGGAACAGTGGGGTGACCAAGGGCGGGTTGGAGGGGGTCATAACCACCCCTTTGGCCCAGTATTCATAAAAAAATAAGGTTAATGGCAGAGAAAATGGCAAAATGAGTGCCGACTACTAAAAAAAATATGCGTAACAATTCCCTTTTGAAACTCCTGTGCACGCCAGCGCCATCTATCCCCCACAAGAGAAAATTGTTAATCCACCATCGAATTCTATCTTCGTAAACAGTTTTAGGGGCATGTGGTGAACATTTCTTGTGTGTTGCAAGTGGATAAATAAATCACTGCTGAGTCGCAGCCTTTGGTGCAGGTAGCTCTTAGTGGAAAGCCCCCACAACGTCGTCAACGTGGCTACCATCTGTGGGGGGCTCTTTTTTTTGTAGTTGGAGAGGAGCTGCAAGCCTATTTGCACCTTACACCTTTGCACCGGAGAACCAACATAACATGAGCAGCATGGAAGCAAATCGCCGCCAAAACACCCGTGCAGGTTATCAACTAAAGGAAATAGAAGTCCGACAACTTCAAAATTTTAAACAATTTGAAAATTTTCTCGAAATTTCTCTTTTTGCCTAAAATTGGACATGGATTTCACTTCATATCCTAGACATGGGGGTCACCTGAAATTTTTCTAGGGGGTCAGGTCGTTGACATAAAAATCAGTAGGTGCAATAAAAATAATCAAGTAATAATTATAATAATAAAATATTATTTAATTGCAAATCAATTATTATTATTATTATTATCCAGCACAACCGTTTGTACTTATCCTTATCTTTTTGTACATTTAATAAAATGCATAATTATTCTACGTTGTTGTTTAACTATCACACACCTCATCCAAGAGTTATTTGAAATTTTTATCCATAAAGTTTGTATTGTGTACTAACCCCTAACATAAAAATTTCATTTTTTGAAATTTTAAAAACTAATGAAACTATTTATTCTTTGGATTAAATAGAAGTTATGAAAACACTACACTAAATTCTGGCCTGCGTCTAGCATTACGAGTATGGAAATGATTTGATTATGGCATTCCTAGATATAGAAAAGGCATACGATAGCATGGACAGAACAAAGATTTGGAAGGCTCTGAGAGAGAAAGGAGCTGAGGAAGAGATAGTGTGTAGAGTGCAGAGCACATACAAGGTCAACCAGCGTGGTGAAGCTTCAGGACAGGATAGATCAGGCACAGATGAGATGGTTCGAACACATGAAGAGGATGGACGCAGAAAGACTACCAGTAAGAGCTTACCATTCACAAGGAGTGGGAATAAGGCAAAAGGGGAGACCAAGATGTCGGTGAATCTTTGTCTGAAGAAGAGGGTGGAAACGTTACGTTTTAGTGTAGAATAAATTTTGCCATGGTCAGCATTTATAGTTTTATTAGCATTGTTTGGTGCAAGAAAGACACCAATCAGATAAACCTGTAATTCCACTCTACTGTTTTTGTATTGGTGCAAAGAGCAACTCCCAAGCACTGGCGTACGCAGGATTTTTTCGAAGGGGCTGGCATTGTAAAGGTAGATATTACATAGCTGCGTTCTGCGGATACAGTATAAGATATTTCGTAATAACCATTTTTAACCTTAGTTTCAAAAGTTGTTCAAGGACATAAAACGTAAGCGGAGGTTATTTAAGGGGCTTTGGTTTTACCTCAGTTCTTTACTGTTAACATTTGAAAATGATGATTTTTTTCAAAATTTCTGGAGGGGTTGTAACTCTATAAGCTCCCCTTTGCATACACCAGTGTGAAGAATATACTCTCTCTCTCTCTTTCTCTGGGATCTGTGGACAGGGTTGGCAACGTAATTTACTCGTTAGGTTTTTTATGTAAATTACGCGTAGAAAACCAGTTTTTTACGCAGAGGTAAAAAAAAATTCTTTCGTAAATAAGTAATATAAAATCTACTTTAATTATACAAAATTTTAATAATTTTTCTGACATATTTCAGCACAAAATCATTACTTTTTTGAAGATTGTTTATACAGCCACCTCGCACCCTCACTAACATTTTGTTTTTAAAAAATAGAACTGTTCTTTCACAGATTTTTAAAAATTAAGGAACAATTTGATATATACGTCTTGAACTGGTACCTGTCGTTAATTGTTATGTTATGTTGTAAATACAATTTATTTATTGGATTTCAAAGTCTTAGTAACAGCTTCAAATTCCTTTTTCATGCGTATTATACACTTGCATAGGCTAATTATGATGTGAATGTGAATATGGATGTTTGTAAAATTACAATATAAGAGCGCATACAAATTCGGATGGAAAGTTTATTTTTAAAGTTTTCTCTTTGTTTTCTGCCACTGCCAACTGCCATGCATAACAATATCCATCGCAAAAACATGTTTTCTTTTAACTTTTATGTTTGATTCTAGTTTCTTACGTACTTTACGATTTCTACGTATTTTACGCGTAATTTACGTGTCATTTACAAAACTTATTTTTAATTGCTCAACTCTGTCTTTGAAACAAGGACAGTGTACTTTATCTTGGCAGACAGGTCTTAGCATTAAAAGGGGGCAACTGCCTGCCCCACGCTCCCATTAATCGCCGCCACTGCGTCTGGTGAAGCTTGCCTCCTGATATGTGCTGCAGTCAGTGATGTGAGTGTACGCGTAGACAACGATAGTCTACATTCTACACGTAGACTATTTTATACACATAGATGACGTAATCTATGTAAACAACATGGCGAAAGAGCGCCGTGGAATTAAAAGAAAATTATACTGCGTATCAGTTGCTGATGTGTGTGGAAAACTTTTCATACTCTTTCTTTCAAATTCGAACAATTTCTCACCTAGGAAGAAACCTAATATAGGAAATATTCTAGAGTTTTGTGGGAAAAAGACCACTCTTGCCTCACGACTGCCATCTGTTGTTGTTTTTTGCATACTATTTATTCTTCAATAGTTGATGATAGAAGAGAAGAGAAATTTTGTTGTAAATAGGTTCTTTTCATTTCGTTAGGAACCAATATAGTTGAAAATGTCACTTTCATTTCATGAAACCCTTGAAAACTAATTTTAATGCACTTTAGATTGTCTACGTAGTCTATGTAAACTACAAGTCAATGTAATCTACGCGTAGATTACGTGTAGACAACGCATGTAGACGTAAACTTATAGTCTACGGCACATCACTGCTCCTGATATGTGCTGCTGTGCTGTTGATAAGCAGCAGCAGCTTCTATGGCATGGCCTCGCTCTACTGCCCTCACGCCAAGAAGCAGAAACTTAAAGATACAAGTCCCCTTTTTATTTATGGGAACTTATAATGCCACAGTTGCTTTTGGGATGAAGAAGACAGCTGCTGGTCTCTTCAATGGGCGATCCTGACACACGCCAATCAAATCTCGTGAACCGTGACTCATGTACCCTTCGAGTGAGCATTTGTTTGTCGTCGCATGGGTGTTGAAGGCCATGCACACCCATGACCCCTATTGAGAAAAACGTCAAACGCATCCTGTTAAGTGAATATCATTGTTTGTGCTGAGATGTGATGCGTCGGTTTTAAAGTGGTGTGTATCCCTGCTACTGGCTAATGCTGTCCTTCAACAACAATCAAGTTGAGGATGATGAGAGTGTGTAAAGGTGATTGTTGCGCTATATGACGTGAGCGTAACCTTGACAAGAAGAATTCGTGGGTTTTTGTTCTAAACTTCATGGCTCTTGCTAACGAAATGTTTGTGCGCTACGCAAGAAAAAAATAATATGTGCTATGATTTATTACTGAACAAAGAAAACATATGCAGGTAAATAATATCTCAAAATATCTGGTACAGATTTCGCCACTAGATGGCATGTCGTCTGTTGGAAGACCTTTGCAAGAATCACGTGAGTGCTTTCATCCACTGGCAGGGACGCTGGAGATAGCACGTGCTTTGTTCGCTGCCAATGAGAGCTCGGCGTTCGCTTTGCGCGGGGATTTTGAAAGCTTGCTTGCTACATTTGCAGCGGACGGAACAAATCTATTATTTTAATCCTTTTGTAAACTAAAAACATCTCCTATGTCTACCATATAAGACAAATTAATTCAAGAGACATAAAATGACCAACTTGAGTTGACACTATTCAAACCCGTGTCCGAATCAGTAGTTTTTGCCACCTAAAGCACACTGTTGTAGTTCGAATCCAAGAAGTAGGTGGAGTTGTCAAAGAAGAGGTGGATGAAACAGCACTGCTTTGAAGAACCAGTGCGTGTACATTAGTTTCGTCTGCGTTTCAGTGTTACTTTTGCCTATCATCATTAAATGCTTCGTTCTCAACACAGCTTCACCTTCATTATAGTTCCTGAAATACACATCGCATTCGCAATATTTAAAAATATCGCGTAATTTAAACGTTTCTTCCATACCAGCAATGACAACACGCTGCTATTACGTACTACTTACTACTGACTGTAAACAAAGATTTATCCTACATAGAGCGGCCATATTGGAAGAGACACTAGCGCTCGGGTGGTAATGTTAATCGCGAATTGCGCGCCTGCGACCCAGAGCACATTAGGTAACGTTCTAACTGACACCTGGTGGCAAAAATGTGAACTGTACTGCACGTGAGTCTTTGCATTCGGAAGAACAGAAGAACAGTGTTGCCACATGAAGGGAAATTTCCCTCTTGCAGGGAAATTCGGACCGAAATTTTAGCCAAAAGGAAAAAGAGAATTTCGATGAAAAATATCACAATTTCAGGGAAATTTTAAGACTTCTTACTCAACATTATTACAGTTTATGTTAAGTTCCAGTTTCATATTCACATTTTAATTTTTTTCTGATCCTTCTTATTTCTGCTCCCTTGAATATAACCCTGTATCTATTTATATTTGTCTTAAGTTTATTGTACTTCGCTTTTCTGTATCTTCAGATAATTGTAACGATGAGAATTAACGATTTAATGGATTCCTGATTTAAACCTGGGGCATCTGACTAGAAAGCAATGAAGCAAACATGTATGTGAAAAAATTGTGTAACATTTTTTATTCATAGGAACATGGACCAACTGAAATTTTACTACTACTGCTGCTACTACTACTACTACTACTACCACTGCTAATAATAATAATAATAATAATAATAATAATAATAATAATTATTATTATTATTATTATTATTATTATTATTATTATTATATTTGTTTAGGTGAAGGGAAAATAGTCCAAAAAGGGAAATTGTGTCCTCGGATTGTGGCAACACTGCAGAAGAAAGAAAGCGACAGGGAAAACGGAACGGTGCGCTTGCACATTCGGACAGGCCCTTAAACAAGATAACGAACATCCATATTGAAGATAGGCCTGCAAAGTAAATTTGGCTACTTTCATGTCACGGGAGAAGAGGCCTCATGACCAATTTGCTTCCCATCCAAACATTTAGCGCCACTCTCTTGGGCAAATAGAACCATTAGACACAAGGAACAACAATCGTGAGGAATTCGAAGGAGCCAACGAGGAAGAAGTTCAACCCTTTGTCGTTGGGCAACGCTTCACATCTAACGCGAGCCAAATTAGCCGCTTGGAATGCTTTCCCTTCGCTTAGCATGTTGACAAGGAATCCGCCTGCAGGAAGACGTGAGGCCACAGAGGACAAGGATAACAAGTGAAAGTGCTAGAATCGACAGAAACGTAATGGCCCACAACAATGCTCTCTATTTGATGTGCTTTGGACAAATGCCTCTTGCCTTGTTTGTTGTTGAATCTTCAGTTCTTCCGGAAGACACGATGTGTTGAATTCTCCATCTTGTCGTCCTGTAAAAGAGGTCACCACAATCATTCACAACACTCATTCTCTAATTACATAAACTGGCTATGGACAAGGGCGTATTTAGGGGGGGGGGGTTCGGACCTCCCCGAAAGAATTATCAAGTACTAAAATAAAATGATGAAAATGTAGCCTACTTTCAGCATAATACTGTACTCGAACGTACTAAGTGTTATTTATTTCCTATGAACAAGGGATTATTATTGTATATATTACTATTATTATTAGATTGGGATCATACTGCTTTGAATGATGGTACCAAAGAAGATTTATGCACATTACTACTTATGAAAATATGCATAAAATATTAATCAGGAACATCCTTTTTTGTTATTCAATAAATATTCAATTCTTTATCTGACATTTTCTTGTTTTTATACAAATTGGACGATCATGAGTACACGCAAGCTAGATAATGCTGTTATATTGTTATACCATCTTTTTAAGTATTCATGTAATAATAAAATGCAATATTAATGAATTTAGATATTTTAATTCATATTTAATTTAATTATAATTTAATTCTTTCAATTTAAACATTATTATTATTTCTTAGACACATGGGTTGGACCCCTCTCCCCGGAAATACAGGGTGTTTCCGGGCTGATGATACAAACTTTCAGGAAGGATAGAGAAGGGCACATGTATCAATTTGAGATAGTAAGAAACTCTGGTCCGGAAACGACTTAGTCGAAAGTTATAAGCAAAAATCGGTGGATGACGATGTAATACTTTTATTACCTGTACAAGTTTCACAAGCTGCTACATTCACAACAGTTGTTCAAAGTGGCGTCCCCACTTGATTTCTTCTTGTGGGGTCATGTGGAAAGTCTTGTGTACGAGACACCTATCGAGACTGAAGAGGATCTCCTGGCAAGAATTCTCGCTGAAATCTCTTAGCGATTAGCCAAAAGTGGCAGAAAAGCAAAGTATCAATCATAAGCATGCGGGAAAGTCATCATTCGGCCTCGAAACTGTGACGTAAGAACCTGGATGCTCCTAAGAAATCATTAGACTAACGAGTTGATCTGGTTGAGGTGTGAGAAATCAAAAACAGAAAAATGAGAAAGAGAGAGACGAGTCTGTGCTCTTCCGGTGCGTTTCTCCTCATCAAGATGGCGCTCTCGAAAGAACGTCTGCCAAGGGTTAACCCCATCACGACAGGTCAGGGAGAAAGTTGCAGACGTCTGAGAAGAACTCTTCTTTAACCTTGCCTCCTAAAAGAGGCACCGACCGGTTCTCTACAGACGATTTAGAAAGCACAACAAACCTAATTAGCACAATTTGCTTATTTTGACTGCAAAGAACACATTCTGAAGTACCACTCACTGGAGTATGTGTTTGCTTTTCAACCAATTACACGTGTTCTTTTTTGTATGAGGGTTATAAAAGTGGAACTTTGAAGAACGACAGGTTATGAAAGGTTGCTTCTGTGTCCGTCTCAAGTAGACAACATTTAATGGGGTTAAAAGGAGGTGTACAGTAACTATCCTTGCCTTTTAGTTTGAAATATAAGCGCAGTTACGATTACGTTTTGAAAATTAACCAAGTTGCAGTGGCAAATTTTGATAATTAACTCATACATGGCTACTTTGGAAATAATTTCTTTTCATGGGTACTAATTTTGGAAATAAATTCGTATAAGCTTAGTGATATTAAGATAAACTCATACATAGCTAGGAACACATATATACAAGGTCTGTCCCAAAAGTAATGAGACTATTTTCTGGCGGACCTGTCAGAAAGGTTGGGGAATGGATCTATTGGGCAGGGTGGTTGGTGGGGGATGTCAGGTATACAGTCTGATGTAACTCAGTTGTCTCCGAGCCGTTTCAGCATTGAGATCGCCAGCAAAGTGAGATGTTTTAGTGTCGCGTCACAGTGGAAAATGCAGCGCAGTTCGGAGCAGCTGTTCTCGAGAAAATTTTGCTTCAAACTCGATAAATCCGCCAACAACACACTTGAAATGTTAAGCAAGTCCATGTGGATGAGACTTTGTCGAAAGCACAAGTGTACAGGTGGAACAAGGAGTTCAAAGAAGGAAGAGAAAAAGCGGAGGATGAACAACGCTCAGGATGCACAAAAACGCCCAGAACTGCCAACCATGTTACTCAAGTGTAGTCTGTTTTGTACTATGACTGACGTTTGAGTGTGTGGTTAGTCGCAGATAATATGGGACTGCCAAAATTTTACACGAAGGTGCTCGATCACTTGTGAAAAAGAGTCGCGCGCGTCCGCCCAGAGATCTCCACCACGACAACGCGCCATCTCACTCATTGCGGCAAGTTAGGGAATTCCTGGCTAAGAAAAATATGGTAATGCTTCCCCATCCAGTGCCTGGCCCTGAACGACTTCTTTTGGTTATCCAGGCTCAAATTCGACCTGAAAGACACCGTTTTGGGACTATTGAAAGGGTCCAAGCAACTACGCCGAGTAATCTGAAACACATCTCAGGTTAAGACTTCCTGCGTGGCTACGAAGAGTGGCAGCATCGCTGGAACCTCTGTATTGATACTCAAGGGCCTTACTTTGAAGAATAATAAGTGTATTTGAACCTAGTTTCAATAAAACGATTTCTCCAGAATTAGTCTCATTACTTTTGGGACAGACCTTGTAGTTACTAAAGCCCCTATCACACGGAACTGGATTTCTAGTAGGAATGCCCTAGTTGCCGCTGAACTAACTTTCCAGGTAGCAATCATGGCCGCCTGGCTGACTGCTTGACTGGTTTGGAGGAATAGGACACGTTCTAATTGCTACTTGCTTTCCTCGACTGGATTCTGTGGAACAGCCAATCAGAGCAAAGTTTAGCCATGTGAAGATAATCTGTGAGTGTGCAAAGGAGCGCTTTTGTCTGTGGTTTCCGAGTGTTACTCCAGCAATGTATAACGTATACAGCATGAAAGGCGCGTTGAGTTACGCCATCTATGCTGAGTGCACGGTGTTTACATTTGAAATAACTAAAATATTCTTCCATACGTGTACAGTAAACGTTGTAAAGTATGTATTTAAGCAGCGCCATTGTTTTGTACCTAATAACGTTTTATACGAAACGTTATTCCTCTCGGTTGAATAATTATCGGCTTTTAAAAATGTGAAGTGATACGTTGTTTACATCTCACGCGGCCGCCATTACAACTTCCCTCGTATGGGAACAAAAGTCTATCGACAAGTACGGTGTAATAAGTATCGTGTGAGGCGAAACTAGCAAATTGGTAGCCAGTCCAACGCCAACTAGGGCATACCTACTGGAAATCCAGTTCCGTGTGATGCGGACTTAACTTTGGCTGGTTTTAGCAGCTGGTTTCATGAATAGGGTCTGCTGAACTGGAACGCACGTGCATGGGGAGGATGAAGCTTGATAGTTTTACCGAAAACAAAAATCTTAGCTGGCATATAGGTTAAATTAGGACAGCTTGAAATCGTGTCGTTTGAACTAAAAAACCTAGTAGCAAATGCAGATCTAGCTTGTGTGTACTAAATACATTCCTAGACCTAAAATATATTCTGATTGCTCAGGAATTTCTAGCGTCTAGAAAAAAACTTATAAGTAGGATATAAATCAGGTTGATTTAAATCGCGATTTAATTAAATAATTTACAGAATAATGTACATAACAATTTTGTAGATATCAAAATCGCTTTTGGTGAAAGTATATTAATCTCGTAATCATTTAATAGTGTTTATTAGTCTCTAAGAAAGGAAATGTTATATGTAAACTATAAACACACTTAAATTCTCTTGAGTTAAATTTCAATAATTTTTATAGGCAAAAATAGGAAACATTTTGAGTAGAATAATATACAAAACACTAATCATGTTAAACCACAAATAGTGTCATTATCATTAAACTGTAAATAATAATGGCAGCTGATATTTTGTAATCTATAATTTTTAAAAAATGACAAAATTCAGCTACAAAGACTTTAAAAAAATATTTTAAGTTGCAATTATAGAGTACATCCAGAATGCTTTATTTTCACTGGAAGAAAAGTTAGTGAAATTATGTATTATAGTGTCATTAACACACTCAAAGAATATTTCCATAGTAGTAGGTTCATGTCTATAGTATCAGAAACAGAAAAATGTATGTTTATGTATATTTTTTATTTGCTTTAATCAAACTGTTCAAATATTTTACAGGGCCGTTTACTAGAAAAGCGTTTGCCCGACCCTGTGGCCGAGTGGTTAGCACATCGCGCTGCGACGCCAAGGGTCCCGGGTTCGAATCCTGGTCGGGCTTGGTTGTTTGTGAATGTCCATTCATCAATTTCATCATTTCATCACTCATCCCCATCTTCGCAAATTAGCCAAGAGGCACAAAACGCGAAGTAAAATAAATTAAATCAATCAATCAATCAATCAACTAGAAAAGCGTTTCTGTAAGAAAAAACACATTTCTATATGTATGGTGACAAAAACCATACCAGCAATTTTAAGCGTGTTTTTTTTAAAAATAATATAAACAAATAGTTTTAAATTTTAAAAAAATAAAAATTATCCACCCTGCTTTTGGCTAATCGCGAAGATGAGGATGAGTGATATGATGAAATGTATCAAGGAACACTCACAAAGATGCAACCTGTTCATTATAGAAATGGAACTTATTTGTTAACTATTTTTATTTTAAAATCTTATTATGGGCGTTGCAAGTGGAAGCATAGGCGTGCGCAGACCCTCTGATTAAGGAGTTGGGGGGGAAGGGCCAAGACCCTTCATGAAAGTTCAGTCGGAAATAAAACCTCATTTCATCTCACTGTTTTATTGTATGGATGCATGGACGTCCGCAGGATTTTTTTCCAGGGAGGGGCACGGAAGGTATTTTTTTCCAGGGGAACAAACAAGGCACATTTTCCACAAAAATAGTGTTGTTCCCTAAAAAAAACATTGCTTAAATTTGAATTTATGGTGTTCATGCAATAATTAACACATATTATTGTGGCTAAAATGAAATATATAATATAATTTTTGGTTGACTTTCATTTTCCGGGGGGGGGGCACGGCCCCATTTGCCCCTCTTCCGGACGCCCATGTATGGATGGGTATGGAACTTAGGCGTATGTAGTGTAGTGTGTGGCTGAACCTACCTTAGTGTAATTTTGGGCGTATATATGATATATAAAAATTAAATACAGCAACAAAGAGGCAGCATAATTAACGAATAACAAGAAATTTGCCAGAGAACGAAGCGGGATAGTTTAATTACATTGAAAATAATGCACCCCCTCCACCCGTAGTTGGTTTGAACTTTCATCGGTTTGAAAGTACTTCATTTTCTGTAAGAGCATAATATCTTTTGATAACGGCGATAAGATGCCTCAACACTAAATTTCTAGGTGAGAGTATAACAATATAGGGGCATGGACGTCTGGAAGGGGTAAGTGACACGTTCTTTAATGAAAAGAACATGATTTAACTAAAAGAGCAAATAATTTCACATGGAAGACTCGAAACCATTCGCGTGATGTCTCTCAGGGTATGGGGTAATATCTCTCTGTTAGTTCATCAAATAAAAATCAAAGTTAAGTTTGCACTAAGAAAAAGGAAGTCTATTTTACTTCTTTGCTAACTATATACTTATATGCCTAACATATAATCCATTTCACTCAAAGAAATTAAACTTCTTATAATTCAAGTTGAGCACTCTATTCATAAACCGAGCCCGAACTTCAAAGTCAAGACAAAACACACTCGTAATTGCCATGGTAACAGCCCTTACAAGATAAGTATATACATGTTAGTCACTATCCTGACATTATCAGTGATAGGTAAATTACAGAAATTAAGATTAAAGGACAATAAACATTTGTACAGTGGGATCCATGAGTATTACCGTGCAAATTGTCCATGACTAATTTCATTAATTTTTCTCTTACATCCTATGCGTTTTTAAGCGATGGATTTTTATGTATGCTGGTGCAGAAGTTGTCAACTGCTTGTTTTGAGTTTTCTTTTAATTATTGAAGCTCTTATTGGGTCAAATAAAGTGCAGGAACTTGGTGATGGACAATTTGCACGGTAATACTCATGGATCACACTGTACAAGAGAAAATAATTAATAACAATAAATATTAGTAAAATGGGAAAGGACGTGTCTTAAGCATGGCCACGCTACCCCTTAGAAAACGAATGTCAACCTAAAAGTATATATTTAACATTACATTATTTGATTTCGGTGACAGTAATTTACATGTATAATGGGGGATACAGGAACGCGACAATTTCAAATTCAAGTGGTGTTTTTTTGAGGGGGCAACACTATTATCAGGGTAATATGCCTCGTTTAACCCCTCCGTGGAAAAAAATCGGCGAACGTTCGTGATTAGGGAGTGCAATTGTCTTCTCTTGCCTCACCACCCCTGTGCGCACGACTATGAATGGAAGAGAGACAGTGTTTCCAGTTTAGTGGTCAAAAGAACACCGGTGACATTATTCACACACTGATGTTAGACGATATCTGATCTGAATCTGCGCGAGTTCATGGTCAGGAGACACAGTCGAAGTGGCAATGTTCATGTTCGGCCGCGTTGTCACCTGGGAAAGCTTCGAGGTCGTTAGGGTCCGTGCACACGAGGCGCTCTTGCTTTATCAGGTGTCAGTCGGATAAAATCTACATATGCGGTCTCTTTTTTGAAGTTTCACCATCCATGTTCATTTCACTTGATTCCTTCGTCCTCGCACGCTTGGTTGAATAGTGAAATTTATTCAAACTATCACTCTGGGTAGGGCAGATATTGAGGAGTGTTCCAAAGAATATTTATTGAATTATAAATTTTGGGTGCTTCAGCACTTAGACTATTTTTCACCCGTCACATTACCAAGGGTGCCCGCAAGATTATTTCTCAGGCGGGGGCAGTCACCGAAATTGTTATTATTATTGTTTCTATTATTATTAATAATAATGATAATAGTATTATTGCTATTATTACTGCTATTATTGTTTTATTTTATTATTATTATTACATTACTACTACTACTAGTTATGTTTTTTTAAAAAAATTACATACATTTGTAATTTCCATATTCTGTATATCTATATACAGGGTGTACCAAAGTCCCATTACCCCTTCCTTGAATTGTAGACAAACCTGCAAAATGTTATTTTAACAGCATGCGTATGATGAGAGGATGGTATACCATTAAATCAGACCAAAGACCACTATATTCTCCAGAGGATCTGTGTGCACACCGCCATTTTCATGGCACAGTATTATTCGCCTCCAGGTTCGATGTGAAATCCTCCGTATCTTGGCTGGCGTGGAGGAAGCAAACGCACTGGGAACAGCTTCTTGAAGGTCCTCAGTTGTCTGATAACGATTATGGGCGACTTCCTGTTTGATGTGCCCCCATAGCGCATTATCACAAGATGTCAGATTTGGACTTCGAGGTGGCCATTTTAAAGGTGCTGGCGATCCTCGTTCAATCCGTTTGTCTCTGAACACATCATTGAGGAATTCTCTTAAAATGGCCACCCCGAAATCCAGATCTGACATCTTATGTTACGGAGGATTTCACATCGCAACTGGAGGCAAATAATACTGTGCCATGAAAATGCCGGTGTGCACACAGATCCTCTGGAGTAAATAGTGGTCATTGGTCTGATTTAATGGTATACCATCCTCTCATCATACGAATGCTGTTAAAATAACATTGTGCAGGTTTGTCTACAATTCAAAGAGGCGGTAATGGGATTTTTGGTACAGCCTGTACAATTTGCATAACCATATACTTGACATAATCATGTAGGACAAAAATAGACTGTAAGCTTAAATGTAACCCAACTTCAAATAATAATAATAATAATAGTTTATTTAAAGTGTTGAGCACAGTATGAAACCTAATACAGCACTAAGTCAAATACAAAAGTACAAAGTTACAAGAATAAAATACGTAAGCTGTAGAATAACATAACATAAGTGAGAGTAGCATATTTACACTTCAAGTTACAGTTTTCAACGAGATCTATTATATCCCTGATACTTGTTCATTGTTATATATAATATTGTGCAATTAACTGTGTATTGGTCTAATAATAATAATAGTCATATTTATTTAAGTGATGATCACGATTAAACAACCAGGTATATCACTAAGTCAAAATTGGTTATACAAAATTAGAAAATAATACATAATTATAAAATAAAACAGTGGATCCTACAATCTTATACATCAACATAAATTCAAATTGTAGGTTTCAACAAGATCAGCTACTAAACCTCTTGCCTTGTTTAGGCATGTGAGAATTGAGATATACCTATGTGAATATCTGGGAATTTTATAAGCTATATTATTCAAAAAGTATTCACTGTCAACTTGGAAAGTTAAGATCTTCTCTACAAAATTTATCCTTTTCATTTTTCTTCTTTCTTCTAAGGAAAACATATTCAACTGTGTTAACCATTCAGAGTAATGTTGGTCATAGTATTTTTTTTTAAACCTTGTGCATAATAACAAAAATAATAGTTGCTGTAAGTCACAGAAAACAATACTTCTTGTTATTGAAATATATCTACAATGTCACCATTCAAATTGCATTAACTCTTTCCAGAAATCTCAGGAAGCCAATGGCCTCCAGCACCTTACCGTAACTAAATGTATGAGGGTAAATCAAAAAGTAAAGGCAACTTTCACATAACATCTTTATTTCTACACAAGAAGAACTACACATATCACTTTTCCACATATGCCCCCTGCACGGCAATGCACTTTTGGTATCGTGCAATCAGTTTCCGTATCCCGTCCGCGAAGAAGTTTTGTGGTTGTAAACGAAGCCACGTCTGCACGCAGCTTTAAAGCGGTCCACCCACTCACACACCTTTCGTTGAGTCATGGTGCTTCATCCATACTGCGCTGACAGCCGACGGTGGATGTCTGCCGGTTTGGCTCCCTCCGACCACAGAAAGCGCACTACGGCGCTCTGTTCCTTGATGGTGCATTCGTGGAGTGGTGCGTCCATACGTGTGACCTTTTTGCTCCGCGACACTCGACTGAATGGGGCAGTGATGGATACTCCTACTTCCACGTGACTCCAAGTATACACGTGGTGACGTCAGACACACCCTGTCTTCGTTTATTCTTGCGAAAACACAAAATTGCCTTTAGTTTTTGATTTTCCTAGTATAACTAACATAACAGAATGTCGAGGGACTAAAATATTCTTACTTAGGTTAAAAGCTGAGGCTGTAAAGGGACACTCAGCACGATTTCGTGCACGAGACGCTCAAAGATATTGCAACGAAATTTGGAGTCGACTTACCTCCATTCATGCGAAGTCGGGTGACACCATAAGAAGTGCTGTAAATGGCCACCATTCGCGTCCACGCAGCAAAACATCGCGCGACCTCTAGTAGCAACGGCGCCGATCGGTCGCGTCCATTTATCAGCTTTCCCCGTTTGCCGCCGGTGTGTCGCGCCAGTCTAGCCCCTGATTGACCTTGCAGACTCGCCTCGGCTGGTCTCAGTTGCTGCTGCGCGTTTGGCGACCGCGTAATTTCCAGGGGACTTTGGCCACAGCGCTCGCCCGATCTCACGCCACCTGATTTTTTTGTGGGTATATTTGAAGTCGCAGGTTTACGCCAACGAACCACGAACATAGAGGCCTTGAAAGCAAACATCAGTGCGGCCATCCAAGCAGTGACACCTGACGTACTGAGACGGACTTTCCACAACATGGAACGCCTCGTCCAATGCTGTCTGGACGCCAATGCTAGCCATTTCCAACACTTGTTATGATGTCACCCGACTTCGCATGAACGGAGGTAAGTCCACTCCAAATTTCGTTGCAATATCTTTATTAGTGTTCGAGTTATGACCGAAATACAGGGTTCCGCCCCGAGTGGAACACCCTGTATATTACTAGAATGACTAAACCTAATCCATAAATACGGTCAGAAAATATATAAATTTTTACCAAATGACATCCCCATCTACAGAGAGTGGCATGCTATAGACTTAAAATTACGGCACCATATTTAAAAATTCATATACAATATGACGTTTTTCGTGTCGTGTCGCACAACGTGTCATAAGTAATTACAAAATGACATCATTTACAGAGATGACCCTTATTCTAGCTTCGTAATATACGCCAGTGTACGTAAGCATTTCAGCAAATCTCCTTCCAAGTACATATTCAGAACCCTCCGCATTCGTTGATTAACCTAACCTAATTTAATAATAATATTCACGGGCTGAGGTTCAGTCCGGGTTAGCCTCACTGTGCATGAAGTGAACTTAAGTCCCCAAATCCATTAATCAGTCAATAACAATATTGTTTCTATACTATAATTATAATAATACTACTACTAATAGCAGTCCTACGACTGACAACTCCTACAACCCTCCACTCTACTATCTAAGTCATACGACCGGTTCCGCGAACAGCAAGTTAGGTGCAGTCAAGGCCACGAAGTCAGGTGCGCTTCAACCATTGTGCGCTTCGGCCACGGCACCCTTAGCACACACATGTACAAATCACAGGACAACACACACACAGTCATATGAATATTATACTGGCCGTAGGTCCAGACACCAGAGCCTCGTTAGTGTGCAAAATGCAGTCCTTGGCGTACTACGTGAAATTGAGGCTGACAATTGGGTGTGCAACGTGGAATGTCACCCTCACCTCTTACGCCCCTGTTCCAGTAAACAGTTACCGTTTGATCGGGACCAGGATTTTTTCCAGCCATTTCCCTGTTTCTGCTCTGAGGCCCACTCAGCCTCGTAAATGGGTACCTGGGGGGCAACCCTTGGGGGGGGGGGGTTAAAGGCGGCCGGGAGTGATGCTGATCAAATCATCCCAACTATGGCCGAGATTAAGAATATATGGAGCTATACCTCCACATCACCCTACATGACACAGGGGACTCTTTTATCTTTATTACCTTAACGTTTGATTCATTTGATTTATATTACTTCGCTTTTCTGCCACTTTTGGCTAATCGCGAAGATGAGGATGAGTGATGATATGATGAAATTGAAGAATGGACATATGCTACGCTAACCACTCTGCCACGAAGGCCGGCTAGGTTATTAGCAGGGTGCGGTACTTATTATAACATATTTTATATTTGGCATCTGATTGAATATTGGGGTGATATCTTTACATATCTGATGATTGATTGATTGATTTAGTTTATTTTACATCGCGTTTTGTGCCTCTTGGCTAATTTGCGAAGATGGGGATGAGTGATGAAATGATGAAATTGATGAATGGACATTCACAAACAACCAAGCCCGACCGGGATTCGAACCCGGGACCCTTAGCTTCGCAGCGCGATGTGCTAACCACTCGGCCACAGGGTCGGGCTCACATATCTGATGAAAATCAGCCGAAATAGACGAACTTGACAAGGCATATTTTCACATATTTACCAATTTCGCGTTTTTACAACATATTTCTTCAATTTTCTCGTAATAAGGCATATTTCTGCATAATTTCGTAATTATCTTGCATATAATCGGTTTATTTATAATTTTTCTTCGTACCTTTAGCACAACGGTGTTATGTACCCAATAGGCCTAATACGTGTAAATAATTACGGATGTTAAAAAGAGAGGGCAGCGCAAGGCATGCAAGAAAGAAGATCGCTGTATTATAAATAAAGGATAGTGTAAATAGGCGTGAAAGTAAATTAAAAAGTTAAACAATAATAGAGTAGATTGTAAGATAAAACAGAAGAGATATAAGGATGACAAATTAATAAAAAATACTTGTGAAATGAACAATGTACTCATATGCAAATATATACGAAATCTAAAGAAGTAAAAGGACCGATATAAATTTGATTGCGAACAGATATCTTATCTGCTAGGGACGGATTAACAGATAGTTCATATTATAGATGATAGGAATACGAAATTACGGAGGAAGACATTAAAAGCAGATGCTGTCTTTTCTTACCAACTAGCACAGAATAATAATACTCCCTTTTTTTGTGGCGAGCTGCCAATTATGCTTTAATTTCCACAAAGGTGTAAATCTGACACAATAGTAAATTAAACTTAGGATATCTGCATTGAACCTCCCAATATTTTCACTTCAGTATTTTCCCACTGCATTCTTCGGTTAAAGGGATTCAGACAATATAATTCCCCACCCCCACCCTAGTTCATCTTCCCTGAAAGATATTGACATCTCGAATAATGAGGGATTCGAAAGTACTGTTAGAATTTGGCTTCACTGGGAATATTTATGCACTTTTCTGATATATCTTTAATTTTTTATTACATATTTTTAAATTTTTATGACACATTACATACGTATTGATAGATGCAAATTATAAAGAAAAGGTAATCAAGTTCATAGCCTGTGTGAGTTACCATGACTACACAATTTTGTTATATGGATGGAGAAAATGTATACTTGAATACGTTAATATTGTGATTCGTTATGCGTAAGTTTTTTAACAATTAAACAGGTGTTGTGTTATCGTTCGGTGTTGTACATAATGATTTTTATTTCTCATACAATATGTCGAAGTAACGGACAACGAGACGAGATCATTTAAATTGGAATGACGTTAGTTCCCTTTACACCATATGGTACAACGGTTGTCGATATTTATGTGAGTAGCAAATTTGATTAAGTCTCTTTCTGTCGAGTCCTATATCATTTGTTGAGTTCGGTCTGAAACAGGATATCAACGATTATTTGCTTCGTTTTAAGCAATTGTGGGTAAAACTGTCAAAGCCGGGAATCGGCTGTAACTCGTTTATTCTCTGATTGTTGACATTCGTACTTACTTATTCTGCATTGCGAAAGATTGTTTAACAAGGGATTTAACTCTTTTTTTAACGAAATTAGTATCTATTGTCGACATATCGAGTAATTATTGTTCGTTCTTTTCTCACTTCCTGAACAAGCAAAAATGGCGGACAAATCTTGACTAGCGTTGTGTTTCAAACGGCAAAGCAGTGTTTCAACCTTCTTAAGAGAAAAATTCCCGCACAGCCCTGAAAACCATTCCCGCATAGCCCCAAAAACCATTCACGATAGCCCCACGCACCATCATGGTTAGGTTAGGTTAGGTTGCTCTAGATTGGGCAATATAGTGAAAAAACTGTGTGTTTGGAAACACTTACCGGGGGATTACGTCATCAGATGCTCGCAACATCCGGTTCAAGTACATGGATGTAAATGTAAGCAACAGCTTTCGTGCATCGGGCGGACATTATTATAGAAAAATACATGAATTAGCGGCCAAATACATTGAAAAATGCGAGAAAACACTTCTACGACCTAATTATGACTAAAATTGGGTAAAGAAAAAAGCCGCTATAAAATTCATGTAGAAATTGCCTGAAACTGTTTTTTAGACGTAAAAGCTTCCCAAGGACTTACTTATGTACTTACGACATATATCATTAAATAAAATTATAAAACAAATCTCCTAGTTCAGCCTAGGGTTGCCAACTTTAAAGAATAAAATTTCGGGAGATTTCTTTACAGCCTTCATACTCTTTAGATTAAAAGACTTATTTCATGAAAACAGCTGTTAGCCTTCTGATTTAATCAACTTGATCAAAGTAACCTATCGACCACAATTTGTAAGTAAAGAAAACAAATTGAACATATTGAATCACACACTCTTCTGGAGACTATAAAAAAAATCTTCCAAATGAAATACCATAAATTTACTTGTACCAAAAACGTTTCTAATATTAACATTGAAATACACTGAACACATTCCAACCTTGAAACGCACTGAATTCCATTGTAATATACTACGAACTAAATCAATGTGATGGAGAGTTTGACGCTACAATGCATTTGTTTTCGTTTTCTGCAGCTCCTATGCAGACGCTCTGGCACAACAATGTACTTAAAGCTTCTTATTTCCCTTCCTCCCATTTACTTCAACAATGACTCATTTTTCACGATCTTCAAAATAATAGTGTGAAGTGTAATTGTTTTGTTTGCTCAGACTAAAAGATAATACTAAAAATTATTATAATACTAAATCTCATCATTCCACCGAGAAGAAAGTTCGTCCAGAGATCAGGAGAGTGAGTTCTATTCCGGGAGACTCCCGGACATTACAGGAGGGTTGGCAACCCTAGTTTTCAATAGTTTGCACCACTGGCTTCTACTATTTCACGCGTTTCTTCACAACTGTGAGGATTCCAAATGGAACATCTTTCTGGGGTATTTGCAATGACTATTGACATGCTTTTGGAAAGTTGTTTGATTTGGCCGTTTCTCCATACGAGAGACTGCCAACACATGGCTAGAAGACGAGGTCCTCCTCACACACGTACTCGGAAAGAAGGTTCACACGTATGTTTCCGTTTGTTATGCAACTCGGCTCATCTCATATGGGGGTCGTGTCCAAAAGGTTTGTCTCAACGAGAGAGTGTGACATCGTTTTCTGTGTTGTTGAGATAGCCTACCGATTCTCTGCGTTTCCTGTTCCGTGAACATTTCACGTGGATGTTCTCGACGAAGTTTGCTTCTGGTAGACAGACTAACCGAGTGTGGACTGTTCAAAGTGGTATCGTGACCCAGGCGTCAAACTGGGGTGTCCTCCTCGAGTAGCGTCAAAACAAGTTGTTCCAAACCAGATATTTCAATAACACGAAATAAAAGGAAATTTATATTGAAAACGAAAAATAGATGACAGCGCAAGCTGAAAGAATATAAATAAACTGTTTGAGGATAAGTGACGATTCAGTAAAAGTAGAAATATGACAAGAAGATGTAGAAAAATGAAAAAGTTATACAAAAAACAGAAAATAGATAGAAAAGAAAATAAAATTGGTTTCATTATTCAACAAGTTAAGCCGCACAGTCAATTATCAGCTACGCTTAAAGAAGTATTCAACGATTACAAAGTTTTACACTAAGTATAGCTCCAATTATTATTCATGTTGCTACCATTATACAAAGAAGGAAACGTTTGGAATTAACTGCGGTATAACATAATACATACATTGCAATTTGCAAAATTATGTAGCAATTTAAGATGAGATTACTGTTATTTTGAAATCATTATGTACATATTAAATAAATTCATACCTACAATAAATGTATTCTTGAACAGTAATACTTAAAATATTTGAAAAAAGGCTATTATTTTTCTTATTTAAAACAGTAAATATGTAACAGGTCAAGGTATTATTGTTAATGGAAAGTGGGACATGAGCGAAAGGTAGGGGGATTGCCAAAATACCACCTCGCCTGGGTTAACATTTCAAGTGTCCGTTGATTTTGCACCAACATTGTGAAAAATCTATTTCTCTGTGATTACGTAAGGAGTATTTTAATATTGATGAAATTATTGCATGTTTTGTAGAAAAACTCTAATAATTGACGCTTCAGTTACTCACACACTAATATTAGTCAATATTTTGAACAAATTTTAATTATTAATGTACCTGAGCCCAATATGAACTATTTGCTGTTTCCAAGTAGTTACAAGGTTAATTCAAAAGATGGCGTTAGTATTTCATTTAGACTGTCCGAATGACGTGATTGAATCTGTTGGCTGTACCTATAGTGCAGTAACTTGAGGACTTAGTTTACACTTTAATCTAAAGTCCTGTTTAAAACGAAGGAAAGAACACTATTTACGGTATACTCAATATGGCCTACATAGGAATATATCGTTAAGGACATGTGACATTTGTTACTCTTATGTTCACGTGTGTGGAACTCGCTAAGGATGATAAATGTCATATCTATGTCCAGACTGTGATGTGTAATACATGATCTTCTTTTAGCAAATTCTGATATGTTTATTGGTTTGTAAACAATGTTATTACTTTGTATAAATCTCACCTATCATTATGTAAATAAAATTAAGTGTATCAATATACTTACCAACCTATAAAAAGAACATAATTGTACTTTCTTTACAATTTCTGTTGCATATTTTGATGTGAAAGAACAAAATATATGACTAGGCAATATTGGGTATATACTATGTACCCAACATGGCCTAAACGTTACTTATTAAGAAAAATCTTCATTTCGCCCATGCTATTATTTGAAACAGACTCTAATTTTCAGTAAACGTCCAGAAATTCTCCTTATTTTGAATCTTACGCTTACCTTTCTGACTTTGTACACCATTAGAAGCAATCTCAAACCTTAGGTAGGTCATACTGGGTTCAGATGCCTTACAATTTTCAAGCATCGGTATAGGTGATAATCAGTAAGTGTATAAACATCGGGGCTCAATGTGGTACTTCAGCCCTAATAAATATAAAATATTTTATTGTGTATCCCCCCCCAAAGAATGCATTATAAAACTATAATAAGTCAGGGAATATTCTCATTGTTGTACATTTTTTGTATCCTAAATTAAAAATAAAATAATTTACAAACTTGTTTTGTGTATTAGATCATTTTTCACTTAGAAATGTTGCTTTGTTATATTATTAAAATGGCAATAAGGTGTAGCAAAATCAATATTTTTTTGTGTTGATAATGATCTATGAACAAAATCTTTATGTATTCAAGAAATTTACCCGAACTTCCTTCTAAGTTCTCCAGCAACTAAACATTATAACTCATTAATGGAATGATATTGTTAACAAATGCGTTGTGTTAATCTGATTGGGAGTCTCTACTTGCAAAAGACAGCTGAAAGCTTAAAACAGCGACTCTCTTGCCATCTAGCGGGCTCTGATGGACTTAGTAGATTATATACGACTGCACTCTAGCGGTAGATTGAGAAATTACTCAATGAAGTTCAAATAAAAGTAATTGTTTTAGCGTGTTAACAAATTACTAGTAAATGATTGAAATGTGATTTCTACCTTATATTACAAATTTATAACTTGCGGTGGCTCAGTCGGTAACGCGTCTGACTACCATGCTAAAGGTCCCGGGTTCGATCCCCGGCCGGTTCAAATCCGGGAACTTTTCTAACGGTGGAAGCGGCCCCGGCGCCCACCCAGCGTCGAATAACATGGGTACCTGGGGGAAACCCTGGGGGGTAAAGGCGGTCAGGGGCGTGATGCTGATCACATCACCCCCACTCACGACCGGATCAAGAAAGTGTGGGGCGTTACCCCCACACCCCCTATATGCCTTCATGGCATGGTGCTATGCACAGGGGAACACTTTACCTTTTTTTTTACTTTTATAACTTCAGTAGCAAATTACCTTTGGTGTTTTCATGTTTAACAACGTTAGTAATAATCACTTTCGATGCTTTGTTTCAGTCATAAAACTGACTAATTAGAATGTTTTATATTGCAAAAAGTGAATATTTATTAAATCTTTGAGTATAAAGTGATAAGCCAATCACGAAAATTTTAATCACATGAAGAATGATTATAGCCATACATTAATTTCTTACTTTGTTTTTTTTATATAGATATGGAAGGTTAGAGAGACATTGAATAACAATATATTATAAATCGATAATCTTGGAATCTATGACAGTTCTTTTCTTTGAAAATTCTAGAAAATCAGAATTTTAACAATTGTTAACTTCTTGTTATTTTATTGCACTGACAGACACATTCATCGGAATAATTTATATCACATTATCCTAGTATTTGCTAGACCCGAAAATTTAAGAAAATGTTAAACCTTCAGATTATTTTTTTTTCTGCTATGTCGACTAGTAATATGATATCGATTTATTTGTTGGAAAATCAGATACGCTGATTTTATCTATGCTTCACGGACAGTGGCGTGCCCACGATTTTCGGAAGGGGGGTTAAATATACATAAAAAAAAAGCCCTCATCTTGCCGTTTTTTCCTACCTTTGACGTTCTTTGTCTTAGAAATACTTGGCCAAAAGGGAGGAAGGCGTTATTACCCCCAGCAACCTCTCCTTGGGCACGCCACTGATGACGAAGGCATTATTTGGTTGTTCTGCAATTCTTATCACTGGCGAGAATTCTGCGTAACGTGCTACGAAAATAGAGGTCCCAGGTTCGACTCCTGGTCAGGTGTGGATGTATCATTGCATTTGTCCAATCACCAACTCATCATTCATCTACATCGAAGCGATTAAACCAAGAGGTACAAAGCCTCGCAAAATGACCAGATTGTTAGAAATATTGTTTTTTTGTTGTTTTAAGTTCACTTGATGCACAGATAGGATAATAGGGATTGGACCTACAGTTTAAAGTGGGATCCGAACCAGTATGAAATGTGCTTCCGTCGGGTATCGAACCCGGGACCCTCTTCCATCATTTCGCTAGGGGCGTGGTGGTAATGACGTATTGTGATCAAGGGTTCACAGTTTTGATCCTCGTGGAGATGCACTGCACTGTTGTTCTATTCCTACTTTAAGGTCCAGTCCCGATTAGCCTATCGGAGCGTCAAGTTTACTCAAAACAGCTTTTACATTGCACCCTGGACTATATTCTAGTACCTTAAATATGATCTGGCGTCCGAGCTGTTGTGATCGTTAATTAGGGAAAACAGTAACTTCAAATTATTACAATCCGTGGCGGAGTGATTAGACAGTTCTCTACAACGCCACAGATACCGGGTTTGAATCCCAGCCTGGGCATTGGTGTTCTTTGCGAGTGTCTGCTCATCAATTTCATCATATCATCACTCATCCAATTAGCCAAAAGTGGAAGAAATGCGATGTACAATAAGCTAATTCAATCAATCAAATCCATGTTGACAAAATCATTAACAATACACAATCTATACGAATACAGTCTGTTTCAGGTGCGGATCCACGGGGAGGGCGATAGGGGCGATAGCCCCTCCCAACTGTCAAGTTTCTGCACATATTATTATACCTAATATATTGAAGACTCAAATGTTCTATCTTTTATCACCAAGTTTAATAGGCCAGAGTAAAATGTTATTTAAGTCTACATGATACTCATGAGACTAGCTAAACGGAACTGGACCTACAGTTTAAATTTGGATCCGAACAACTTTGCAATATGCCTCAAAAGGGGATAGAACCAGGGATCCATTGAATTCTTTATCTTTGCTTACATCTTTACTCCTCATATCTCATCGTTCAGTTTATCGTGCAAAGGGTAGAATTGTGATACGACGACGTACAATAATAACAACCTATTTCATCCCTGGACCGTTATTTTTGCAAAACAATACTCAAATTTCTAGAGCATAAAAGTTAGCTTGGTTCCTATTAACAGCATGATATATTGCTGATATATAAAATAGTGCAACTGTAGTTTGGAATTTATTCTCGGAGAGGTGAAGTACCCCGCTGAAATTCGCCCCTCCCAAGGGTAAATTCTGGATCCGCCACTTGTCTGTTTTCATATTTATTTCTTCTTATCAATACTTCTTCTTATCAATACTTCTTCTTATCAATACCTCTTCGTATCAATACTACTTCTTATCAATATCTCTTCGTATCAATACTTCTTCTTATCAATACCTCTTCGTATCAATACTTCTTCTTATCAATACCTCTTCGTATCAATACTTCTTCTTATCAATACCTCTTCGTATCAATACTTCTTCTTATCAATACCTCTTCGTATCAATACTTCTTCTTATCAATACCTCTTCGTATCAATACTTCTTCTTATCAATACCTCTTCGTATCAATACTTCTTCTTATCAATACCTCTTCGTATCAATACTTCTTCTTATCAATACTTCTTCTTATCAATACTTCTTCTTATCAATACCTCTTCGTATCAATACTTCTTCTTATCAATACCTCTTCTTATCAATACTTCTGTCATGTCACAGACATTCTGTCGTGTGACGTCTAGACATGGGAAATAAGGAGTACTTCACGATAGTCAAAAGTGTCAAGAAACGATATGACGCAAATTAAAATGAAATAAAGAAAACTACTGAAACGATAGTAGTTCAATTTCTCAGTTCATAAATGTTACCAAAAAAAATACAAGATTCCAAAAATAATAATTGTAATATTATGTTGTTCGGATTCGAGAAGGGCTTGCGAAGATAGCTCGAAGCTAAGAACAGCGACTCTCTTGCCATCTAACGGACTACGACTGACCTAACGAATCAGACACGATTGCACTCTAGCGGTCGATGGAAAAACTATTTGATGAGTTACCGCTTGAAAAGAAAGAAGAAAAGAAAAGAACGCACCAATTGTGCATTCATTTCAATATCGCCCGAATGGGCACTGCTACTAAACAAAGACCATGGTTGTATCCAAGAGTATGAATTTCTCTCCATGTTGCAAGTCGAAGCGTTTTTTTATGTTGATTATTAAGCTGGACACGATGTTTAAAAAAATATGATGAATAACATTTTTTCGGAATCCCATGTATTCCTTATGGGGAATCAACTTCAACATCAAGTTACGGCTAATCAAATGGAAATTTCGAGTTTTCCGCTGGTGAAATGCATCTTCAAACTGTCCTCTTCCCGTTGATATCATTTTCTATTCCATCGGAAGTTTAATATTCTCAAGAGAACAAATCAAATAATACTCCCATAAGCCCAATACATTTCTCCTTGCCTCCTACGGCCATCCTCGCAGTGTTGCCAAACCTGATGCCCATGAAAGAGCTAAATTTTACCTTAAATGGAGTTAAAACTAAGTTTCTCAAAGAGCTAGATTTACGAAGGCTGGATGAAGTGCTTCCTAGGGTAATGTTAGTTGTCAAAGGGGTGGGGCGCTGCTATTACCGTTAAATGTAAATTTCTGATAATTTATTCTTAGTTTTCACCATCTAGATCTGGCGGCATCACTCATCTCAATAATCCACCTATGGTATAGTCAGATACTAATTAAGTGCATTTATAAGGGTTATCAAAGTCATGCAACAAATATACTAGAAAAACAACTTGAATAACATTTCGTTCCGAGTGATGTTTTAGAAACAAAAATTCACTAATGCTTCCAGAGCCTTTTGTGGGGGAGGATGTATGTTGTATATTAGTGGAAGTTAAGTATGGAGCCATGGGCTGAAACAGACATAAATTTCAAATGACATATATATATATATATATATATATATATATATATATATATATATATATATATATATTGTTGTTATGGTTACTTGTTACTTGTTGTTGATTTTTTTATACATGTCTTATGGAGTTAAATATAGAAATGTTCGAACCCATGTGTGATTGAATATTAAACAGATTGTGTTAGAAATACACAATAGTATTATATTTAAAAAGTATAGGGAACACAATATATATATATATATGTACAGGGTGGCTCAATAAGTCACTTAACACCCTCAGTACAAGGCCACTGCGGCATGGAATTTGAAATTGACTTTTAATTCAATGGAAGCGTCACACTGTAAATTGTTGGCGACAACCATTCATAATGAGCAGCTCTTCATGGATGTATCCGATTAAAATAATGTGCAATGGCATGCGAACGTCTCTCCCTAGACGTCACTTTGATCTCGATGCATTACCGATGCGCTAAACAAATTTGAAGGCATTATTGTAACACCTCGAAAAGGAGCAAATTGGTACAAGAATTCAGTCATAACTTTTTACTGGTTAAATATACGTCGAAAAAGCCTTCACCATTGCATTTCTCGTGAAATTCTAGCCCATTTTGATATGTCATACGACCCCCTTCCCATTTAAAATTCTGAAGTTGAATTCAAGATGGCGTACATCAAGATGGCCGCCGACCCTGTGGGTGTCGTCAATGTGGTTCCCCCTTGGCCTGATAACGATTGGTCATCACCATTTCCATGTTGCGCGCTGCAGTGGCCTTGTACCGGGGGTGTTAAGTGACTTATTGAGCCACCCTGTATAATATAAATACGTTATTTTTTGGAGCAATGTAACTACCTGTAACTCAGCTTCCTGTATGAATTAACTTTCACAAGTTACTCCTTTTTATTTATACGTAGACTCATTCTAACCGTGTGTCAATAGCCTGTTATGATCTATTTACTCTTCAGGGGAGAGTAACCTGCCTTGGTTCGACCTGTTACTTGTCTTCGTTACTTCCCCAGGCAAATAATTAGCATAACACTTATAAAAAACTAACAATGTGGTTCCGATCTAATTAAAGACATAGAATAACTACCGTATTCTTTTCCATGGATATTATGGAAAAAGTCAGTTATTTTATCTTGAATGATAACTCAGACGTTCAGTTTAAAAATATATATAAAAGACTATTTGCTTCGTTGATTAAATATATACAAAGAATTACAAAAGAAATAACCCCCACATAAAAAATGACATGATCCTCATTAATTGAAACACTGAAATATAAGAGGTTCGTTGCCTGCCTAGACCAGCAGTATGTAACGCTATTCCTCGCTCGCAAAGGAACATAAGTCAGATTGTGTGCAATTCGATATTCATTTGTTTCCCTTGTTCGAAGAAGTAATACGTCACCAGTCGTGTGACTATGGAAAGGGAGGGCTCTTGCGTGGCTTGCGGAGTTTTCTCTCTCTCTCTGTATAATGATAATACATTTAAGTTTAATATAAGAATTATATTATTTCATTTAGTTAATTAGTTTCATTTGTGCACTATTTAGTTATTCGATGTTTAATGCTACCATTACGCAGATGGTCATTTCAAATTTGGCCGATATTTACTAGTCTTGTTCATTTTGTATCCAATTAGATTTACAATTTCCCCATTCAAAATTGCTGACTAATATATTATCCACGGAAGAATAATACCAAAGGTTGAACACAATCTAATTCCGGTACATCTATTTTGTCTTGTATGAAATGTGGTTGGTTATATTTGTAATTTGAATTAATGTCCATCGGACATATGTATCTTATACTAAATTTGTTATTGGAAGATTTCTATTGTTAACGTTACTACTGTTACATATGACCAATTTCTAGTAGTTATTTCATCAATAAATTGTTAAATTTACTTTTTAATTTTTGTACTTCTCACAAAGGCCTCTGATTCGGCTAAATATTTCAATAAGCAAGGTAGTCAAATTGTCAGCCCGTAGTATATATAATTGTAGAGGACTAGTGATATAATCCCAAATCTAAATTATATGAGAAAATACTTGGGTGGTGACAAGTACAAGTTCAAAAATGTATCTAGCTTGTCACTAGCATACATGACATGTTTCTCTAATTCCCTCGCTTTCTTGATTATAATGAAAATTGCCACGCAAAAAGAGACTAAATTTGATTGAAAAATTACAACAACTAATTATGCGGTGATTCTATTTCCACCCTGTCACAGTCCCTTTAATCCCAGATTAAATAAAAACCGGACACCATGACAGTTTTGAATCTACAAATTTAAACTAATAATTTCGCGCAACAAGGTACTTACTTGGCTTTTCACCAAAGGATAGACATATACTTGAGATTTATTCTATGAATAAATGTTTGTACCGTGACCGCTAGCCCTTGAGACTAGCCACAGCCACTTTCCGGCACCGATATAACCTTACAAAGGTCTCCCATCTTGCATCATGGATCATGTAGTGATTCTATCATTACAAGCCTTAGCAGTTCCTTAGATATCGGCAACTTGATGCAAAGCAAAGAGTGGGCAACCGTGCCTGTACCTATAATCGTATTTCTTTGGTACGAAGTTTCTCTGTATATTACTACACTCTGTAAAGAAAAAATAGCATCATTGTATTCTTATTACGAATATTGAAATGTTTTGGATTCCCTTCTATTTATATTTATTGCACAGCTTAAATTTGATTGATTGTAGCATTTGTCTGGTATTAGTGTGTCGTGGAGTGTTATTCTTTTGTTTGTCTAGTGATTAGAATTTCCGCTAGAGGGCTTTATAATCAATTAACGCAGTCCTGTTGGTGGGAGTTCGAAATGCGTTTGTTGCTAGTGGAGCTCGTGATGCGTTCAAATTTGCAAACTGTGTTTATTATTGATAGTTTTGTTACATTAGTATTATTTTGGATTGTTCTGGTGGCTAGTAGTGCATTCAGAACAGGTTTTCTAGAAAAACTTTGGTAGAGTGTGTCATTTCCGCACGTAAGCCAGGAATGTTCCTTGCTTTACTTAGGGACGTCATTCTCAGAGATAAGCCCTAAATTGGGTAACAACTTCATTACATAAATGTACACAGTTAGCCGTTTCCTGAAAAGCAAGAAATATGGAAAACCATCACAAAGAAGTCGCTGTGGCACAAAGAAAAAGGCATCTCAAAAGGATTGTAAGATAAAGGACATGGCACTAAAGAATAGAGTTTAACGAGTTTACACCAAATTGCGATTAGACTTCAAGACGAGGTAGGAGTTATCCTTAGCCATACTAGTGTAATGTCCCGACTAAAGAAACAGGGTGCTTCGTAAAACTATTAAACTGCTGGGAGCTCAATGAAATTGTGGATGTGGAAAGGAGAGAAACTTCACAATTCCTGCATTTCAGATACTCAAAAGTGTTGTGGCAGTGTTATGATACTATACTATAATTAACATATAAATAAGATGCCTGCATTGGAAGAATTCATATCTGTACAAGTACTGTTAATACTGATGAATGACTGCAAATCCTGAACCCGAAATTTCTACAAACTGTACAAGATCCCTTTTCTGGGCAGAATTTGCATTACTTTATTTTTAGATGACAATGTGACCTGTCACCATGCACAGCTGATAAATAATGGTTACAAGATATGAATATTCAAACACACTGGTAGCCACCCAACTCTCCAGACATGAACCCACAGAGAACCTGTTGGCTATTATGTGCAAAAGACTAGGTAACAAGACTTACAAGCCAAAACACGAACTCATGGAAGCAATTGTATGTGCTTGGTTTCATTATATTGACGCCATATATTGTCAATCTCATTCGTAGCATACGCCAAAGGTTGGAAACACTTGGAAGATTAGAGATGACCACACTTGGCATTAGTCTGTGTAATTACATACTATAATAACAAATTAACATATCGTGATACATGTAGAACCTTTGATCAGCCTACATATTTGCATAATTGTTTTATGCGTGTACGTTCCACAAGCATTATTTACTTTAATTTGTTATTAGTTTTGCAAAGTGCTCCATACACTTAGCCGTGGCTTAAATAATAAACATATATTGAAGAGATCTAGAATTTTATTTAACATTTAGAAAAAAAATCTTCAAGTTGAATGTAATCAATAAAGCAACTGAAAATGTAAGAGCGAAATGCCGAAATCTATAAATAATGAAGTAATGCTATTTTTTTCTTTACAAAGTGTATAATATATTTCTCGCTATTGTAAAACTGAATCCAATCCATTGTGAACCAATAGTAAGCTGTTATTATTGCAGGTATGGCTAATATGAAGTTATTGCCCACCATATATCAAAGCGATTGTTGGCAGGCATTGTTCAAGATAATCTTTACATTTTATCAGAAATCTAAATTTTCAAAATGGTTTGTTGTGGAACAAGAGCCACACATTCCGCTTCAAGAAACAAGCCAAGCAATGATATACTTAGACAAGGCAGCGCGCAGGACTTTGCAACGTCCCACCACGTAATCGCCACACTTCAATTAGGAGGTCGGCAAAAGTTTTAGCTAGTCCATTAATATATAAAGGAAGATTTCAATATTAACTAGGGTTGCTATACATCCTGGATTTTCCGGGACAGTCCCGGAATGGTGTCATTTATCCCGTTGTCTCGAAAACTTTCTTCGGGACGCACTAATATCCCGGAATCGGGGATGAAAGCACGAAATGATCAAGGCTATACATTCATGAATTTCGCTATTTATTAATTACATTCTTTTACAGGAATCTGTTAAGGTACAAAACAGTTTTCTGATAAATACTTTTAAGTATTGGATTTTTGTGAGTTTTGTTGCAAAAACGTGTTTTTTAAAATTAGGCTACAAGGAAATGTCATAATTTTCCTCAAAGTCCTTGAAAAACGTTCCTGAAATACCTAACCATCTTTGGAACTCTAAGTCAGTTTCAGTGTATAGTGCATATTTGTTGGGTCAAGCCCCCCCCCCCCACCCCCCACCCCTCCTTAATATGCTTCCGGTCAGCGGCTTCCGGGATTTTTACTTATGAAATAAAGCAACTCTGATATTACGCGTAACATAACTGTATTCATCGTCATATGCACTTCTTACTGTTTAGTTTTTTGATTGTCAGTTGTTTGGACATGCACGTTCATAACTTCACATTGGAAAGTCATCATAACTCAACAATATAGTATTCGTGTTCTTAACAGGATGATGTAACCGATGAAATAATGAATGTTTGGCGCCGCTTATCTGCGAATCATGCTTGATAACATGATGTTGACTTTTGTTCTCTCAGGCAAGTTATCTAGTTAAGTATAACCTTGACTGATCATCACAAGTTGCAGTTTTCAATTTGTTGCATAAGTGAGTTTGTCGTAGGCAAACGACTGAGCAGAACACATCAGAAGCAATGGAGCGTTGGACAGGTCGTGTGGCCCTTGTGACAGGGGCCAGCTCTGGAATAGGTGCTGAGGTGGCCAAGGAGCTCGTGCGGAAGGGGATGAAGGTGGTTGGATGTGGACGTAGGGTTGAAAGAATTCAGGTGAGAGCAGTGTTGCAAACTGAATAAGAAAATTACTAAAAAATTAGTGTTTGTTATACTAATCAGCAAATGTGTACAGGATGTCCGTAAATGATCGATCCGATTTGTTATACTGAGGAAAATATTACAACTATAGAGTTGTAACAAGTAAATAAGTTCTTGGGCCTCTGGGATGGCGTAGTGGTAAAGTCATCGCCTTGTAATCAAGGGGTCCCAGGTTCGACAGCGGGTGGAGGCACATAGTGGTTCGGATCCCACTTTAAACTGTAGGTCCAGTCCCGAGTAGACTTTCTGCGTGTAAAGTAGACTTAAAAACAAAGAAAAAGTTACTGAGTTATAGTTACTCATTTTAAAAAGTAATTCAGTAACAGTTACTGGTACTTGAAAAGTAGCCGTTACTTTCTGCAAGAAATTTTCTTCCGAACAAATTACAATCAACGATCATTAATTGCAATAAAATAAATATGTGAGGTATTACGCGTGATTTAATTATGTTTATGTAAATAATATAAATCTTCATATCTTTATATTATTACTTTAAATAATGGAGTAATGAGTCAGCTTTACTTGAATAGCAATGCAGTTTATTTTTACTCTCTCTGTGTGTGCATATAGCTTAAAAACTTTATTTTATTAAAAAAAGAAAGTTCGTTCAGTTATTCCAAGTTTAACAAGTAATATCCATTTCTTGTTTCATTGAAGGCTTTCGCGGAGGAATTGAAAGGTCAACCTGGGAAGCTGTACGCCGTGAAATGTGACATCACAAAGGAGGAAGACATCCTGAACATGTTCTCCTGGATCAAGGACAACTTGAAAGGGGTGGATGTCTGTATCAACAATGCTGGAGTGGCTCCACCTGACGATTCCCTCATAGGTAAATTTCTATCAGTTTAAGCTTAATTTATCGTACAGCTGAGTAGCAGATATATCTGGCAGATACTTTTACAAGTTTCAAGAGAAATCTCGCATAAGTACGATTGCAATTATATACTCCTACTTCATTTTCAAAGATAATGTGCCATACTTTGACCAATTTGTATCTGCGATGATTATCTGCTCAATGACATAGCATTATGTGCATACTTTCTGCATACTTGGCAAGATGTTACGTTCCTTACTACGATAAGCAGTCACACACCTGATGCTCCTGTTGCAGGGAGAATGATGAGTCTTGATGACCAACTTATTGAAATTGCCTTGGCAGCTCCTAAGAAATAAGGTTGCCAACTCCTTAGCAATCAGGTTGCCAACTCCTAAGAAAAAATATTGCCAACTCCTAAACAATCAGGTTGTCAACTCCTAAACAATCGAGTTGCCAACTCCTAAACAATCGGGTTGCCAAACTCCTAAACAATCGGGTTGCCAACTTCTAAACAATCGGGTTGCCAACTCCTAAACAATAGGGTTGCCAACTCCTAAACAATCGGGTTGCCAACTCCTAAACAATCGGGTTGCCAACTCCTAAAGAATCGGGTTGCCAACTCCTAAAGAATAGGGTTGCCAACTCCTAAACAATAGGGTTGCCAACTCCTAAAAAATCGGGTTGCCAACTCCTAAACAATCGGGTTGCCAACTCCTAAAGAATCGGGTTGCCAACTCCTAAAGAATAGGGTTGCCAACTCCTAAACAATCGGGTTGCCAACTCCTAAACAATCAGGTTGCCAACTCCTAAACAATCAGGTTGCCAACTCATAAATAATAAGGTTGCCAACTCCTAAGAAATTAGATTGCCAACTCCTGAAGCATCATGATTTTCGAACTGAAATGAACAATTTTATGCACATTTTTCTAATCTAGTTTTATTCTGACTTTTAGTTCCTTGGCCTCGAGCTTCGCAGAAAATCTAAAACACAGTTTCTCAAATTATGGTACGCGTACCAGTACTGGCTCACGTATCTTCGAATACTTGCACGCGAGCTTGGGAGAAAAATACAGAAAACTATTGCAATATCTCCTATGTCCCATATTTTGAAGACAAAAAAAAATGTTCTCTGGACTCCACCTCTTGACCACAGTTACACGAATATAAAAGCTCTACAGTTGACTGAACGAATTCGTAGCAAAGAAATCCAAAGTAGCATTTACTTACGTAATCTCAAGAAAAGAGGACTTGGTTTGAGTTGGTGTTTTAAGTCCATTTTATGCACAGTAAGGCTAATCGGGACTGGACCTACAGTTTAAAGTGGGATCCGAACCACTTGTGCCTCCACTGGGTATCGAACCCGGGACCCCTTGATTACAAGGCAATGACGCTACCACTGCGCCATGGGGGAGGCCCTAAGAAAGAAAAAAGAAAAGAGGACTTTCTTTGTTCAATTCTTCTTATTCAACATTCACTGTCACTTTTAAAATTGTTTGTTGGCTTCTTGCATTACTTTAAAGACATACAGTAAAACCTCGTTAATCCGGACTCCGATAAGCCGGACTTCGTTTAATCCGGACAGGCCGCAAATAATAATAATAATAAAGCAGAATGCAAGGTTTTAAATGTGGCTAGAAGTCACCAAGAGAACTTCCAAAGAAATGGCAGTCAACCACTGATGAAATTCTCTTTCCCGGAGACTTCGTACTGTACTGTACTGTATAGTGCATTTAGGCCTATGCCCTTTAAATACACCATAATAAACGTGTTTCGTTGCTACAAACAGAGTTTTAATGCACTTTCAACTGTTCCTTTAGGTTATTTCAGTTAATCCGGTCAACATATCCCCCGGATAAATCCGGATTAACGAGGTTTTACTGTAGTTCCATAATTATTTAGCGCCGGCCCCCATGACGGAGTGGTTATCACACCGCGCTACGACGCCAGGGGGCCCGGGTTCGAATCCCGGTCTGGGCATGGATGTTTGTAAGTGTACATTCATCAATTTCATCATATCATCACTCATCCTCGTAAATTAGCCCAAAGTGGCACAAAAAGCGAAGTAAAATAAAGCAAATCAATCATAATTTATTTATGTGTGCTTCGAATACCATAACGTTTCTACAATGTTTGATACAATCAGTACGTCATAAGTTGAAATATTTTCAAATAATTGTTATAATTTACTTTATTAATAATAGTTAATTGTAGTTTTTTCCTGATATTAATATCAAGAAGGTAATTTTAGTACAACTTTTTAAATTGTTTTATCACTAGTTATATAAGGTGCTGCCACCTAGGCAATCAAAGCTGCACTATGCCAGTGCCTTTGGCAGTACGCCCTCCGACCCACAGCTGGAAGAATCTAGGACAATTGCGAACGCGGACAATTGCAATGAAAAGAAAGCCAAAATCACGGACAATTGCGATGATTTTGAAGGTGAAGTCCATTTTACAAATTAATGGTAGGGCAATTGCTACGATCAGGACCCAACCTAACACAGAACTAATAATGCTGTAGAAGGTTGGAACAACAAAATAAATAGATGGCTTGGAAGACCGCATTCAAAAATCCATGATGTTCTGGCCAGCCTCAAGAGCCAAGCAGAAGACACCAACATCAAGTACATGCGGATGGAACTTAATCTAGAAGGTCAGAAAAGGAAGAAGCGTGACATTAAAATCGACGTCGAAGTGTATTCGCACATATGAGGAAACGGGACACTTCAAAAGGTGGTCTGGCCCATGTTCAGAAACTTGATTGGACCACATTCCCAGATATAACACCATTAAGCCTTGTTTCCACGATATGATAAAATTCAATATGCTGACCAAGGCAGAAATTTATTTTATTGTAAAACAAACTAAACGTAATGTTTCAACCTTCTAGCAAGGTCTTCCTCAGACTCTGCAAGTACACATGTACTATACTGTCTGGATTGTATGGCGGATGATCGAATACTTCGCAGCCAAAAGATTCGATCAGATCTTGAGTGTGAACCGCAGCATGTGGCCTTGCATTATCATGAATCAGTGCGACATTTGTACTTGCAGAGTCCGAGGAAGACCTTGCTAGAAGGTTGAAACGTTACGTTTAGTTTATGTTTTATAATAAAATTAATTTCTGCCTCGGTCAGCATATTGAGTTTTTTCACATTCCCAGCCGAAAATATCAATATTTTACATGATTTTCTTGTAAGGTGTATTGTACGGAGTGTTAAGTCACCCTTCAATTTGATAGAATAATTAAAATGCCATCGCAATTGTCCCTTTCACTTCTGTGTCCATCGCAATTGTCCATCCGCCCTTTCACTTCTGTGTTCATCGCAATAGTCCCGGCTACCAACTGAAAACCTCGCTTATCTCTAGATCCTGCAAACACGACAATTAGATTTAGGAATTTATAAATGTTACCATTGAAAACCTCGTAATAATACTTGGTTAGTACGTATGGATTTTAGTTTAATAGTACACCAGTCTAAATGTTTGAGAACTCCTGACGTAGAATATACGTTGACAACGACATATTTGATCCATCTCTCTTTCAGCCGGCAAGACACAGACGTGGAAAAATATCTTAGATGTAAACGTCCTTGGACCTTGTATCTGCAGCAGGGAAGCCCTGAAGTCTATGAAGGAAAGGGGAGTTGATGATGGACACATCATTCACATCAGCAGGTATGAAAAGTGCTCACCAAAAAGCTTAAAAATTCAACACCAGGAGGCGCGTTCATAGATTTCTACCAAACACGTATCTTCAAATATTGTTCGGGAGGGTTACGAACCAAATGTTACAAATAGTAATTACAATATTAACAAAACATTAAAATACTGACCAAGGCAAAATTATATACACTAAAAACGCAACGTTTCCACCCTCTTACAGGGTTTTCTTCAGACGAAACTTTACAATAAATTCTATTTAAATTTACCTATAGCGCAGGAGGCCTTAGAAAGATCGCTTCGCGGGCTTGCAGCAGACGACAATATGGGAGTGTGTCTGCGAGAACCAATGAGGCCCGCGAATGAGCGAGCCCGGTTGCCACAGCTAGCTCGCTGCATCCTTCTGGAAGGGTGAGTGACCTCCAGTGATGTGCCGTAGACTATAAGTTTACGTCCACATGCGTTGTCTACACGTAATCTATGAGTAGATTACATTGGGTTGTAGTTTACATAGACTACGTAGACAATCTAAAGTGCATTAAAATTAATTTTCAAGGGTTTCATGAAGGGAAAGTGACATTTCCAACTGTATTGCTTCCTAACGAAATGAAAAGAATCCTATTTACAACAAAATTTATCTTCTCTTCTATTATCAACTATGGAAGAAAATAAATAGTATGCAAAAAACAACAACAGATGGCAGTCGCGAGGCAAGAGTGGTATTTTCCCCATAAAGCACTAGAATATTTCCTATATTAGGTTTCTTCCTAGGTGAGAAATTGTTCGAATTTGGAAGAAAGAGTATGAAAAGTTCTCTTCACACATCAGCAAATGATACGCAGTATAATTTTCTTTTAATTCCACGGCGCCCTTTGCTAAGTTATCACCTTTCGCCATGTTGTTTACATAGATTACGTCATCTACGTGTAAAAATAGTCTACGTGTAGAATGTAGACTATCGTTGTTTACGCGTAGACGCACACCACTACCTCTGCCTCTTGCTACCTCGGCCTGTTTGTTCGGCTGAGGAGCAGACGACACGAGAGTATCGGCAATAGTGTGCGAGCAACGTCTGCTTTTAGTCCGCGAAACGCTCTTTCTAAGGCCTCCTGCACTATAGTTTCACTGAGCAAAGGCAAGAAAACATCATTCACATTAATCAAGACCATCTCCTGAACAACAAGATGAAAGTGGTGCCATACCGATCTCCAGGAATACTACAATGCAATAGATGTCAGAGGATAGGGCATTCTCAGAGCCAATGCATGGCTCAGCCAAGATGCGTGAAATGTGCAGATAATCATCTCACGGCAGAATGCCAAAAGAAAGATCGGAGACTCCCTGCAAAATGCTGCAATTGTGGAGGAGACCATCCGGCCAACTACAGGGGCTGTAAAATATTTCCAATCAGTACATCAGTTGAAACCAAAGCCAGATGATGGGAAGGAACATGAGAAACAACTACCAGTTAATTTACCGCAAGAGAAGCTACCAGCGAAGACCAAACCAAACCACCGACTACCATGAATTATAGCCAGAAACTTCAGACTTCAACTGAAGAACAAGAAGAGACAAACGAGATCATCAAGTGGATCCTGACAAAATTGCAAGACAAGAGAATGAGAACGCTCATAAAAAATGTGAAAGACAAAATCCAAAAGACAAAGAACGACAAAGACAAAGCCATTACTATCGATCAGACACTCATCGAGTTCGCCACAGAAGCATTCTAAACAGACAACCAATAAGAACTCGGACGCAACACGAATTGTGATAGCAAAAAAACGGCTCTTTTAGGACCGTAACATTCAGTTCACAATCGAACTGCCAACACAGACCGAACCTCGAGCGACAGTTGCAGAGGTAACAAAAGCCAATTCATCGCACTACGTCAATACCACAACCTTAAAGCAGATGGAAGCCAAGGAAACGGCACTTCAACAAGAAATATCAAGAAACCTAGCGTCGTCTGAAGAAGACTCTGTTAGCAGGTGGAAACGTTCCGTTTTTAGTGTGTATATATTATTTATACTATAAAATTTTACCTTGGTCAGTATCTTAATGTTTTAATAATATTAACGTTTATAATTACACATTAATATAAAATTAGTTCTATTCAGAATTAGTAAATTAATTAATATTGGTATGGTTATTATTACATGAATAAGTAAAAAAGAAGATATATATTTGGTTACTACTTGCGTTTACAGCACAAAATTTTCTTCTAGAATCTCAACATTTTGGAAGTCAAAGGTGTAGAAGTACTAAGAATAAAACAAGAACAAATGAAAAACGAGTACTTAGAGTGAGTGATGAGTTTTGTTTAAAGTCAATTTTTATACACAGATAGGCTAATTGAGACTAGACCTACAGTTTAAACCACTGAACCACTATGTACCTCCACGAGTATTAAGAATTGTTGCTTGGCTCCCTTGATAATGCACATTAACATTCTATTAGCGAACCTCCGTGGCTAAGTTGTCACGGTATCTAGTGACATGTATAACGCAGTTCGATATAAATTATTTTTTGTTTATTGATTTATTTTATGCACAAACATGAAAGTGTGAGGTTTGATTTTATTTTGTGGATAAACTTGTATCCGAGCCAGACGTCGGGAGTTGGGAGAAGGGTCTTTCCTGAGTGACAGCCGCCGCTTAGAACATGACAATTTGCACCAACGCGAAGATAAGGAAAGATTATTTTCGTCGCTACCAGGCTTGAGTCGCAGCGGGCGGGCTAACCCATGTTCACGGATGACCAGAGAAATCAGCTGGACCCCAAGCCTGAAAGGATCCAGGACGCGTCGCCGACCGCGCCTTTCAAGACAATGGACAGAGGTCATTTCCATCCCCTGAGAAAGCGAAGCGAAGCTACCTTAGCGTGGGTTTCAACGGACGAATTTGAATCTCTTATATATATGCGGTGCTACCACCCCAGAGACAGTTTTTACCCGGATTTCACAGAGAGAGCATCTCCGCGCTACACTCTCGCGTGAACATTGTTTTGTGTCCGTGGACTTTGTTTCCTTACGTACCGTGAGCGAATCGCAGATAGAGAGTTACCAGTGTGCGCCTTATTTTGGTGAAGATTACGCGGTGATTTGTTTTTTGCCAAGCGTTAACTACATAATCATGGGAGGCTAAAGGAGATTGAGAAGGGAGTCTGTCGACTTCCCTGACCCCGCAACGATGCATCGCCATCTTCCGATGAAGCCAGTCAGCCAACGCCAAAGACGACATCAAAGCCAAACACTGCACAAAGCCCGAAGGACGTCTTCAGAACGACGCCAATCGAAGCCCGTCACCAGAGAGAGAGATTGAAGGACGACTCCAGAACGACGCTTCCAGAACGACGCCGAATCGAAGCCCGTCACCAGAGAGATTCCGGACCGGCGCGTGACCACGTACATCCGACGCTAGTGGCAAGAGGAACGCCCGAAGTACTAAGGAGGTGCAAGTACACCAGATCGTCGCAATTATTCTTCGTCGCGATCGACCTCGGAGGACAATTTCGCCACAAAGGAACCGTGTGCATGTCCCGCGTCCAGGAGAGATGAATGACCACGCCATGTAGCAGAGTCTGGTACAGTATACTTCAGAGGGTCTCATGTACATGTAAACGTGCGTCGTTAGTATCAACACCGTACAGTTAACACCGAAGTCTCACTTATTCGCAAAGTTACTCAGGAAACCCCGAACCTAATCCCCGCATCTGATAATTTTTGGTATTGTTATAAAAAAGGGTAATTTCATGTTCAGATGTTCTAATTTAATTGTCTGCATTCAGCGTTAGAAGCTCCATTTCATTTCTTTAATATTTAGTGTAAATTGTCAAAGCGTGCTCCATTTCTTGTGTAACCGACCGCCCCGTCGCGCCATTTAACTTGTCAATAGTTGACTGATGAGTCCTTTTTAACTGTGGAAAGCGTAGTTTTTTTTATTGCAAGGTCGTGTGCGTAAAATAGTATTATTTGTTGCATGGTGGTTTTTAAGGTAATTTTTGCTCGCGCCGACGATTGATTAGTGTATTCCGGCAGCTGGAGCCAATTAAGTTTTTGCATTACTATGTAATTGAGTAGTTGTTCTCATTGGACGAGAGAGGCTTGTGTGTAATACCCCCGTCCGAGAAACTTGTATAAGGTCGTGCTTACGACTTGATGCATACGTTCATTAGAACGAAAGATTTAACCACGCCGACCCAATTGTCTTAGTTAACCGCTTTCCGAGGGCTGGCACTTAAGTTAATTTAAAAGAGCACAGGAGCTGGCAGACAAATGCCCTAAATTCACATAAAGGTTTAAAGATAAAACTGAATGATATGTTAATGAGATCCATGATTTGTATCCATACTTCACATGTAAAAATACCTCATGTGTGTGAAAGAGAGATAGAGTGAATGTTGTGAGAGTGAGGAGGCTTTGTAAACAGTTGTTGATTGCAATAATTTTTTGTTGTTACAATATATATTCACTTTTTTACCGTTCGTCAGTGTTGTTATTTGACGTTTTTCAGGTACCGGATATTATGCTATTAGTGTGTTATGATTGTTCGAATCTACATATCAAAGGTAAACAAAACAGTGTAATATTTCAAGGTATCTATCCCCGCCTCGCAATAGTATGACAATAAACGACCGTCTCAGTACCGAACTTGAAAACCTGGACCGTGAGTCACGACCGGTTTCCCGTACGCATAACGACGTTTGGCCCCGTGCCGGGGTATGATTGACACGTCATTTCGGGGACCGTGAGTGCACTCGTTACAAAGTGGTTAGCACAGTGCGCTAGGACGCCAGGGGTCCCGGGTTCGAATCCCGACCTGGGTATGGGTGTTCTTTGTGAGTGTCCCGCCATCGAATTCATCATATTAAAACTCATCCTCATCGTCCCGATTAACTAAAAGTGTCAGAAAAGCGACGTGAAATAACTTAACCAATCAATCAATTAATCATTAAGGTAAAATGCTTGGGAGGTGTTATCAGGTGTCTCATTAGCAGGCCGCATATAAAGGGTGTCCCAAAAGTAACGCAGGATTTAAATTTACAAAATGAACCTTTATTTATACATGAATTGGCAAAGTTGTGACATACTTTGAAATAGTAAACACTCCGATTAAATATGGAAAATAATATCCGGCAAATGTCCTCCACGTCTCATATGACACTCGCGCAATCTTTTGACAAAATTTGCAATCACATTTTCGCAAAATTGTGGCTCAATTGTTGCGATAACACGTCGGATTTCTTCTTTTTAAGTTCGTGAATGGTTGGCATGCGTTTGCTGGAAACCTTGGACTTTACAAATCCCCAGAGAAAAATGTCACACGGTGTAATATCGCATGACCTTGGTGGCCAATTGTGATCACTGTTGCGCGAAATCAGCCGCCCATGAAATTTTTGCTGTAACAACTCACGTGACATGTGGCGCCATCCTGCTGGAAGAACATGTCATCAACATCAAAGCCAAAGTACATGGCTTCCACCTGAGGCTACAAAAATGCTGATATCATCTCGCGATAATGTACACCACTGACAGTTGCTGCACTTCCGGACTCGTTTTCAAAGAAGTACGGCCCAATAATTCCACCACACCAAAGTGCACACCACACAGACAGTCGTTGGGAATAAATCGGCGTTTCTTCAATAACACGGGAGTTTTCCGTGCGCAAAATACGACAGTTCAGCTTGTTTACATACCCATCCAGATGAAAATGCGCCTCGTCACTGAAGATGATTTTCTTAGCAAATCACCATCCACTTGCAGATTGTCCATGAGCCAATCGACGAATGCCATCGCTGCACGTGAGCCATCTGAATCTTGTATGGGTGCATACGCAGATCTTTCGCCATAATCCGCTGCATGGTGCTCCTCGAAATGTCTAACTCAAGAGACCTGCGGTGAATTTACGTTCTCGAACACTCAGCGACACTAGCGCTCGCAGCGGCAATGTTATCGGCCGAGTGTCCGGCACGAGGGCCGCCACTTCTTTTGTCGTCCATCACCGAACCTGTTTGTTCAAACTTTTGAACCACTTTTTTCACAGTCGTTCCGTTTGGCTCGTTTTCCCGCCCAAACATACCACGTAATTTGCGCACGGTTTCAGCACAACACTCTTCGTATTTGTAATATGTTTTTACGATAGTTATGCACTCCTGCATCGTGTATTTCTCCATCACGACTAACTCACTACTAACCGGAATGTGCTTACTATAACATGTGCTTCAGACAGAGTTGCCAACCCAACGGGAAAAAAATGGCGTGCAATTTAAATCCTGCGTTACTTTTGGGACACCCTTTAGTTGCGGGTTTGAGGTGCCGGGGGGTTTCTCCCCTTATAGACTCGACAAAGGAGAATTTTCGTCTTCGGATGGCTCTATTCCATACCCCAATGAAAATGTAATAGTCGATTATATTTTAAAATGAGGATGAATAAGGGTGGATAAAAATAATGATTTTTATAATAATTTTTTACTATTTTCTTTATTTAAATCAATTTTTTACAATTTCTTTTAAGAACACGCTTAAAATTGCTTGTAAGGTTTTTGGCACCATACATATAGATAAATGTTTATTTTTTAAATATTTTTTATAGAAAGGCTGTTTCTAGCGGCCTGTAGAATATTTGAATGGTTTGATAAAAGCAAATAAAAATTTATAAATCGACATTTCTGTTTCTGAATCTGTATATATGAACCTACTATGGAAATGTTTGTTGAGTGTCTTAATGAAACTATAATAATTTCAGTAACTTTTCTTACAGTGAAAATAAAAAAATTCTGGATATATTTGTAACTTAAAATATATGTTTCAGTCTTTGTATTAAAATTGTTACAGTTTAATGATAATGGCACTATTTCCGGTTTAACATGATTAGTATTTTGTATATTTTTCTACACAAAATGTTTGCTATTTTTGCTTGTAAAAATGATTGCATTTTAGATCACGATAAATTTAAGTGTGTTTGCAGTTTACATGTTACATTTAATTTCATATGAGCTTCACCTCATCAGTATATATATTTTGTTTCCTTTCTTAGAGCCTAATAAACACCATTCAGTGATTATGAGATTAATGTACTTTCACCAAAAGAGATTGTGATATCTACAAAATCCTTGTGTACATTATTATTAAAATGATTTGTTTAAATCTTCATTTAAATTAATTTAATCTTGCTCTAAATGCATGTATATAGCTTTCATATTTTCCAAGATGGCCGCATGTTCCCCAGGTGGATGTTTTTGGAACTTTAAATTTGTTATTTTCCTGTAGTTTACTGTTATTACAAGCATAAGAAAACAGTTTTTCGTTGTGACGTTTCAGGAGAACATACGCTCCCTTCATCAGACATTTATTTTCATTTTGACTAAAGATACAGTTATAACAATGGTTAGCAATTTTTTAAACAAAAAGAATCCGTAATAGATGTTGTCAATGTTATATTCTTGTAATATAGCAACATAACTGTGCAAAGAAGCGGTGTGTTTTATTTTTATCTCAGATAAAAAAAAAATCATCACATTATTTTTTATTTAAAATTATGAATCCCAAATATCAAAACAGACTGCTTCTTTTCACAGTTATGTTGCTATATTACAACAATGTAACATTGACAACATCCATTATATAACGGATTCTTTTTGTTTAAAAATGGCTAACCATTGTTATAACTGTACCTTTAGTCAAAATAAAAATAAATGTCTGATGAAGGGAGCGTGTGTTCTCCTGAAACGTCACAACGAAAAACTGTTTTCTTATGCTTGTAATAACAGTAAACTACAGGAAAATAATTCCACAATGCAAGCAATGCGTACATACAAGAAAAACTAATTTTAATTTCTTGTTGAAGATTTCCAGTAGAATATATTCAATAATTTTGAGCATGTTATTTCATCATTCCTTATTTTGGCCAAAGGTTGCATATTGTTCCTGTACTACTATTAGCGTTGTTTTCTTTTTTCTAGCGTCGCCGGGCACTACGTGTTCAACCTCCCCATGGTCCACTTCTACACAGGATCCAAGCACGCATTGGAGGCTCTTACAGAGGGACTCAGACAGGAGCTGGCCACCAGTGGTAGTAACATCAGAGTCACTGTGAGTGTAGTCCGCCATTTTGTTCAATATAATCTAGTTCTAAGTTCACGCCCGGGATGTGGAGATACAGAGCTAACAACGTAGGCCAAGTTATGTCAGATGATTACCATATCCTTTTCATACAGAGTGTCCCAAAATATTGTTTGCACTCTTTGAACGTCAATAACGGTAAGCACGAACTTTTTTTTGGTGTCGCATACCTTAAAGTTATAGATGTTCAAAATGACCACCATTGGTAGTAATACATTATGTGCAATCTGAACAGATCGATAAACAGTAGATACGGTTTCTGCGGGTAGGGTAGGTTGTTTCAATTGCATACCCCACGTCACTCAGTATCTATGGCTTAGTGGCGTACAGAGCATTCATTACAGTTCCCCACAGGTAGTAATTTAACTGTGTTAAATGAGGAGATGTGGATGGATATTCGACTCACGTTTCTCGAAAGAAAAATTTCCCACTGCCATTTTGTGTACGCTAACGACTACCGCTTGGCAGGCTGTGACGAGACTAAAAACAAAAGAAGACCTATATGCTCTCACACATTCTCAACATAGACATTGCAGCTTCAAATGCAAAATGTCCAGTCAAGTCATCTTTAATAGTTTCTTTGTTATTAAAGTTCAAAGAGTGTAAACATTATTTTGCATTTTACCACATTTCAAATATTTTTATCATTATTTTATGGCCCTTTTATACAGCGTCCTTTTCGGTTATTGTGCCGCTCGTACGCGCGCCCATGTAGCGGCTAGAATCACACTATTTGCCGGCGGCTGCTTAAAATCAGTACTAAGTGAAATGTCCAAAATTTGTTTGTTCTTTTCCAGGTATGAAGGAAAGAAAGTGTCGTTCCGTGGGACCTGACGTTTCTTGCGAAGTGTGCATTTTTGACTTGTTCAGGTGGGAATGTAGATTTTCTTGGGGGTTTTACAGTAACTGAAACAGGGTATAAGGTTTTCTGCCCCTTTTTTATACGGGTCTCCCTTATCGTACAACACGATTCCAATTTCATGTTCTGACGTCAGGCGCGGAATGTTCTTTGTTTTTAGGTTTAGTTCTCTTAAGATAAATACACTGCAAATGTATTATGCTAAGAGAACTAAACCTAAGCTAACTTAGGCATCAGGTACGGCGCTACGGGGGGGGGGCTACGGGGGCTGAAGCACCCCAAATCAGACATCACCCCTCCGGTAGCCTCCCTAAATTTTTGTAGTACGGTAGACGCATTTCAACCGAATACATGAAAAGTAAAATTTCAATTTTCCATTATGAAACTTCCATTGGGGCAAGTACAATGTTCAAGTACATTTTCTAGTTCGGCTAGATCGCAATTACTTTATTACGATGTGTTCTGAAATCAATGGGCCACTGGTCATTCGATACTAAGTAATTTGCCAATCAGGAGTCGCCAAACTTGCTACGACATCATCTGCCTGCCTGAAAGATGGACGTATTCAGTGCTGTGAGATTGTGCTTTGATTGTTGTTGGCAGCCTCTGTAAACCGTATCACTATCTTTCGGAATAGGTCTAACAGGTGTGACAAATTATTTTTTATAAGTAGGATGAGGTTCAAAATCTAAAGAAGCGTTATGTTTCCTTTCTGTTTGTTTGTTCCTCATTGGAGTACCGACAATTGCATGAGAATTAGAGATGTTCTCTCATTAGTTTCATCGTTATATCTATTCTTAAGTAACTAATTCTCCAGCATTCTTAAACCCGAAGGTTTATGGCTGCAGCAACACAAGCCTTCCTATCCTTATCACTGCAAATATTCGAGAGGGAGAAATACGAAGTTAAAGAATGAAAAGTACACAAACTACCTAATTCCTAAATGATGCTAAAATATTGGAAATATTAAAATTGGCCTCCCACCCCCCATTGTCTAGCGATAGAATTGCTGCCTTGATATCAAGGGGTCCCAGGTTCGATCCCCGGTGAAGGTAACATTTCATTAAGTCATTCAGATTCCACTAGAAGGACTTCCCTTATGGCGTAATGACAACGTCGTCCACTTGTAATCAAGGGGTCCCGAGTTCGATACCCGGTGGAGGCACTTTGCACAGTGGTTCGGATTCCACTTTAAATTGTAGGTCCAGTCCCGATTAGCCTATCTGTGCATGAAGTGAACTTCAAAAAACAATTCATTTCCACTGGAAGCTGTAGCTCTCGTCCCGATTAGCCTCTGTGCATATAATAGACCTTAATACAAATTCAATTAAGTAATCATTGAAATACGGTGCGAATATCAACAGGTTTGGGCAATTTTCTTGCTCGCAGTCCTAGTCCTGCATGTAAACTAATTATAATTTGTGAGGTTAGGAAATAATTTCTGCAGTACCAGCATAGTGGACAAACTTGATTCTGTGCAGAAGAATCAATACGAGGCATAATATATTCTGAAATAAAATTAAAATCTTCAGCAGTTATTTTCACTAATAAAAGTGCCAAGTGCAAGAGTTGCAACTATAGTCATTAATTTTATATAAATGTATTTGTCTCCTAGTGGAAGTGAATTTGTAGTAAAAATATTCTTGTTTCTTGCGAGTGGCACCTCCAAAGTAGACGACATTTCGGCATCCTCCCCATTTTTAGCCCTAAGTTCTGAATTTCAGTCATTGAACAAGAAAAAGTAAGATATTTCATCATGGCAGAGGAAATGGTATCATTATCATACTTTCTATTCAAGGGTATTTGTTTATTGGATGCCTACTTTATTAAGTTAGTGCCGCTTTTCTGATGAACGAAAAACTACAATCTTTCGTTGTAATTTGAACAGTTTGGAGTTATGGCACACTGAGGCAGAAAGGAACTCAAAATAAAGACCCTTCAGCAGGTCCTTGCAATGGATGAAATATTTAAAATTGCCTTTTACGAACTTTATAAGCTTTGTGTTGTTGAAATGTGCACACACCCATCAACGGCTGCTTACGGCAAATCAAGTGTTGCCTTTGTAATCCAAATGGTAATGACAGGTTGAATGCTATATCTATTGTCTTTTGAGAAAGAGCTTCCAAAATCTTTGGATTTAAACAAGGTTGTAGCTGCTCATAAAAACAGACGTACCTTATCGTAGTTTCTTGCTGTGGTTATTTTCTTATTTGAAGAAAAAAGTACTCACATTCTTTACTTATAGTGTGTTACGTGTAGTATTTATACATATCCAGCGAGTTGATAATGAGTGTATTTCTTATGGTGTATTTTGTTTACTGTTCATATGAATAGTAAGTATGTGAAACTATTCCTCTCGATAATGGCTTAGGAAAAGAAAACAATACAATTATTGCATTTTAATTGACATAAAAGATTCGTGCCTGTGGAACAAAATGCAACATAACATCTCACTTATGGATCATTGGGTTTGACTGTAAATTATGTCACTGGTCAAATTATACCGTAATAAAGTATTACGTAATTACCTTTTAGTCAATATTTGTTAGTCCCCCGAGAATTTGACTCCGAAATCTGTAGCCCTCCACTTATTTTAGGCTGGCGGCGTCACTGTTAGGCATGCCGCGGTAACATCAGGATGCAAGGATGGTATCGCGTTGTTCGATAAACGAGCCCTTTCCTTGGCTTGTGCTACCGAGGGAAAAGGAGAGGATAAGATGTGGCAATTTTTTATTGAGGAAGGGAAGGGTGCCCAAAACTGGAGATTTCCGATGACTAGTTAACTTGCCTTAGTCAAACTGAAGCGAGTAGTTAGTTTATAATGTTTATATCATTTTTCTTCCTTCTTCCCTTACATTGACATCCTATTTTCTTATATTTCCTGATCATATGCCACTTTCTGATCTAAAATTTATTCTTATTGTGTTCGATTTAACCCTAGAATATTTAATGGAAAATTAATTTCATTGTGCTGCCATCTATCTTCATCTATATAAGTTTGCTGCTTTTTAGCTTGTAACAGGAAAGTTGTGTTTGTGTATCTTCTGATGTGGGCTCCAAGGACTCAATTTTCTTAAATCTTCTTTCCTCTCACAGTCCATCAGCCCAGCGGGAGTGGCCACGGAGATGGCTGAGCAGTTCATTAAGTCCGGAGTTAAGGTCGAAGGCCTGGACCTCAAGAATATAAAAATGTTACAGACCAAGGACCTGGCGGATTCAGTCTTGTATGTGCTGTCTGCTCCACCCACCGTTCAGGTAAGTTCAACATTTCAGGAGGTCTAAGGTTCCCTTATAAATTACGTCGTAAAACTTATTAGATGCTCATGCGTCGCATTTATACAAGGGTCAGTCAATAATTATTCGCACTTCTGTAATATTTTTTAGATTTGTCGTACTGCTTTCTGTGCGTGCATATTTGACCCTCATCGCTCGTTGTTGTGGTTACTCTCGATTTACACCAAGGAAGAACAGAGCAGTGATGCGTTTCTGTCTGTGCGTGGTCTGAAGGTGTAATTGGGGCCGAAATCCACCACAAAAATAATGATGTTCTTCGGTACAAACCATGTTCACTCTGCAACAACGAGAAAGGAAAATGAGTGATGAATGCACACTCGACTGTAATACGCGCGTAGAAAGCAGTACAGCCAACCTACAGAAAATTATAGCGAAAGTGTGGATAATTATTGACCGATCCTCGTATTTTCAAAATTAGTTTTCATCAAGAATTTTAATTTTACAAATATATTGTCGCTTTTCTGTTTTTATAGCCTGGTTAATCGTGTTGATGAGATTAGATGAGTAGATGAAATTGAACAAGCCGTATTCACAGTTCATCACTCGAACCCGGAACTTTGCATGGAGAGATGGCGAATTCATCGCTCAACGTGTTCTGTCATTAACGAAGTGTATATTTAAACTAATTACTACTGTACATATTACCTTTCTTATAGAATCACTAAAACAGGCCTAAAATTCCAATAATTTACACTCCTTTATGCAGACAAGCCAGGCAATGGTAAAAATAGTCAGTAGACGATGTAATGTTGCCTTTTGGCATGGGCGTCCGGAAGGGGGGGCAAAGGGGGGGCCGTGGCCCCCTGGAAAACTAAACTCAACAAAAAATTACATATTTCACACATATAATTTAATTTCAGCCACAATAATGTGTGTTAATTATTGCACGAACATGATAAATTCAAATTTAATGTTTTTTGAGGGATGAACACTATTATTGGGGAAAATATTCCATGTTGGCCCCCTGGAAAAAAAATACCTTCCTTGCCCCTCCCTGGAAAAAAATCCTGCGGACGTCCATGCCTTTTGGATAGGGTGTAAGGTATATAATTCTAGCGTGTTTTTCACTAAGTCCCTAAAAACTAAAAAGAACAACTGACTGTATGTAATTTATAGTTTGAAAGTCACTATTTGTTAACGATGTGTATTTAAGGTGTACATGGGAGTTATAAGAAATATGTTCAAGTTTTATATGTCATGTTTTTCTTTAAAAACAATTTTAAAATGAAGATTATGCCAACACCAGTTAATCAAGGTAGCATTATTTCATTAGTGGCAAATTAAGTAATATCCATAAAGACGATTATTTCATGATATTTTTCTATACGTTAAACAATAGACACAACGTGTTGTTTGGAACTTTAACATTGACCTATACATAATTTTGCAATTTGTCTGGAAATAAACTGTTAATTTCTACTTTCAGGTACATAATGTCATGATTCGACCTACATGTGATAACTTCTGAAGTCATTCAGGTTACAAATAACACGTTAAAACAAACGAACACCGTAACGATTGTAAACAGAGTCTAATTGTAACATATCTCTTTAGACCAGGGATACTCAAACTTTTACATGCAAACCTGTAGCCTGTTAAGACATTCGTCGTATGCACATATTTCTTTCATTCAAAATCATGTATAAATAAAACTAGAATGTTGTAATAAAAAAAATATCTCGATACGGCCCACGCTTCAATTTATTGTATCCGAAAATCATATTAGTATTTAACATATGGTGGCCAGAATTAAAGTTTCCCAACTCAGAGCCCTCTGTAGCCTGTTTGAGGCATCGTAGAACTCTGAAATTGGGTGAATCCACTATGCAGACCACGGAGAAGAGGATGGCAATAAAAATAGTTCAATTTTCCGTCACCAGGTTGAAATGTGGCGCTACACTTCCATGATGAGTTGTAATAATGACGTAAACTGCTCCAATTGGTTATAGATTTGCCTTTACCTTGCAATCTTGCAATAAACGAGAGATTATTTTCTCGCAACTTCCAGCCACTAACAAATGTCTTTGTAGTTAATAACTCAGCTAAATCACTTAACGTGAGTGCTGAACAAAAGTTCGGAAGTGATCACCATGCCATCAAATAAGAAAGAACGTGCGTTGCTGGTGAAGTTGTTTTATCAGAACGGTAGTAATAGTGCAGCTACATTGTGAGGTTGTCATGCGAAAGTAGTGTTGCCCACGAGACGAGACGAGACGAGACTTTGGTCTGTCCCGTCCCGTCTCGTGAAAATGCTGTCTCGTCTCGTGTCTCGTCTCGAAAATATTCGTTTGTCCCGTCTCGTGTCCCGTCTCGAGGGGTTCTGTCCCGTCTCGTCTCGTCCCGTCTCGTTTTGTCCCGTCTCGTCTCGTAAAAGTGATCCGGGATATCATGCCAACAAAAGTCAAAAGTAGCAGAAACACGAAATATTTTTCCGGAAAGTGGGATAAAGCTCCAAATATTTTACCCATTGCGTGGTGAGAATAAATAAGATTCGTTAATCATGAGGACATTAATATTAAAAATGCAGTTTGTTGGTTACTGATTGCTAGGTATCTTATGAAATCTACTTTGTGGTTTTTATCGCTTCATACAACAGTCTATCCATCGTATATTTATACCAAGTTTGTTAGAACCTGTCCCGTTTCCGACGCTAGCGATCGCTCGACAGTTTTGGTGCCAATGAGAAACGAGAAAAAAGTCGTCTGCTGGGCAGCGAGGAGCGAATGGAAGCCAGAAGAGAGGAGCTTACGTAGACGTTGTTGCCACGTTGCGTATTTTAATTTGCTGCCTGGCTTTGGCTTTCCCCAGCACGGAGTTCAGGCGGTCTTCAGCAGCAACACCGCTTGGTTTATGCTAGAAAAGCCAGCGATCAGCTACCGCGGGAAGCCGGACAGGTTGTAACAAACACGGTATAAGTGAGTGCTCTTTTTCATTACTGCTATACCTTTTGGAAGTCTTGAAATGTTTTCCAATAGACCTTCTTTCTTTCTGAATGTCGAACTTCCGTGCACTATGAAAATGTACATTTTTTCTTTAAATTCTAAGCTTGGCGCTGGGGAGCAACAAAAAAGTTTTTAAATGTGTAGTACGAACACAAAAGACTATTTAAAATTTCAATATTTAGTATATTACAAATAGAAAGCATTTATTGTTCTTAATATTGTTAAACATCTTCTATGACATAAGTTTCAAAAAGTGTTTCTTTGTGATATTGTGCTGTTTCTTATGCCCAGCTTATGACGCACATACTTCTTTGTTTCCCTTTAGCCTCCAAGTCCGGTACCACCACCGCTTGATCTAATTTATCCTTCGGCAAGCACGCATCTAGAAATATATGTCGGGGGAGGGTGTCTGAGCCAAGTGTTTCAGAAAAAAATATAATACTAACATTAACGACAACAATTAAGCAAATGTTTAAATTAATGCATTAATATACTTCATAGGTCTATTCACTTGAATATGTAAATTAATCAATTCTATTATTGTTATTGCATGACATGTTACAAAGATGGTAGAAGAATAGTAATATAACAGCACGAATATTAGCTAATATGTAGCTTACGTGTAGTTAAGACCGTCAAAATCTGCATAAAAACAGCTGTCCTGGCAAGAAAATTAATGTCAAAACAGGTGATGAATTGAATATTTGCTGAATAACAAAAAAAAATGTTACATCCAGTTGACGAAAAATAAAGTTCCTGATTAATATTTTATGCTCATTATTATAAGTAGTAGCGTACATAAAACTTCATTGATACTGTCATTCAAAGCAGTATGATCCCAATAGAATCCTTGTTTTCTAGTAAGTTCGGCAGGAATATGTAACCCTCGATTATGCTAAACATATATATTTTTTGTTTAGCTAGAGCAAGGCCCCAGGAGGATGCAAGAAGCCTTTCCTGCAAAAGTGTATGTTTTACGAAGCGAAGAAACGTGACAAAACCACCACGTATGGAAGGCAAACCTGCATTAAGTTTATATCGCACGTTTACAGAACCGTGCCTCCTGAAGTTATAAAAATCCCAACTTCAATTATTCTTTTAGACATGTTATAGTTGAAAAAACTATGTTATTGGAATCAACATATTTGTGTAAATTGGGTGCCTCCCCGATGGCGTAGTAATAACGTCATCGATACTCAATGGAGGCACAAGGTGGATCGGATCGCACTTTAAACTGTAGGTCGGCTCGCGATTTAGCCTATTTGCGAATCAAGTGGACTTAAAATATATATATATATATATCAACCTTAAAAATATTAGAATAAACTAATTCACCCGCAGGTAAGTCAAATTTCACATATCCTTCTTCATCCTCGTTCATAGACTTCCTGCTATACTCTTGTGTTGCATCCCACCAGGTGCGAAAAATGTGAAGTTATTATTTCCCCGTACTGCGTTATTTCTTTTCATAACAGTAAGGCTAAATTCTCGTTTTATCTGAACTTTTAAAAAATGTGCAAAATACGTCTTTAAACAACCACCCTTTCCCATGTATGTGTAAAATAATCCCACTCTGTCTCAGAAAACCTCTTCCTAAGATCAAATGAAGGAAACAACTCTCAAGTCTCAACAATTATAATTTTTTTGCTTAAATTTCCTATAATTTATACAAACAGTAGCACATATCACGTCCTTTGGTGCAACATTGTGAACAGCTAATGTTACTTTCCTCGTCCTAATAAATTTACTTCCAACCATTGACGTCGCCAGGGAAATGTGACGGGGGGGGGGGGGCAACAAAATATTGTAAGGGGGCAGTCACATTAAAACGCCCGAAAACACTACACATATATACTTATATAATAATAATTATAATAATAATAATTATTATTATAATTATTATTATATTCATGTACTGTATGGTGTTTTGTGTGTGTCTTTTATTTAGAGTGGACGTTTACTGCTTAAATTTACTTCTTGATTACGAGTTTATCTCCACATGATTCATTTTAATATAGACAATAATTCTTTTTTATTGGTTGCGTTGTCTCTAGTGGCCTATTTCAGTATTGAAAGACATTCATAATTTTATAATTCATCGTCTTTCTTGATATGAAACTACTGATATAAATATTTAAGTTATAAGATAATAATATAAATGATGAAAATAATGCTTCTAAGAGTTTAATTTTCTTGCAAAATAAACGTGACGTTGGAAGAAATGAATCTTCTTAAGTATTAGAAACAATGTGAGGCACTTAGTGAAGTGCAATTCTCCTGTAGGAGAATTCTGCTCTATGTGCTTTGGAGAACACATTGCGCACCTTTGGTACGTCCAGGACTTGACATTTCTTCTCAATGGCAAGAACAGCCAAATGAGGCAGTTTGCATCCAGCATCCTGTTTCGAGCAAGCCTTTTCAAAGATTTTAAGGACAACCATCTTCGTAATGCTGAATAGTTTTGGGCAAAATTTGTGTTTCACCTTTCAGGGAAATGTTATCACAGGATAAAAAAAATCAGACAAAGGTTACAGTTATCTCATAATGCAAGAAATATTCTGACTCTGGCAATACTTACTCTTACTCTACCACTCCAACGTATGTTTATGCTACACAATTACAGGCACCTATGGAGTTCGTGGGAAGAAGTTATTCGATTTTGATATGTACGAGAAAGAGCGAACCTGCATCTAATGATTGAAGAGTGGCAAATCCTAATAAGCGTTCTTTTACCTGCCCGCGATATGTTTGGAATCGAATTTTAAGTGTAATTTGCATTTTAAGGTTCACGTTCAATACATTTCCAAATAATATCCCCTCATTAGCTTCAAGAGTATCGAAGGAATCCCCTTTGTTAAGGTTTGCCTCAGACTCATCATCTCGAAATTCAAGTCCCTGAATAGTAAGAAACCGCGATGAATCCACAACAACTGACATGTAGTGTCTGGTTTTTCTCCGATCAGCTTTGGTCCTGGGTTCGATACCCAGTGGAGGCACTTTAAACTATAAGTCCAGTCCCGATTAGTCTTACTGTGCATAAAGTGGACTTCAAACGCCAAATCAACGAACCAACCAAATCTTGAATCAACTTTGAATGTCTTTTAATAATTAGCGTTGTCACTAACGACCACGATTAGAATAATTTGCCCGTACTACAGATGATGTCTTGTGGTCCTGAAAATATTCGTGATGTTTTAAAATCATCCACATTCAACACTTTTTCCAAGTTCTTAAGACTGGTTAAAACTTAGGTTAATCTCGGCTATTACGGGACATAAATGAATGAGAAATCACCTATGCCCAGGTCGGCGCTCGAATTTTTGACGAAGCAAATTAATATTTGTTAATCAAGTTGCTATTATAAGCAGAAAAGTGATATCATGCAGAATACACCACTTTGAAAAGGTGAAAATAGTCATACTCTTATAAATGAACTCTCTTATTATTCGATATTTAATTAACTTCAGTTGGAGGGCCGGGGGGGGGGGGCGAAGTTTCCGACATGGGGCGTCCCCCTGCCTCCTCTGGCGTCGTCACTGCTTCCAACCCTCTAATAACTTCGCTGCTGATAGCATCACCTTCGAAATCGAAGCTTGTGTGTCGGCGATTAATACAAATAACTTGTGTTCACTGTCCCTCTTTCATTCAAAGTCTGCCGTTTTCCTTTTCAGCTTTTCCTGCAAAACTTTCTGTCAGCAAGCAAACCAAATTACAGAATTTTTATTGCCCCTCCCTTGCATCAACTTTCATTCCTACTTTAGGCCTGGATTTATAGCACGTACCCGCTACTGCAGGTCAACCTATGTTTGGTGTTTGCCCCCTGAAGCAACGGTGTCCATTGTTCAAAGCGAAACCTTTGTCAGTGGGGAACGGCGAAAATTGTCTCGGAATACACCCTGGTCGTAAACAAGCTCCCGCCACCCTGACATTGCTGTCAGTTTCCCTGTGAAGTTCGATAAAACTACTTTGTGAAATGTGTTTAATAACGAATGAAAATGTAGACAGTAGTTACTACATGTATTTTGCTCATAAACTTGAAGGCTAAATTTACAGAATAAAAAGAACAGCTACAACATTCCTTCATCTGATTTACAGAAAGGCTAATCGGGACTGGACCCACAGTTTAAAGTGGGGTTCAAATCACAATGTGCCTTCACCGGGTATCGAACCCGGGACCCCTTGATTACAAGGCGACGGTGCTACCACTGTACCATCGACGAGTCCCCTCATAGAACAAAGTTTCCTTCTACGACGATTTTACAGAACTTAGTGCACTTCCTTCATTTGAAATCTATTCTATATCAGCCTCAGTATTTCGTTATTACAATCCAAGGAATAGTATTCTCCTTAAATAAGAAATAAAGAAATAAAAAAAAAACATTGGAAATAATCTTCAAACGGGCGTAGAAAAATCGAATCCAACCACCTGCAGAATGCCCGAGGGAAACAACAAGAATTTTCTCAACAAAGACATCCGAAATTTCCATAACATTCTAATAATTTCGCAACCCGTGCAAATAATCATGTGGTAAAATCTTGTCGTGGTTCCCTGTACACACTAAAATCACCAAATTACTTATTTCCATATTTCCCGTATTTTCTCCTCCTCTTTAGCTCTCAGCTGTTCGGAGTGGAATAATGCAAGATTATTTGTCCCTAATTATCTCCTTCTCTTAGTCTTGCTAATATCTTGGACTCCTTAATAACTTTCCCAACAACTCCTTATCAATTTGTACTGCCATGTTTCCCACAATGCTTTTCCTACTTCCTAATAACAATCACTTCTGTACACCCTTTGATGTAAAAATTAAATAATAAAAATAAACCATATCCGTCGGTCCGTTTATCTTTCCAACCTATAGAGCTGAGACTATTTTTACAAGATAAACCTCGGACGCAGACATTCCACGATCTTTTAGCCCCTCCTTCCACCTTCTCTACCTGCCCTTTTACTTGATGTTATTCAGAATTGTATTAGTATCTGGAGTACTATCGTAACAAAGTTATTAACCTGGAATAATTTTTTTTTAAAAAAATGGGGAGTAACGCTGTGTTTCGAAAGAGTATAGGAAATAAGTTTAGGTATTCATTCATGCCACTCTCTAGAATAGTCTTCTTATTTTGACTTAACACACGCTTATCAACGTTTCTAATTGAAATACTTTATTCCAAGCAAACAAGTATGTGCAACTGATTAAAAATTTTGCTTTTATTTTTTCGAGACATTCGAGACGAGACGAGACTTTTCAAAAGCCGTCCCGTCCCGTCTCGTGTCTCGTCTCGAAAACGAGACGAGAAAGGCATTCCGTCTCGTCCCGTCTCGAATTTCAAAAGGCTTGTCCCGTCTCGTGTCTCGTCTCGTTTTCGAGACGAGACACGAGACGAGACGGGACATGTCCCGTCCCGTGAGCAACACTATGCGAAAGGACTTCGAAAGGGGCCCATGACGACGCATGCGAGATCTGGGTATTGCAGCTGCCGATTGCAGAAGAAGTTGTTACCGAAGTGGCTGTTGCAGTGGCGGATGGAGCCTCTTGTTCCTGATTTTAAGATTTGCATTCATTATTACATTGCCACATTTCAACCTGGTGGCGGAAAATTGAACTATTTTTTTTTTCGCATAGTAGATTCACCAAATTCCAGAGTTCTACGATGCCTTAAACAGGCTTCAGAGGGCTCTGAGTTGGGTAACTGTAATTCTGGCCACCCGGTACCTTACAAAAATATTTGGATTTCAAGAGAATATTTTTTCTTGTTTACTAAAGTGATATCCACGTTAAAATAAGTTGCAAGGGTAAAATACTTTTAAGAAAGCTACAGAACATCACGTTGTCAGTGACATGGTATGGTAATGTATTGGAAAGAAAGGGTTGGTGCGATTCAAATGTCCGATTGCACATTTGTTTGTGTGTTTTGTTTAGAAGTCTACTTTATGCACAGAATGGCTAATCAGAACTGGATCTACAGTTGAAAATACAATCTGAACGACAAGTACAAGCCTCCATGGGCGTCGCCAGAAATTTTTGCAAGGGGGGTGGTCAGGCAAATGATAAAAGTTGAATAGCAGAAAAAAATAACAATGAGTATTACCACGGTTATAAATGTCATTATACAACAATAACTATTATATACTAATAAAAACAAATTTTATTCGAAATAATAATAATAATATTTATTATTAAATAAATGTGGAGACTCGATCCACTAAACGAGTGAAAACCAGCACAACTTTTTTCCATTATTTCTTTTGCATTTTATGCAGTTAGTATCTGAAATACATTTTGATATTAACTTTAGCACATCTCGTTCAAGAAAAGGCTTTTAATATTATGGGGATTTTTTTTTCTTCATAAAGTTTGGTGTGTGACATCTCACCTACAACTGTAATTATTAGAATTTTGAAAACTGTGGAACCATTTGTTCTTTGGATGAAATGGTAGAATACAACCTTGTTCCTGTATTTTTCACTCAAATGTTTTCGATCCAATGCATTTTTACTTTGATTTTTCTGTTCGAATACTAAACAAATGGACTTTATTTATGTTCTTAACAATAAGAGTAACACACTTTCGGCTTTCTTGTATCTTTAAATGAACGATGGCAATTTCCAGAGCGGGGGTCCATGAACCCGTTCGACCCCCTCCGGACGCCCATTCAAGCCTCCACCGGGTATCGAACACGGGGCCAGTTGCTTACAAGGCGACGATGACCTACCGCTACGGGTAGTTAGGTTCCCGGATTGTATGTATGGTGGAAACGCGTCTTCCAGTTTACAAGCATTATTGGTCCACCTACATCATGTGTGTTATATGATTACATGCCCACATGTCAGGCAGTAGGCGTTATGGTGTTGAACGTGTCAATGTGAACCATAGGAAACAGACAACTGCAAGTGCTGTAAGAGTTTGAACTAGGACAGGCCCGTATACAGAGGAGGGGCCATGGGGGCCATGCTCCCTCCCTCGAACCATGGATATTTAATTGTTAAAAGCTACGAAAATAACATGAACTGTTTTGCAAATTTGTAAAAATTTCAATTTTGTTCTTGCATAAATAAACGTGTCTGTTGTGTAGAAGTCTGCAGTACTGAGTAGCTTCAGTAGGCTGTCAGACGTCCTATTCCATAATCATTGGTGCAAAGCTGTCAGACGTCCTATTTACCGAATTAGTCTGGACAGTTCATTACTTTCGGACTTTTTACGAACTGCAGTCGTGATGCAAAACGTAGATTTTTCAGCGAAAAGTGCAGGCTCGACCAGGACTCGAACCCGGGTCTCTGGCATTCCGTGCTATTTCTCCACCGCTTTTTCTTTATTGGAATCCAGATTCCACCAATAAGGAAACATAATTTTTTTAAAACATGTCGCATTGACACAAAGATTAGGTATCCTCTATCCCAGGGTGCAAAATTCATTCGAAGCTCGCAAAACTAACATTGAATATTTCCATTTGAATATTTTTCTTCATTTCTCAAAATATACAGTAAACCCTAGTTAACACAAACTCGCTTAAGACGAACACTCGGTTAACATGAACAAAATGTTGGTCCCGGCAGGGATGTATTATATCTTATAGAAAGTTTTATCGGTTAACGCGAATTTCGGTTACCACGAATTACGAACTGCTTTTTAGTCCTCTGTCGTTCCTCTGCTAGGTATGTAAGAAATTGCTCAACAATCTCTATCATCTTGTCAACAATCAACTTATACAGTATTGTAACCAACAGATTCAGATCAACAATGTGTTCAAATGTGTTTATCTATTCTTTAAAACATAGCCAGTATGAGTAACATTAAAACTTGGGTGCAATTGATCGACAATCGCATCAACAATGAGCTTATACGTATTTAACCAACAAATTCAGTTGTGTTTTACTATGATTTAAAACTTAGAAGAAGGAAATCCCAAGTTGGAGTGTGCTTGATGCACGCCGCATATTGGGAATCTGTGTCATCACAACACATACAGAACTGTTTTGCACCAGAAAATGATCTGTGAGTACTTTTTTAAAAAGTTAATTACTGTAGTAGTGTTTTCTATGATGACATACATAATGCGTATTGTAGAAAGAACTGTATTGCAACAATAAAATTTGAGTCCCCGGTTAGCACGATATATTTTAACACGAACTCTTGATTTTTCGGTCGGTTAACGAGGGTTTACTGTATTAAAGAATGCACAAATGTATTCTATTTATCGATTTCTCTGGATCGTCTTGATAAACTGTGTAACTGAGCTCAAGGACAGTAATTTGTATAAATGTCTCTTTACTTTGTTCATACAGGTACATAGAGAAAGCTCAATAAACACATTAGTATGTAACATGCACTCAAGAATTAAATATTCAAAAGACATTTTCTGTGGAATACGATAATGAGGTTCTGTTTTAGTACCTGGCCATGTAGTCTGGAATATTATAAATCAATGTTTTCTCGCTTTGTGTAATATTTTCTGTGGGAATGGGCAAATGTACAGGGTGGTCACAAAGTAGGCGTACCATACTTTATTTTGGACACTACGATGATCATGGTTCAATGCTTGATATTCACATGATGGTTTAGATGTTACAGTGTCAAGAACATCGATATAGACAGTCATTTCTGCGCCATGTATCTTTTTCTTTTAACAGAAAACGTCGGACGCCGCTTAGAAGAATCTGTGGCGTGCCGCGGTGTTTATTTGCCAGGGGTCATAGTCAAACATTAACTGGTAAATGGCATTCATTTGTGGACAGGGTGTTTAAAAATGAGGTAACTGAAACTCGGCACTCAAACCATGTTCAGTTACCTTCTTTGAAACACCCTGTACTATCAGTTACTAAGGCCGTTCATGATAATACTTTTTCCATATACAGTAAAACCTCGTTAGCCTAATCCGGACCCCGATAAGCCGGACTCGCTTAATCCGGACAGGCAAGAAAGAAAAGAAAAGCAGAATGCAAGGTTTTAATTGTGGCTAAAGTCAACAAGAGAACTTCCCAAAGAAAAGGCAGTCAACCACTGATGAAATTCTGTTTCCCGCAGACTTTGTACTGTCCTATAGTGTATTTAGGCCTATGCCCTTTAAATACACTGTAATAAACGTGTTTTGTTGCTATAAACGGAGTTTTAATGCACTTTCTACTGTTAGGTTATTTCAGTTAATCCGGACTTTTGTTAAACCAGTCAACTTATCCCCCACGAGTCCGGATTAACGAGGTTTTACTGTATATAATTACGACTTAAATTACGCTACCGCACCTTGTAGAAGGAAATAATGATAGCCTGAAAGACAGAAAGGCCAACAGCACGTTCCGAAACAATCATTGATTTTGCAATACACGTGCGACGCTTGCAATATACATACACATTCGTACTGTTGAGGCCTGCATAAAAGTGACATGTACGCCATTATGTGAAATTGGAACTTACATAATTGATACAGTTATTATGAGAAAATCGATTAGACCGTTATTAGCAGCAATTTCCTGGAATATGGATTTTGACATAAATGACGCGCCTCAAAGGAAGCTATAAGTTTCACCACTGCAATCGCAGCTCACATCTGACGCTGACAATAATGTTCGTGACTCGAGAAGAAGAAAACCAAAATAGTGTCTTGCCTCGCATTGTTGCAATTTACATTACTTGTGTTTGGATTAGGAAAAACTGATTATATCCCAAAATTCAAAAGAGTTTACTAAATACAAGGTATGAAGTACGTTATATTGTCCTGAATTAACTTATACAAAAATACATACAGTGTGTTCCTACAAGTTTTCATATTAAGCAGATGGCATTGTGACGTTTCCCTTGCTTTAAGTGCAACCATATCTACTTATGCAAGGTATGAAGTACGTTATATTGTCCTGAATTAACTTATACAAAAATACATACAGGGTGTTCAGTAGTACAATCAGCCCGGTTCTACGCCCGAAAATGGCGCTCGGTGGCGCTCGCAGTGTTGCTAACTCCTCACTTGAAAAAATCACCAAGGTTTTTGTTTTTGGGTCTAACCTAACCTCAAGCAAGGAGCTGGCAACACTGCTTGAGGCTTTTCTTGCAGTGTGGCCAACTCCTCACTTAAAAAATCACCAAGGTTTGTTTTTGGGTCTAACCTAACCTTAAACAAGGAGCTGGCAATACTGCTTGAGGCTTGTCTTGAAGTATTGCCAACATTTTACTTGAAAAGTCACCAAGGTTTGTTTTTGGGTCTAACCTAACCTCAAACAAGGAGCTGGCAATACTGCTTGAGGTTTTACAGTGCATAAAGCAATTTGCCAACCTACTGGTTTGCCATAGCGTTTTACAAAAAGAGAGAGAGGGAAAAGTTAAACAACCGATAGTGTTGCTAATATTTACCTACAGCTTTTTTTTACTTGGCAAGAGCTATCTTACTTGAGGCTTAACTAATTTATATACTGACGTAACATACACACACTGAGCAAAAAGAGTCGGCAACAAACATATACTGCCGTAAAAGAGAGAGGGATAGATAGATAGATAGCAACACAGTATGTGCGTGCGTGTATAATATGTAGCATTATTAACTAGAGTGCGTTGGCAACCCACCTACAACTAAAAAAAATAAAGATGCCAATGTTGCTGAGAGAGACTAAGCTGGCAACAGTGGTGAGCGAATATGCATTATTTCCAAGTCCCGAGTGCCAATGTATATCGTGATTTTTGCAAACCTCTCTCGCGGGAACGATGCGCCACTCACACACGTACGTACTTTTTTTTATTTTTGTATTTTCATCTACTGAAGTGACTGAAGGGCAAGCTGAAAATCTGTAGTCAACTCAACCGGTTCTCTTATCATTTGAAATCTTTTTCGCATACATCGACCTCACACCCATCAATCAAGCTTCAAAAAGCTTATCACGCCCAGATATTTAAACATCCGGTTTAATTGTTACCGCTGCCGCTAGTTGATCGCACCCATCGTACCCAACCCATCCGGTTTGATTGTTACGCGACATCGCAGCAGTGATTTCCCACGGCAGCTCTTTTCTCCCCCCACGATTGCTTTCAAGCATATCGTTTCGCTCTGTTGCTTTAGTATCCTGGGCTTGTTATACATCACTGTCACTTTATTTGTATCGGCAGTAATTTTCCAAGCAATTTTAATCACAGCCTATCTACAATTTTCATCGACTGTTGGGGGTGATTGAAAGGATAAGCTAAAAATCTGTGGTCAACTCAACTGTGTTGTGTGGAAACTTGGGCGAGTAACTATGGGAAACCATCAATCACACAACAGGAAACTGTCAATTGCCTGGGTGCGACTGCAGGAAGTTGTCCATCAAGTTGGGCGTCAACGATATGTTTTCTAGGAAAGGGCGTTTACGCATAGCTCGAACCAACCTTGAAAGTTTAGCTGCCGGCAGGTATAAGTTTCTATTTAGAAATCTCGCGCACATTAGTTGCAGTCGAGTATTGCTACTGGGCAGTCACATAAAAGTGTACGCTATACCAAGTGTAAATATCAAGTGTAATAGAAGCCGAATTAGTTTGGTCTGTCAGGTGAGTACCATATCAGCATAAGTTATACGCACACAAGTTGCTTGACTAGCTATAAAACTAAAATTTACGCAATTATACTACTGTTTTGTGTGTGTTAAATTGTTAGCAGCTTTTTATAAATAAATTTTATTTTTTTTTGTTATTTTTTTACATGTGTGTGTGTTAATAATAATTGCAAGTGGCGTTAGTGAACAGAAAGTGTTGTTTTTATTAAACAACGAAATTATGCTAAACAAAAAAAATATGAGCATATATAACATATGCTTGAAAAAAAAAACTATTCTTCATCGCGAATAACATAAAAGCGAGGTAACAATCGGGAGGGGCAATAATTATAATCATGTTAGTTTACTTATAGTGGATAGTATTGACGCGTGTACACTGGGTTGGATTTGTTATTTTAAATCTATTTTATGCACAGTAAGGCTAATCGAGACTGGGCCTACAGTTTCAAGAACTATTTGTGCGGGTATCGAACTTTTGATTACAATGCTATTGCTGTGCTATTGCAGAGGCTAGTAGAAGTACTGATTGATTTGATGTTTTAAATCCACTTTATGCACGTAAGGCTAATCGGGACTGGGCCTACAGTTTTAAGAACCACTTGCACGGATATCAAACTTTTAATTGCAAAACTATTGCAGTACTATTGTAGAGGCTAGTGGAAGTACTGATAGATTTGATGTTTTAAGTCTATTTTATGCACGTAAAACTAATCGGGACTGGACCTACAGTTTCAAAAACTATTTATACGGATATCAAACTTTCAATTACAAAACTATTGCAGTGCTATTGTAGAGGCTAGTGGAAGTACTGATAGATTTAATGTTTTAAGTCTATTTTATGCACGTAAGGTTAATCGGGACTGGACCTACAGTTTCAAGAACCACTTGTGCGGGTATCAAATTTTTGATTACAATGCTACCACTACACTATTGTAAAGGCTAATGGAAGTACATAGTTATTCGAATCTAATTTATTTAAAATATTTAGTTTTTTTTTTTTATGCAGGCTTATTGATTTTTAAACCTAATGTTAAATAAAATCCGACAATTATATCCAAATATACTTATGGCTACAACGAGCATTCGCAAAAATGGCTTGAGATTTTTTTTGCTACGTAAACAAAATGGTCGACATGCCAAATATGAACAGGCTATATAGATTTGAGAGATGGATAGGAAAAAATTAATTAAAATTTAATTTCATGATTACAACACAAACTTAATGATTGATTGATTGATTGATTTAGTTTATTTTAACTTCGCATTTTGTGCCTCTTGGCTAATTTGCGAAGATGGGGATGAGTGATGAAATTGATGAAAATGAATATTCACAAACAACCATACCTGACCGGGATTTGAACCCGGGGAACCCTTGGTGTTGTAGCGCGATGTGCTAACCACTCGGCCACGGGGTCGGGCAAGTACTGGTATATACATAAACCAAAGTTACATGGTTCTAGCCCCCATAGGAGTCGAGAAAATCAATGTCTTGGAAAACGTCTTAAGACAAATATCTTAATCTTTAAGAAAGTCGACTTCCGGTCTGTCAAGATGTTACTTCCGGTCTATCAAGAAAATTTTCTTAAGACAAAAATCTTAAGACGTTTTCCAAGATATTGATTTTCTCGGCTCCTAATTGAGCTAGGATGATGATTTTAAGTTTGTTGGATAGGATTTGACGAAAACTATTCGACTAGCAAATAAAATCGATTTTACCCCATCAAGTTTCGAAAATATAGACAATTTTTTTATTTTTTGAGAAACTTGATTTGCTGGCTTAGTTTTTACCCTATTTCGAAAATTTTAATGACATTTGATAAAAAATTGAAGGTACTCCGCAACCTATTAGAAACATAATGATTAGTGCTTACTGTTTTCGAGTTATTTTAAATTAAAATTTCAAGATGTAATTTCTAAGTTGTTTTGTAACTCGTAAACTATAGGTCGTAGAAAACCTATTCTTGTTTTATCTGCTATTGCCCGACAAATACTATAAACACAAATAATGTTTATTGTTTGATTTTAAAAAATGGAGATCGAAAATAATTTTGTTTTCCAAAAATAAAAAAATGTGCGTATGGAAAAAAAATACGATTGTGTAATTTTTTATGATGTATGTTTGCATGTAAAATTAAGTATACCTGAAAGTTTTAGAATTTTAAAATAGCTATATATATTTGCTATTATATCAGCCAAAACAATAGAATATATATAAACAAAAACATTTTCATAGTTTCACGCCTCTACTAGAATAGTCGAAAAATATACTAATGGGCAATAAAATCTGAAGAAAATTCGTGTCTAGCAAAAAATAAGCTAAATAGAATTACACATGCATACAATATTTATTGTGTTTTTTCTATCTACAATCATATTTTTCTTATATATTTTTTTTAATTTTTTTTATAGAGTTGATTAAAGCATATATTTGAGGAAGGCAACACCACCCATATATAAATAAACATACCCCGAAAAAATGCGCTCCATGAAAAGTTGCCCTGTGTGCGAAAAAACTATATCAAGCGAACATTTTGCAAGACATTGTCGCACCTGCGTGCCAGGCAAGCATTTGGCTGCCACCGAACTGTGTTCCGGATGTAATAAACATATTACAATTGCGTATGCCAAAAAGCATAAGCTTACTTGCCTAAGCAAAAATACATCTGGGGCCCAGCCTTCGACCTCCACCAAGAGGAAGGCGGAAGCAGCCTCCATCAATGCACCACTCGCCAAACGCGTCAAGCCTGCGATAAAAGCAGACCAGTCTGCTTTCCAGCGTTCGTTAGAGGACTTTCCCCTTACTTCGGAGGACTCATGCGACGTGCGTAGCTTTTTGGAGAACGTGCAAGCCCAAATTATTTCCATCCTCGGCGATGCGCTTGCAACGCACTCCATCAAATTCTACGCATCGCTACGTTGCCGGTACAAGAAGCCGTCTGACGAAATTTACAGCTTCTGCCACAACACCAAGGCGAAGACGCTACATCTGGCCGATGTCGAAAACCTAGAGGTCATCTACAACAAGTTTGCCGAGGAGCTGGTGGCAAAGCAGGAGGAACATCAAGCCAAGGGCTCGGGGGGTTCGCTGTGTGGCGAGCCTCACGAACTGCGCGTCAAACTTTGCAAGTTTGTGCCTCTCTCCGCCTCCAGCTACGTCCGCTTACCAAAAGCGATTGAGGATAAAAAGGCCGTCCTGAACATTCAAAACAGTGACGCCAAGTGCTTTGTTTGGTCGGTGCTTGCAGCGTTGCACCCTGTCGACTGGAAAAACCATCCATACCGAGTTAACCACTACCTACCCTACGAGCCAGAGCTGGAAGATGCGATGGCTGGAATCGACTATCCGGTGGAGGTCTCGGACATTCGCAAGTTCGAGGCCCGTACACACAACCCTCGGTTGGCCATCAACGTTTATGGCCTCACTGACGAAAATGTGGTGTACCCCATTCGGGTGAGCGACGTAGACGACGACGGTGTGCAGGAAATTCATCTTCTGCTCATCAAGGACGAGACCCATCACCATTACACCCTCATCCGTTCCCTCTCTCGGCTTGTTTCGAGCCAACGGAGCAGTGATAGTCACCACGTCGAGGTGTGTCGCAGGTGCTTGTCAATATTCGACGGACGGGATCAACGCAGTTACCAACATGTTCGAGGTCCCAACATCGCTGCCGAGAAGCTTGCTAACCACAAATTTTATTGCAATGCCAACGAACCTGGGCTGGCAGTCTTGCCCGAACCTGGTACCGTGGAGTGTTTCCACATGCGCGGTGCCATGGTGGAGCACCCCGCTATCATCATCGCGGACTTCGAGGCCTTCCTCAAACCTCTGTCCACTTGCTATCCCGATCCTGAAGTTTCCTCCACTACCCCTTACCAACTCCACGAGGCATCCAGTTTTGCATACGTTGTCGTGCGACGAGACCAACACATCGCCCCCGAGCCCTACGTGTATCGCGGTCCCGACGCAGCCAAACACTTCCTCGAGAGGATGGTTGACGAGGCCATCGAGATAGGGAAGGTACTGTTGGCCCCCAAGTCTATGCTCCCACTGTCCCCCGACGATCAACGTAGACACGACGAGGCCATCGCTTGCCCTGTCTGCGTTGAGGAGTACACCGCCAACAACTATAAAGTCCGACACCACGATCACTTTAATGGTAGGTACGTTGGTCCTTGGTGCAACGATTGCAACCGTATGGCCTGGGACCCGCGCTTCATCCCTGTGTTTTTTCACAATGGCTCGGGATACGACTTCCACCATCTGGTGCCTCATTTTGGGTACGACGACATGCGAATCAACGTTCTCGCCCAGAACGAGGAGCGTTACATTAGTGTGAGCAAACAAGTGTCGATCCCGGGATCACGCTCTACTGTCGAGCTTCGCTTCCTCGACTCCCTGAGGTTCCTCCCGGCCAGCCTCGATGCTCTTGCGGGGAAGCTTAGCGACGAGAAAATGCTTATCACCTCTGCGAATTTTCCGAATTTGGACGCCGGTCTCTTCAGGCGAAAGGGGGTCTACCCCTACGAGTACGTAACGGGCCCCGACAAGTTTGCGGAGACGTCGCTACCTCCTCGAGCAAACTTCTATAGCAAGCTGCGAGGCTCGGGCATTTCTGAGGATGACTATAACTATGCTCAGTCTATGTGGCGCGAGCTGGGTTGCCAAAATCTCGGGGACTACCACGATGCCTACCTCAGACTTGATGTGACGCTCCTCGCCGATGTGATCCAGGCGTTTCGTGCAACTGCGAAGACCATCTACAAGCTGGACCCTGCATACTTCTACAGTCTTCCCGGACTGGCATGGTCGGCCATGCTTCTTGTTACGAAAGTCAGGCTTGAGCTTCTTTCGGACGTGGACATGATGCTGTTTGTGGAACGTGCCGTGCGGGGTGGAATGGTCCAGGTGTCGCAGCGACACTCGCACGCCAACAATCACCACATGGCCACCGGTTACGACCCCTCACAACCGTCCAGCTACATCATGTACACGGACGTCAATAACCTCTACGGACACTCCATGATGCAGCCACTACCTTTTAGAGGTTTCGAGTGGGCTGATCCCTCCAACTTCGACGTTGAAGGTTTCGACGATGAGGAATGTGGATTTTTTGCCGAGGTGGACCTTGAGTTCTCCGAGAAGCTGCAGGATTTGTTCTGCGATCTTCCCCCTGCACCCGAGTTCAAGTGTCCACCCGATTCCAACCAGAAGAAGCTCGTCATGGATTTCGAACCCAAGAAGAATTACGTCCTGCACTACCAAAATCTCCGGTGGTTGATGAAGCAAGGGGTTACCGTCCGCACAGTACATCAAGTTTTGATGTTCGAGCATTCTCCATGGTTGAGGCCATACATCGAGCTCAACACCGAACATCGTACAGCCGCCACTTCTGATTTCGATCGCGATTTCTTCAAGTTAATGAACAATGCGGTGTTTGGGAAAACTATGGAGAATGTGCGAAATCATGTAGATGTGAGGCTAATATCAAACAAAGCACAATGTCGCAGGCTCGTAGCAAACCCGTTATTCAAATCGAGGACTATTTATAATGAGCAGCTTGCTCTGGTGCATATGAGGAAGAACAAGGTGATGCTCAACAAGCCAATTTATGTTGGTGCCTCAGTATTAGACCTGAGCAAACTGCACATGTTTCAAATATATTATGGGATACTACGCCAGCACTATAACGACAATATCAACCTACTCTACACGGACACAGATAGTTTGATGTACCACGTCCACTCACCCGATGCGTACGGGGATATAGCCACGGTACCAGCTTTTGTGAACCTCTTTGATACGTCAGGCTATCCCCAGCCGAACCAGTACGATATCCTGGCCCACAACAAGAAGGTGCCTGGCAAACTCAAAGACGAGAAGGACGGAGACGTGATTCTCGAGTTTGCAGGTCTTCGCGCCAAGGCCTATACCATCAAAGCCGAGGGCAGTGTTACCAAAAAGGCCAAGGGTGTCGGCAGACAGGTGGTTCGGGAGCATCTCACATTCGAGGACTTCGTGGATTGCCTCAAAACCAGGTCGTCGGTTCTAAGAGTAGAACAGCGCATCCAGAGCGTCGACCATGTGTTGACCACCAACAAGGTGAGGAAGATTGCCCTGGATCCCAACGACGACAAGAGGTGCGTCCTCGAGTGTGGAATCCACACACTGCCGTGGGGACACTATCGCTTAGCAGAAAGCAAAACCTGCAACATATGTTTATCTTCAACAGAAGATTCATAAAAACAAAACAAAAAAAAAAACAAAAAAAAATCATTTTGTTAGTCATTACAAAAAAAAAAAAAAACACTGACTGTCATTACAAAAAACTTTGACCGTATTTTAAATAACCAGCATACCTATGAATCTTTTTGGTTTCCGAAAACAAACCAACATGGAGACTGTACACCTCACGACGACAGATTATGAATTTCTACCTTCCATGTTAACTAAACTCAACGGTCTACTGATTGTTCACCTTAACAGCATTTGGACGAAATTGGATGACGATGTGGGCAAGATGTTTTACGTCTTCAACAACAATTTACATTTCTACGAAATTCCGATCGATGGAAAACTTGAAATCGCCGTGAATCCGGAAAACGTAGGCGAAATCAAAATATCTACCGGCAAGAACATTTTTCGAATCAAGCACGACAAGATGCTTTCTAACATTACGTACGATGTTTCTGCAGGAGATTACCTGTACGTCGAACTCCTCGGAGATTACGACAAACTCATTCCTCTCTTCGTAGAATTACGAATCGTCTATCCTATTATAAATAACCGTTAACCAAAATGCCTAACGATATTTTCGGCAACACTAAGCGTGTAGACCACGCAGAAGAGATTCTCATGTTGGACGTCCGAATTAAAAAGTTGAGGAGCGATTTGATCGCTTTGCAGGAGACCTTAAACAAAAGTTTAGAGTCGGAGATCGCTACGCTCCAAACGCAATGTCTCGACCCCATTCTGAAAATCGATTCCGAACTAAAAACGCTCATAAAAAATTATGTCGACGTACCTTCTTACGACAACGTTCAAAATATACAGTTGAGCGTGGATAAGCTTCAAAATGATTTGGCCAAATTGCAGCAATTTCAATCGAAAAATGAAGATTTGGAAAAATTGAAACTCGAAATCGAAGAACGAACTTCCGCAATCGAAAAGAATTTCTCTGAACTTCAAACTGTCGTGAAGGATATTGATGTAGAACGCTTGCACGTCGTCGTTTCCAAATTACAAGAAGAATTCGCCGGCACGTTGGAAGAAATTAAATCCAAGTTACAGACTTTGGAAGATACCATGACGAACCTACCATCGTCAGACGAACTGCAGGTCATCGGCAAAAGCGTCGCGAACATAAAAATTCAATTGGAGGCTTATCAAGATTTCGAACACATTCAAACCACCATCGCTACGCTTCAGGCGTCTCTGGAGTTGATCAACGAAGAAATTAAAAATATTCACGCTGAAGCAAGTGCGTTGACGAGCATACAAGACACGTTGAGCACGGTTCAGCAGAAGATCGAATATTTAGAAAATTTGAACGTCGAATCCAATCTTGCTCATTTTCATCACGTGCTGGACAACATACAGGGTGACTTGGAATCGTTACGGACGAGCGTACCTTCGAGCGAAGATTTGGAAAAATTGAAAACGGCGGTGACGGCACTATCCGAATCGAGCGACATCAAAAGTTCGTTGAGCGATCTTGAGAGTAGGGTGGCCAATCTCCCCACCTCCAAAGAATTGCACGCTTTGAAAAGAAGCATATCACGTATGCTGAAACGACTGGAAACGGAAACGGCGAACGTGGAACAGATTCGAGACGAACTTACTTCGCTGGTGTCGACGCTGCCCACTTCGCAGAGCGTCGCCGACCTTCACACGCAGTTTACCGAGATGCGAAGCATCGTGAACGATCTTACCGAGAAAAGTTCGAAATTGAATCAAGTCGAGAACCTTCAGAGTATTGTCGTCAACATCAGAGATCAAGTTGGAGTGCTAGAATCCACGCAGGAATCGACGCTGGCCTCTTTCGGTACCAAGTTACAAGAACTCAACGAAAACTACAAGCAGTTGAACGTGGAAGTGAAAATCAAACCGTCATTTTCTACCGTAACGGATACCATCGTCGAATATTTGTTGCCCGTACAAAATACACTGGGACAGCTTCACAGCAACCTCGTTAGCGTCGATACTAAATTCGCTAAACTGCATTCTCTGCAAGCCATCGAAATCAACAGCGTACCCAATCAACAGAGAATCTCCACGTTCGTTGAAGGTAACAAACTGTACATGTTGCATCCTTATCATCCGTACTACAAGTTTCTCCTCGATGGCACGATTCAGATAAATGAATTTTCGTACTGGTCTCACGGTAGAAAAGCTAGCGTTCCCACCATGACCTTGATATCGAATCGTGGTGTTCAGAAAGCAGGAAACATTCCTCTGGCACGTTGGAACGAAACGCGCAACGTATATGAAATACACGAAGACGAAGATCTCACCGTTTTCGACGTGAGTGCCGGCGATAAGCTGATCATTCAAAACACGAGCGAAGTGCCACCCTCTTTGAATCCCATCACGCTGGTGCTTCTCTTCAAACGTAATCTCTAAAAAATGTCTAGGCAAGCCATCGTCGAAGAATTGCATAAACCTGCACGCCGCAACTACGAACGTTTAGCGGTGGTAACCAAGGGAATCGATGACCTCTGGCAAAGTGACCTCGTGGAGATGAGTAGCGGCAATCTAAAAAATGTGCATAAATTGAACAAGGGCAACAAGTACCTCCTCACCGTCATAGACACGTTTTCGAAATTCTCATGGGCTCTACCTTTGAAAGCCAAAACGGGAACGTGCGTAACGGAAGCATTCAAGACAATTTTTCGCGAAAGCGACAGACGACCACGGTTTTTGCAAACAGACAACGGGAAGGAATTTTACAATGCCGTATTCCAAAAATTTATTCGGAAACACGACATTCGACATTATTCGACTTTTAGTCACATCAAAGCCAGCATCGTGGAAAGATTTAATCGAACCTTGAAAACACACATGTGGAAACGATTCACGCTTCGAGGAAATTACAAATGGGTCGACATACTGCCGGAACTCGTCGACACCTATAATGATACTGTACACAGAACGATAGGCATGAAGCCAGCTGACGTTACGAAATCTGACGAGCAGCGTTTAATTTCTACAGTTTACTGTCCAAAGTACACTCCCACGACTACCAAGAAATCAAAATTCAAAATTGGAGACCAGGTGAGGATCAGCAAATTCAAACGCACCTTCGAGAAGGGGTTCACAAAAAATTGGAGCACGGAACTTTTTACGGTGGTTCGAGTTTTACCCGGAAACCGACACACGTATATAATAAAAGATAGTAGCAGCGAGATTTTGAAAGGAAGATTTTACGAAGAGGAACTCTCTAAAACAAAACATCCCAACACGTACCTCATCGAGAAAGTATTGCGTAGGAAAGGCGACAAACTGTTTGTCAAATGGCTGGGACTTCCGGAAAAAAGTTGGATCAACGCGAACGAAGTGATCTTGTGAGTACGTGGAACGTGGTGAAACGTCTACCGGATTCGGAAAGTCAAACGAGAAAAAAGAACGGTGAGTTGCTTCCCGACAGCATCCGCTGTCTGATCGTAGGTCCTTCGGGGTGTGGGAAAACAACACTGCTCGTGGACAATTTTCTCCTCGCACCGAATTGGTTAGATTGGAAGAACAGGCACCTGTACGTGTTCTCGAAAAGTTTGGAGCAAGCGAAATACCAGCAACTGATGAAACTGTACGATGGTCTGGACATTGCAACGTTCGCTTCGGAAATAAAACCCCTCGACGATTGTCGTGAAAATTCAGTTGTTGTGTTCGACGATGTTATCCTGGAAAATCAAAATGAAATTCGCAATTTTTTCACGCAAGGTCGTCACAAAGGAATAGATTGCTTCTTCCTAGCTCAAACGTTTTCCAAAATTCCAAAACAGTTAGTACGCGACAACGCTAATTTCATATGTTTGTTTCGTCAAGATCACACCAACCTCAAGCACGCGTACGATGACTACGTAGGCGGAGACATGAACTACAATCAATTTTCGGAACGCTGCTGCTCCCACTGTTGGAACAGTGACGATTTCGGATTCGCGACGATCGACATGACGAGAAAACCCAACGACGGAAAATACAGAAACAAAATCAACGACTTTCTAAACGTTGCAACGTTGTGAGAAACGACGTGTATAAATAACACTATGACGAAACGAAAAATCGAAGACGAAAATCTCAAGTTGCGAAACTACCTCGCGAAACGCTTTAAAGGTTGGAAATCTGAGAATCGCGGATTCTACGAAGAGAAGAAACGTCAAGATCAACCTGTGATCGACGCCATCAGCGATCTAGGTAAAGAAATTAAAGGCGTCACGGAACAAAATAAAAATTTGATCAACGAACTCGTACCACTTGCAGCTAAAAGTTACACCGTACCCACGCCCATTTCGAGCATTCCTTCGACGCCGTTCGAACTGAAGGACGTACCGGCACGACGTCGAGCCATAGGTAGCACGCCGTCGTCTTTGGATAAGATCGAGTTGGGACCTTTGGCACGAGACTACCTGAGCACGGGGAAATTCGACAAGGATGAAGTGTTCGGATTGTATCCGAGCATGGAGAGCAACGAAGGCGGCGGTGTGGTTTGGAAGATTGGAAAATCGAAGGTGACCTTCGAAGGCAACGACATTAAAGTCAATTTAGGCGAGAAGGATAGTTGGAACAGGTATCCGGGTACGGTGGGACTGTGGGAACTCGTTGCCAAAAAGCAGCCGAAAGATTACACCGACGAAGATTACCAGAGTTACAAGGAAATTTTGATCATGACGGATGCCTTGTACCAGAACAACGACGCCTCGCAGAATAGGGTCAAATCCAGCAGCGGTGAGAAGTACAGGAATCTCATCAAACCGATTTGGAACCAGGTGAAAACAGGCAGCGGCGTCAAACTCTACAACACCCTACCCAAAGAATTCGTTTGGGTGGACGACGTGCGCAAGCTCATAGACCGATTGTTGGTTATTGCAGGAGAGGAGAATGCAGGCAATCGTAATTTCTACAACGAGAAGGTTGGCATCGTGGACATGATCAGCACCAAATTTTCCAATTTCATCGTGAACGACGACAAGGGCATAGGTTACCTCATCAAAATCATCAACACGCTGCCTCCGAGATTCTGGAACGTGGCCGAAGGAAAGGGACTCGTGAACGACATCATCAACAAGTTACCTTTCGAGATGCATTTACCCGGCTACCAGTACTGTGGACCGGGTACCAAACTCGAGAAAAGATTGAAGAGAGGAGACAAGGGTGTGAATCCGTTGGACGCCGCATGCAAAGATCACGACATCGCCTACAACACCACTCGCACCGATCTGGATGCACGTCACGAAGCAGACAGAAAGTTAGAGCACGCAGCTTTCGAAAGATTCGTCAGCAGAGACGCTTCGCTGGGAGAAAGAGTTGCAGCACTGGGCACCACCATCGCCATGAACACGAAACAAAAATTTGGGTGGGGTGTATAAATAAATAACATACAGTAAAAAAGAAATAATAACAACATGTCTTGCATAACCGATTTGCCGCACGAACTGCTATGTAAAATATTCAAACACGCTTGCGAGGATGTAGGGAAACTTTTACACGTAGCAAGAACAACTCCGAAATTTCGTATCCCTTGTGAAATGCTTATCAAGAGCCATCTTCGGGAGATCAGTGGAATGAGGTGCGGTGATCTTGACACTCTTCTTTCGGTTGCGGGGGAAAAATTAAACAAGAGAATAGACGAACTGCACGAGGCGAGGCAGGGGAGAAGACGATATACTGATGATTGGCATAAGTCGAAACAAGAGACGGAAGATATCATCACGCACATCATTGCGTTTTCCGAAGTACGAACTTTCTTCCTCTAACGCACACACACAAAAAAAATCTTCGATACAAATCGTGAAAAAAATATATATATAAATAACACACATCGTGAAAAAAAATAATCTTCGGTATATATAAATAACACACATCGTGAAAAAAAAAAAACTAAATTTCTCTAACACACACACTGAAAATTTCTCTTCGATATGACAACTGAAAAAATAAGTGACCTCCAAGCATTAAAACAAATGCTAAATTTGTCAGTAGAGTATGTAAAAATTCGGGAATTGGAAGTGGACAAACCTTACACGATAACTTCCGGCTCAATTGTTTCTACCCAATATGGTCCCAAGGCACGTCTGCTGCTCAACGCACAATACAGTCTATTTTTACCAGATCGATACGCTGACATGTTATCCGACGAGAAGCTAGCTATTTTAATCGAGAACAAAACTCGAATCGTGTACAAGGGTACAAAAGAACTTTTTGGTAAAAAAACAAAGCACGTAATAGAATTTGTGTAACGGTTCTGCGCGCAGTATATCCTTGAAAAAAAATTATACGGAACAAAAAAAAAATCTCAGAACATTTATATATAAATAACATACCAAAAAAAAATTACACAAAACAAAAAAATCTCAGAACATATATATAAATAACATACCGTGAAAATAACATATAGAGCATCAACATGAAGCCTAAGGGTGTCGTGTACCAGATACCATACTCCAATCTGAAAAATCTAGGTGCCCTCGATGGGTTACTCACCAAGAAACAACGTGAGAAGAAACGTTCTTGCTTGACGAAAGGACACGGAATGAAATTACTTCTCAGCACACCTCAATTGAGACGTTTGCAGCGTTCGCGGAAACAGCAAAAGATCGGAGGTTTCATATTCAGCATCCCGGCCATCCTGGCAGCATTGGGGGCCGTTGGAAGTTTGGCCGGCGGTAGCGCCGCCATCGCGAAAACCGTCATCGACTCGAAGAAGAACAAGGCAGAATTGGAAGAACAGAAACGTCACAACCTGGCTATGGAGAAGAAGGGGAAAGGTATAACCAAAAAACAAAAAAGCAACCTCGATGCTTTGAAGAAATATAAAAAAAAGAAGAAGCCCTGTCCAACTTCGATATTGAATCTCTGATCAAACTGTTGGGAATAAAAAACTTCAGGGGTGTTTTCATGTCCGATTCTCTACCCTCTGCTGTGAAGAAAAAAGAGTATGGCGTGGTCAACCTGGACAGTTACAAAAATCCTGGTACACATTGGATATGCTACCTCAAAATTGACGATGACAAAGCATTTGTTTTCGATTCGTTCGGTGGCACACCGCCTGCCAGGTTGGTGAAGTATCTCAGTGTTGCCAACCTCTACTACAATGACAAACGCATCCAGGGTTTCACCGATGTTAACTGCGGCCACCTATGCCTTTCTGTTCTCGCATACATGTCTAAAATAAATAACCCGTCGGTGGAACATTTTCAGAAAGCATTGTGGAATCTTAAACACGATGGGCGTGTTCCATCTCACGAGCGAATCTTCGATCCTGAAACTCACGCTGCACGACGACATCGTCTATCCTAAATCCGTAGCTCTCCGTGCATTCTACAGCATGTACCTCATACCTAACGTCACGCATCACAATAATAAAATTAGCGTCGGAAGCGAACACATCGTCGTCACGCCAGGCCAATACAATCTTTCCACTTTGCAAGCTCAGTTACCCAAAGGCACGTATTTTTCTCAAAATTCGGTCACGCACAGAGTGGAAATCGTATCGGCAACGGAAACCATAAACCTGGGCACCATGGGAGAACTTTTAGGTTTCGAGAACGACACCAAACTCGAAGCTGGCATCAAGCACACGGCAGTCAATATTCCTAAATTTCTAGCCATCGAAACTCTGAACGTTCACTGCAACGTGGCGGAAGGCATGATCACGAAATCCTCGGACGGGGAGCTGCTGGGAAGTCACAAGCAGACAGGAATCATAGCCACTTTCAAACCCAGTTCCGAATTCATGGAACCGATCATCTACACGCCCTCTTCGCCGATCTATTTTCCAGTATGCCGCAACCGCATAGACGACATAGAGTTGGTGGTGACAAACGAGAAAGGAGACGTGGTGGATTTCGCAGGTGCCACTACGACGGCCATCGTGGAGATCAACGTATAATAAATAACACGCATAGTGAAAATGGAGCAAATCGAAAGTTACGAATTGCAATCTTTCCCTCCCAACCGTCGCACGTTCGCCAATCTCAACGAAGCAAACAGGGAGATCGAATACGACGTGGACGTAGGCGACGGGTTCGTTCATCCTCACAGAGCGGACCTCTACCTTCAATTCGACGTGGTGAAGAAGGAAAGCGGAGATGCGTTTCCGCCCAATGCAAATTTGATACTCGTGGACAACTTCGTGCCTCACCTGTTCTCGCAGGTGGAGGTGAGGAAACACAACACCGTCATAGACAGAATAGATTATCCAGGCATCACGTCGACGGCAGTGGGAACATTGAAATTATCCAAAACAGACGCAGCATACTACCAGGCGGGAGGATTCGAAGCGGGGACCAAAATATCGACTAAAAGTCACACGGTGCTTTTTCCCATGCGTCTGCTGCCGGGATTCTTCTCGGACTACAAGGAGATCATGTGGAAGGGAGGATTGCGCGTCACGTTTCGAAGAGCGGCCAACGACAACGACGCACTGATGCGATACACCAACTTGAACGCCGACGGCACGCCGATAGCCAACACATTACCTGAAGCGGCCAAGTGCGTCATCCGGAGCATGGAATTGAGAATGCCGATCGTAGAATACGAAACAAACTACGCCCTTAAGTACAAAGCAGAGATCTTGAAGAGTCCGCAGGTGCCGATTCGCTTTCACGGTTACCAGTGCGTGCAGAAGGTGGCGTCGGGAAGTCACATAGAATTCGACGTGACAACTCAGTTCAACAACATACAGTTCGACATGCCAGATTTCGTCGTGGTGTTCTTTCAGACCGGGCGCGATAACAACCAGGAAAAAGATTCCAGCAAGTTCGACGACTGCAAGATCAAAAATGTTTACCTGAAGAACGGAAGGAACGAAGTGTTCCCGCGCGAGAATTACAACCTCGACATGACCAAAGACGATTACCTCAAACTTTACGAAGCTTACACGGCTTACAAGCGCGTGACCGAGGGAAACGTGGACGTATACTACACGCCCAGCGAATTCAAAATCCGCAGGCCGATGTTCGTCATCAATACGACGAAGAGGAAGCAGGTGGTGGTCAACGATCGAACCAACATCAAGATCGTCTGCGAGTTCCACGACGCGCTGCCCGATGATACCGTGTGCAGCGTCATCCTGATTGCAGAGAAGTCCTTCGCGTACGACGTAAAGAACGAGAGGGTTACAGAGCAGTTTTAACAGGTTTAACAGGTTTAACATCTTTTTCTTGCATAAATAATAAGAGGCGCCAGCGCGCGCGTGTGTGGCACATCGTTCCCGAGAGAGGTTTACAAAAGCCGTGTCCGGATTGGCAAGCGCTCCATCCCGTTCTCCCCCGTTGCTCTCGCGTGCACTCGAAGTCGCGTCCAAGTCGTCCGAATCTGCATGTCCCCTTGTAGTACGGCTGTCACTTTTCCCGCCAGGTGTCAGCCCGAACTTCACCCACCGCGCTCTGGGGCGCAAACAAACATGACAATGATTTCCACCTAACTACTCACATTAAAACTATAACACGCTATTTCATCATTTACGTTTTCTGCATTCAGTATTATCGATAAAATGTTAAAGTATAACTGAGTTTTACATCCTCTAATCAGTAAATGTTGTCTGTACAAAGTGAAAGTTAGAATATGGCTGCCAAGCGCAGCGTCACAGCGAGTTCAAGCGTGCATCTGTCGCGCCTCCCTCCGACTCCACGTCTACCGCAAATTCGGACAACAAAAATTAGCTGAGTCCCCGGATGTAACGGTGCAGGTGACATCTGCTGCTGATTCGGACGCAACCCCGGCCACTTCTATTAGTCAGTGTTGCCCATTCGTAGGTTAGCTTCGCTTGTAAAATATCACATGATGAAATATTCTTCAGGTAAGTTGGCAACATTGAACCGCAATTGATGTTACCAGTGTTGTCAACTTCTATTTGTAGGTTAGCTTCGCCTGTAAAATATCACATGGTGAAATATTCTTCAGGTGAGTTGGCAACATTGAACCGCAATTGATGTTACCAGTGTTGTCAACTTCTATTTGTAGGTTAGCTTCGCCTGTAAAATATCACATGGTGAAATATTCTTGAGGTGAGTTGGCAACACTGAACCGCAAATAATAGCGCAGAACCCGTACACCTCCACTAGTCAGTATTGCCAACTCCCATTCGTAGGTTAGCTTTGCTTGTAAAATATCATATGGTGAAATATTCTTGGGGTGAGTTGGCAACACTCATCGCCAATTGATGGCGCTCAACTGAGCTGATTACACTAATCAGTGTTGCTAACTCCCATTCGTAGGTTAGCTTCGCTTGTAAAATATCACATGGTGAAATATTCTTGGGGTGAGTTGGCAACACTGATCGCCAATTGATGTTGCAGAACCCGTGCACCTCCACTAATCAGTGTTGCCAACTCCCATTGGTAGGTTAGCTTCGCTTGTAAAATATCACATGGTGAAATATTCTTGGGGTGAGTTGGCAACACTGCGAGAAAGCCTCAAGCGTTGCCAGCTCCTTGCTTGAGGTTAGGTTATACCCAAAAACAAAAACCTTGGTGATTTTTCAAGTGAGGAGTTAGCAACACTGCGAGCGCCACCGAGCGCCATTTTCGGGCGTTGAACCGGCTTGATTACTCTACTCTGTAAGTTAGCTTCGCCTGTAAAATATCACATGGTGAAATATCCTTGAGGTGAGCTGGCAACACTGAACCGCAATTGATGTTGCCAGTGTTGCCAGCTCCCATTTGTAGGTTAGCTTCGCCTGTAAAATATCACATGGTGAAATATTCTTGGGGTGAGCTGGCAACACTGCGAGAAAATGAGGCTCATGCCTTACGAGAGCAAACCGTTAACATACACCGTAAAAGGCTACGCCTCGCTCGAGCTGGCAACACTGCAAGAAAATGAGGCTCGGTGAGATTCGCAGTATTGCCAGCTTTTTGCTTTAAATTAGGTTAGACCGAGATAAAAACCTTGGTGATTTTTTCGAGTAAGGGGTTGGCAACACTGCGAGCCTCACCGAGCCTCATTTTCGGGCGCAGAACCCGCACACCTGTACTACTGTGTTCCCTATAAGTTTTCATATTACGCAGATGGCATTGTGACGTTTCCCCTTGCTTTAAGTGCAACCTTATTTACTTACGCAATGTATGCAGTACGTTATATTGTCGTGAATTAACTTATACAAAAATACATACAGGGTGTTCCTTACAAGTTTTCATATTACGCAGATGGCATTGACACGTTTCTCTTTCTTTAAGTGTAACCATATTTACTTACGCAAGGTATGCAGTACGTTATATTGTCCTGAATTAACTTATACAAAAATACATACAGGGTGTTCCCTACAAGTTTTCATATTACGCAGATGACATTGTGACGTTTCCCTTGCTGTAGCTTAACGCTACACTGAGACGCGGAGTAACGTGGCAACTGACAGTTGGCGATAACCTTTAAAATGACCTGCAGACTTCTGGCATGGAAATTCCGAGTTTCAGTTCTGCGAGTTTCCCTGTAGTACATCATTTGATTTCAACAGAAGCAGACAACAGAAGTTCTGTTGCCGTGTTTCTTCACTTTCCTCCGCGTCTCAGTGGGCTTAAAGCTTATGGAGTTTCTTTTTTTTATGGGGGGTTAGCTATTACCGTAGGGTGGCCATAATATTTTGACCCAAAAATGGAACATCCCAATGAGATGTTTACCCCTCCTGAAAAATCAGGTCTAATCATAAAATTATTATTATTATTAAAGGGTGGATCACATAAATGATACACCATAAACAACAAATGAAATATGATCTCCCATTGTCAAATGGTATTAAATATTATAATCTCAGGACGACTTACATAGCGTTTCTCGTCCTTTCTGATCAAGATTTATGCTGAAGTTGAGTTTAGCAGAGGAACCAGTCTTCTTGAGAGCAGCTTTATTTTTCACCAACCGTTCATAAATCTCCCCGAAAACCTTACCCCACATATCAGGCACACAACTCTAATTTTTTTTCTTTTAAATTTGGGTCAAGATGCAGGAAATTTAAATTCTTAATGCAATTCCGTAAAGAAACTGCATGCTTATTCACTGCTCTACAAATAACGGAATACACTCAAAAGATACATCTTTTTTAGCATGAAATGACTCAAATTTAGACTTTGCTTTCAAGATAACTCCTACACGTTTATAAAACTAGACAAATAGTGACTTTTTAATAATATGGACGGGACGACCGGGACACGCCTCTGAAACGGGGCGTTTGGTCACCCTACTATTACGTCACACATCATGTGATTGGTGAAAGGGCACTCGTGGAGTGCACAGCTGGCTCACTCTTGCTCTCTCATCATTTGTGTACTGGTGGTAGTATTTATAATATAATTAAGCTTACTTTACAAAATCATTTATTAATATTGCATTTAGGGTAAACTTTCCGTATCCGGAAAACGCCTGAAACTCGCTATTTATGTCACTTTCCATATTCCTACTTACGTATTCTGCATTGAGAAACATTGCTGAAGATGGCATTTCGCTTTTTTTACGGAAATAATCTATATTTTCGACGTATGAAGTAAGTTTTGTTCGTTTCTTTTTCCCTTCGGTAACACGCTAAATGGCGGTCACAGTTTCACTACCGTAGTCGGCATGCAGTGTTTCCACCCCACTCCACCCAAAAATACCTACGTAGCCCCACGAACCATTGACGCATAGCCCCACGAACCATTCATACATAGCCCCACGAACCATTTCCGATAAGGTTAGGTTTGGTTGGGTCACGTTTAGAGTTAAAAATTGGTTTAGAAAAAAAATGCGTAGCCCCACACACCATTCTCGCAAAGCCCCACAAACCATTGACACATAGCCCCACGAATCATTGACACATAGCCCCACGAACCATTGTCACATAGCCCCACGAACCATTGACACATAGTCCCACAAACCATTTGCGGAAACGTACCTTCTTCAGTTACAAAAACACGTGTTTGGTAACACTGATCGGGATTGACCGGGTTTACGTCATCACACACAGGCAACATCCGCTTGGAAGGAAATAGATGCAACAGCTTTCGTGCATCGGTCACACATTTATATCGAAAAATACATGATTTACCGGCAAAATTCAATGAACGAGGCGAGAAAACACTTCCCCGAACTTCCACAAGTCTAAAGAAACTGCATTCGATAAGTAATTTCTCCTGTAAATTTTGAGAAATCCGTTTCCCGGATACGGAAAGTTTACAGCATTTTAGTATTTGAGCACTATTTGACTATTTGATTCTCATATTAAATAGTATCATGACTAAGATGATTATATCCGGGTTGACCAATATATTCTTGTCACGGAGACAACGTGATAATTATAGACCCCCCCCCCCCCTTCACCATTAATTTATTTAAGCAACCCAGAAAAATACAACCTGATTAGGGTACAAGTGATATTTGGTGTGTGTAAATTATGGTCGTATTTATATGTATAATGTCAATGTTTAATAAGATTCATATATGAATCGTTATAAAGTTTCTCAATTGACTTGTTGTATGGAAACGTGTTATGAAAATTTCTAATGTTATACCGCTTGTTTCATAAATAATTGAGGGGTTACAAAAAAGAGCTAGGTTTAAACTCTAGTTTTGACTAAATTAATAAAATATTGAAAATTACAATTATTTTCGGGTGGAAATTATATTATTTTAGTGAACGTTCGATACATAAGTAAACTTTTCATGAATAACGCATATATATTTATTTCAGATTCAATTGAAAGGCCAACTTCATTCATTGTGAGCCTGTGAGATCGACACTCTGATGATGTTGCATATATACGCTTTAGTTTCTGCAATCTTTACATTTTCCCACTCTTCATGTCTGCAGATGGATGATCTGAAAGAGTGTTACAGAACGCCAGAAGTATTTAGGGCTGGCATAGATGCTGTGAAGCCATGTTGCCATAAGAGAAATACAGACGGACACCTCTCTATCATTACGCATTCCTATCAGAATAGCACTATACATGAAAGCATAGCACAAGTCTTCTCGGCTGAGAACATACCTCTGATAATATGCGACTTCAACAATAGTGATCATGGTGCACATAATTGTACAGGGCAGATTGGTGTTGGAAAGAGTTCATGCTTTTTCATTCTGGCACACTACTTCAACTCAATCCCTACGATTCTCTTAAAATCCAGAGAGCTAGATTTCTGGAATACGAGAGGAAGGTTTATAATATCTGTTACAGAAAGGTTGACTGAGACGTACGAGACATACCTGACGGAACTGTTCCGTCTGCTTTGGAGAGAAAATATACTCGATGTGGAATTAATAGTAGAAATTAACAACTGCACAAATTCAGGATCAACAGACTTGTTTGGTTGTCTAAGATTCCTCTCTTACAACCCCTTTACGATGCAACAGATGCAAATTAAAGGTAGTCTATATAATCTTGATATCACTTCCAGAACGAAGACAGAAATGTCTCTATCCTTCAAGCAGAGGACATTGAACGTTAATGGATTTCCCTTGTACATCAGCAACCACCCCTTAATCTTGGATCGCCAAGGAAATTTCAAACAGGATAGCCCATTGAAAAAGTGGGGATTCTTAAATATACTACCAACGTTAGCAGAGCATGTGAATTTTACTCCTGTTTTTGTACAGAAAAATAAGAACAGATACCAGAATGTAATGTTTCCTAATGGGACTTGGGGAGGTGCCCTAGGGGAATTGGCTGATTCATATTCAGATTTCTATCCATTGTTTGTCATTCTCGACTACCAGCATTTTATGACTTTTGATTTCCTCAACATCATTCACTATGAGAGTTTTGTGTTTTTGGTTCCAAAGGCTGAATTCATTCCACAATGGTTGTGCATCTTTCTACCTTTTAAATTCACTTTATGGATAGCGCTGTTCCTTACGTTCATTTTTGTTTTGTTATCTGTACAGTTCGTTGGCTGTCTCATGCCTCATACAGACAAACAGAGACTTTCTGATACTTTTCTGTACATCTTCTCTCTCTCGTTACTAGTATCCGTTGTAAATGAACCTGCAACTAGACCTTTGAGAGTCATTTTTCTGCTCACTCTGTTTCATTTCTTGATTGTGAACAGTTTGTACCAGAGCTTTCTAATACCTCATATGATTGTTCCAGCTCGTTATGACGACATGGATACTTTGGATGATATTGTCAGATCCGGATTGACAGCTGTGGTCCCGCGTGTTCTGAAACAACTGCTGGAATTATCTCAGGATTCAAGGTTACGAGCTGTATACTCTAATGTTGAAGAGAGCCATTATTTTAACGCTCTTTCTAGGCGTATTGCTTACGAGAGAGATGCATTTACTTGCGTAGAGAGACTTTCCGCTGTGTATTATAGTAATCGAATACGGTCAAAAGCTGGATATCCACTCACTCACATCCCGAATGAAATGGTAATGTTTTACATGGCGTCTCATGTTATCGCAAAAGGGTCTCCATACTTGGACATTTTTAATTTTATGCTGCGAAATCTTTTCGAGACAGGTTTGATAGAACTTTGGTTCCGGCCACCATTCCCAATCATACCTTTTCCTTCGATAGAAAATGCACGAATTTCTTTGAACCACATCCAATCAGCATTCTATATTTTAGCAATTGGTTTATGTGTAGCTCTCATCTATTTCCTGAAAGAGAGAGTTCCCAGTGTAAGGCGAAGTAATACGTTATGGTCTGGTAATAACATAATTAAAGGTTCTAAATAAAACAAAGTGCAGTCAAAGTATTTGAATTTTAGTGGCAATAAATAAAACAGACCTACGTTGACACTACTCATAGGATTGTTTCCTCAGACTTCGTCCGCAGCTGGTATGAAAACGACACAAGTGTACAAATCTTTTCTTTTTTCCAAGTGATCTGATAAAATGTATTGTATAGAAGAGAGAATAGCCGTTGTTTGTGCTCGTGGAATGACGTATGAACAGGTGCGGACGGACTTTACTCGAAAATTCAGAAAACCAGGCCCCACCAGGCTGGCTATTAAGAACCTGGTCAACAAATTCAAGTGAATAGGTAGTGTTGAGGATGAAGAACGTCCTGGTAGGCCAGCCATAACACCACAAATTTTGGAAAATGTACAGGACTCGATCACACGTAGCCCCACCGCATCGACCACGCGACACAGTATCCACAATCTCAGCATCTACCGACTGTGGCTCATAGCACGGTGGATTGGGGCACACCAAGCTTCTTACTATGCACCAACCTGATGTAGCAATTGTCATCATCGTTCGTGATCACCTAAACTAAGTTTTCACCGATAGATGGATTGGTCGTGTCTGAGAGTTGACCTTATTAGACCCTATTAGACTTCTCATTTGAGGTCTTTGAGGATCCACAGCATAGCCCAGTTGAAACAACGCATTACGGCCGCAGTTGCTGAGATTATACCAGCTATGTTGGAGAAGGTGTTTCGGGCTGTGGTGGATTGTTGGCATATGTGCCTAGACTTGAGGGGTGGTCACATTAAGTTATACTGATTTTGTGTCCTACTGTCATATGTGTTTCAGTACATATTGTATTTTGTACCATAAATCCTGTTCATGCAGAAATGTTAAGTGACTTTATAGACACCCGTATAATATCTATTTATATCTGTGTTGGTTTTGATGAAGATTATTTTTAAAAAACTTATTATCCCCAACAGCTTCACGTTTGGTTTTGTTAATGAGTACTTGCCTGTTGCTATTTGTGAAAAATGTAATAATTCTAAAAGATGAAAAAGGAAAATTAGTTAGTTAATATAATACCTGAATTCCTGTCTCAATATTTCCTCGACATGAAATATGTATTGATAAAAAAAGATTTGTGTACGTTGTTGTAATTGAGAATATCGTTGGAAGACTTATTTCTTATACTTCAACTGAAGATTGGAGACGCAGGAAACAATGAATGCGTGGTGAATACTTGCTGAATTTTTTTCTGTGTAACATGGAGATGTGTAAAACGAACTTCTATGTAGGTATGAGCTTATCTTAAATCAGATATTTATTTACATTGTGGTTGGGGGGTGGGGTCGATTTGCTTTTCTAATAATGCAACAAACCACAAGGTCTTCACATAGAATAATGTGAAAGACATTTTGGAGTGAAAAAGTTGCCTTTCACATGCCAATCTGTCCGTCGACTATTGGGAAAACCTTTTTAAACAAATTTGTATTTAATGTCTTTCTGTGCATTCTTTTAAGATTTTCACTGTAATCTACTTTATCCATCACCAAACAACACATTCGTTTAGTATTCCTTTGATATAGCGACATAACAGAACACCGCCCTGGCAGTATTACAGGGTGACAATTAATGAACCATATGAAATAAAACTGAAATTAGTGACAAACCACGTAGTACACAAACTGTATTGCACATGGAAAGGGGCACTACAGACATTCGGATTTAGGTTATGGCATGTTCGATATGTCTGCCATCTCTGGCGATGATGTGGGGCAGACGAACAGCAAAATTCTGCATGTCCCGCTGAAGTGTCGATGACCTCCTGAATGGCAGTTTTCAGCTCGGCAATGGTTTTGGCGTTATTTCTGTACACCTTGTCCTTAACATAGCCCCCTTCCAGTGGCCTCTGGGTACCCCAGAGCCAGAATGCTGTCCCCAAAATACTCCTCCAGGACATTTTCACTTGCAAATGGCCGACATCAACACGTTGCGTGCGCATACGCATACGAATTCCCATCATGCCCTGTGGCTAGCCACGCAGTTTGGACGTCATCGCGCGAACCGTTCCGAAATTATGACTGTTTTATTTCATATAGTTCATTAATTGTCACCCCGTACGTACTTCGATATAGGACCATAAAGTTAAATTATATCGTTCAAGACCTTGGCTTCTATCCGTGAAAAGGACCTTGAATCGTATTTCGTATGAGGACATCGACCCCTATTCTGCAAGAGGCAAAACCATTGACCCCTCTCCCGCACCAAGGTTCACTGACATCGTTCAAAAGCTTGATATTTATCTGGATTCGGATAGGTGTATCTGTTGGATCAGCCCATGTTAAAGATTAAGTTCCGGAAAGTGTTTGCATGTCTCCATGACAATGCGAGGTCACACACTGCTAGAGGAACGGCGTCGACTATAGAGGAGATGCGGTTTTGAGTGCATTTTACATACTCCGTACTCACCCGACCTCGCGCAGTCACAATTTGTCCTATTCGGTCCACTGAAGGATGCGCTGAGTGGAAGGCAGCTCCAGGACGACGATGTGTTTCGTTCGACGTTTTATGAGTGGCTACGTACCCGCCCGAAGGAATTATTTTTCCAGTAGCGTGCGGTGACCATTTAGATAGCCGAAGCACTGAATATATAATTTTTAAGTAAACGATAGTAAATCAAGGGGCAGTCTTGCCTTGATAAAAAATCACAGCTGGTAATAGTTTAAATTAAAAGAATAAATATCAAAAGATATTTCACACACTTTTATATACCTAGGTACATTCGGCAAACCAAATCCGTAAACTGAATAAAAACCGAAAACAATACGAGTTGAAACAGTCTGTCTCTGTATAGCGTAAACCAACTCCCTGTCCGATGCTAGCTTCGTTTGCAGCAGAAATACAAGCACACGGCCCGTGACCTTGAGGTGCGCACGCAACTGTCTGCCACTGCTGAACTGATGCGAGAGGGAGAATGCTTCGGCTCAACCTCAGTGCAGGGTGTTTATTTGTTCTGTGTGTAGCGAAGAAATGGAACGGTTTTATCTAGCGGGGCTATTTGTGAAGCCCAGACTCAGTGAATAAAATTCAGAAAAAAATATCTATCAGAAAATGTGCATAAAATTGTTCATTTCACTAAGAAGATGAACCTGATTTCTTAGGAGTTGGAAACATTGCCAGCTTTCTTTGAATGCGCGAGACGGCTGGCCCAGCGCCGGCGGGCAACTCCACGGGAGTGACGGGCAAGCCTGACAGGGCTACCACAAAGATCACCCGATCAATGTTGCAAACCAATTTTTCCCAGCAGGTAATATCCCCAGGATAGGGGAATTGTGGAGCCAAACTGTTACAGGAGAGAGAACAGGGTTGCATATGGCGGGGTAAAAACCCTCTGAACTTCCTCAACAGTTTGGGACAATGTTGCAAACCAATTTTTCCCAGCATGTAATATTCCCAGAAACGGGGAATTTTGAAGCCAAATTATCGCAGAAAAGGGGAAAGTGTGGCATATGCCAGGGACAAGAACATCATTGAACGCTTGCAGAGAAGTTGAAAAAGAGGTCGTTGACCTTCAAACAACTAGAGCTACAGTGGGGAGTAGAAACTTGTTGGCTGAGCGGGAATGGTTTATGAGTGCATCTAAAAATTACCGAAATGACAAGGGCCAGTTCTAATCTAGATCGCGTCGAGTGGTCTTGGTGCGTGGAATTTATTTAGAGGCAGCGTGTGAATACAGTAGTGAGTGGATTGCATTTTTGTGAATGATATGTTCTGTGTTGTGTAGTGAACTGAAATGAGGGACATAATTAGCAAGCTGTCTATTCGGGTTGCGAATGACGAAATCGTTGTGGATTTTTCTTGTATGTCCACTTTATGAACAGATAAGCTAATGGGGATCGGACCTGCAGCTAAAGTGGTATCTAAACCACCATGCATCGAACCCAGGACCCCTTAGTTTCAAGGCAACGTCGTTACCACTGCGCCAACAAGGAGTACCCGAACTTAAAATCGTGATATTAGGTAGGTTGAAATTTTATTTTTATTCTCGTATATAGGCTTACATAATATTTCACAATATGGGCCTCTCATTTATGCAACTAAGAATGAAAATCTTGAAATCCTTTCCTTACTGACAGTGTACATTTCCATGTTTAATTTATAAGGTATATATTTTTATTCACAGAGTCACATCACTTCAACCAGCCACCCCAAACGAGTTAAAAAAACAAAAACACCCCCACCAGCAAATGTTTGTCCATTCGAACACTATGATATGGTGCGATAGCCCAGGTTTTTAATCCAGTATACGCCACTGTTATCTAGATATTATTGAATAGTCGTGTGATTATAATGGCATAATATATTGTTACGTTAATGCATATTGCATTCCGAAGCAATGCTTCGGTAGGTTGCATTGTATGCACGCCACTGTCTTTTTCCAACTTGGTACGTGTTTGTCAAGCTCTGAAGTAACGGCATTTAACGAGCAAGGAACTATGTTGAGCAGTGATACTGTAAAATTATTTCAGTGTTTGCAATAAAACTCTGTAAACAAGAGATTCCGATTTTTAATTTAACCCACCTTTGTATTATCGGGGTGCCTCAAGGACTCGATTCACACCTACCGCTACAAGGTTAGGCTCTCAGGACTCTTTTCTATACGATCCAAGTTGCACATTGGACTTTCCTTCAAACCAACATATCTTACAGCATAGCAAAGTTGCAAAAGAAATGTCTGATTTGCGTTACAGAGGTAGAGCTTCCCAGGGAGTTCCAAAGGGATTCAACATAGCAGCAGTATGTCAACAACATCAGGTACTAAGGGGACCGGGGTGTTGGATGGAAAGATACGAAATGGATTCGTTTAGATTGTACCAGAACGGTAGTTTACCGGCAGGAAATGAAAAAACAGGTTGATAATCGCTACATTTGGAACTACGACGAGAGATTGTAAACAGAAAATCGATACACTGCTACAAATCGAAGGTAAGCTGTAAGGGTGTGCGGGATCCCGAAAAGTCGGGATCGGGAAAAAAGATTCCCGTCCCGATCCCGACTACGGGAAATACCGAAAGGTCATTTTAAAAAGTCTTTAAATCTCGACGTTTTCTGTATTGTAAATTGCTCGAACTCATCGGAAATTGTTAGTTTTTGTACCAGAAATACAAAAACAATCACCTAAAGTATAAATGACGTGTAGAATTCCGAGATTTCCAGAGCTTTGGAAAATTTCGAACATTTCCCGTCCTCAAAATTTCCAGATTTTGTCAAGAAATTGCGATTATTTTCCCGTCCCGAATGTCAGGATTTAAAAATGTCCCGATCCAAAAATTCTGTGCCGCACACCCCTAGTAAGCTGTAACGGTTCCTTAACTGCTGCCAACATACGTGGAAGTTTTCAAATAGGGTGTAAAACGCCAATTGACATGTAAGAAATTAATTCACAGCAGCGATAGGTGTATCGATTATAATGGAATGGGCAGATTATTCGGTAGTTTATTTACTTCTACAGATTGAAAATATACAGAAACATAGAGACATTCTTACATTTGGTTATGGAATATGAAACATTGCGTCTTATGAGGATCGGTGAAAAATACAATCAATTATTATCCTGCAGACTTCATGGACAAAGAGTAAACTTTGCACATTCCACAATTTTCAATTTCTGACAATACCTTATTACTACACAATAGCCCGTCATGGTATCATCTCGTTATACAATACTATGATGATAAATTTACAGGTGAAATCAGTATTAAAGCAGATTTTTATTTGGTAAACATCGCAACTGTGCCTACAATTAGAGTAAAGAATTTCTAACCAACATTAACAGCCTAGTAATCAATAAACAAGCCCCGTCTCACACAGAACTTCCACAGCGTCTTCACTAAAATAAACTACTAGCATCCATCTTGATCGAAGTGACATTGGAAGTGTGTTGCCAATTGTGAGTTGTAATCACCATATGGTGACAGTCTATCACATGTTGCACTTTGTTCGTATTGAACGGTAATGGAAGACTTTGAATTGAAAAAAAATATTGACATCACCTTTTCTCTACAGTTTGTTCAAATCGAACACGGCTCCTATGTGTGTCTGCCAGTATTTCTACTGTACCTACAGTGAGATAAATATTTCTAACACAAAACCAACAAGAGATACGCATAACCCGGCACCCAATATGTAAAAAGATGATTGAAGATGATACATGGAGAGCGGTACATCATTTTTGCTAATCTCCTGGGTAGGAAACTCCACTTTTATCCACCTATCAGTAAGACCAGACTCTATAAGGATCATCATTACACGATTGAAGTTAGCAGTATAAGGGGAATTCTTTGGAATCACATACGATGCCATGTAAATACCCATTTTCTCTTTCACAATGTGAATTAATGGTTGCCCACTTGATGTCTTGTAAGGATACAGGTTCTGAATAATATAATTGCTATAATGAAAACTGGCTGCACTTCTAGCGTAACCAACTCTTTGGATTATTTCCTTCATACTATATGCATCTCCTGTGTTGGAGGACAGAGTTTGCAACCTAATATCGTCAAAGGTTTCCAACTGACGCAAGTAAGCAGGAAATGATACCACCGGTAGATCTGAAGCAACTATTTCGTCTATGGAGTCCATATCCTTATAGTACTCTGGAATCATCATGTAACGAACCAAGCAACTTACATACAAACTATTTATTATGAGAAAGTATATATTGGAAAAGAGAAATATAGTTTTCCTTGTTCTTCCATGGGGTTCCTTAGCAATGGACACTTGAAGTGAAAGTGATACGAGATAGAGAATGGTTGTATCCATGTCAGGAACTTCAACCCTATCTGGAACAAAATACTCCACAAAGTGTGCAGAAATCAGAATGAACAGAAACGTTCCTAAGACTATCATCCATATGTTAAAACTAAAAGGAAGGAAGAAGCACATCCATTGTGGAATACGTTCTGCTTTTGGAACAACAAAGACAAAGTTATCGAACACATAGATTGGTAGATAATCAACAACTTCAAAACGCTCTAGACTCAGGAAGAATCCTATTGGAACAATGTCAGAGAAACCGATTACTATTTCACCAATGGCACCTAACCATGTTCCGTTATCCAACATTATGTTCTGTTTTGGATTATCATACTTTTGAACTCGAATAGGAGTGAAATTCATATTTTCTACAATAGATACCAAAATGTTAGAATGTCTAGACTTCAATAGATTTCCTTCTTCATCGAAAGCTCCAGGAAAATTATTTATGTAAAGTGGATGACCTTTTACATCCTTAATCTTTACAAACAAAGATAGGGAGGGGTCTGTGATTTGTCTAGAAACAATACTTATAGATACGTTTTGAACATTTGGAGAGTTAGTTGTGGTGAATGGATTATATGTTGTCAGTTTCAAACAATCGAACCATTTGTCTTTCGTACAATTTTTCTGTTGTACCAAAATGTCTACATCAAGAACCCTTTTCTTCCATAGAGCGAGGAATAATCCTTGTAAAGTTTGAGCATTCAACACTTCATTCACAGATATTAAGAATTTGCCTCTTGTATTCCAGTTCGGTAGTTTCTCAGCATTTGTCAGGATCATCCAAAGTGATACAATGTCTTCTGCAAGCAACAGGAAGCAGTCACTCTTTCCAACATGAGAATGCTGGTAATGATCAAATTGAATGTCGTAAATTATAAGTGGAACTGGTTCTACATTGAAGAAATCGCATGAACTTTCTAGCTCACTGTGTGAAGAGTTCGCTATGATAACAATATGATTGTTGGTGTTCACGTGCTTGAAGCAAGTCATCTTGACACTGTCCAATGCATAGCAGTTTCCGCCAGTAGCAGTAATATTCTTTAATATTTGGTCACAATTTGAAGATTGTAAATGTGAGATACTGCCAACAATCATGAACACCACATGTAAAGACAAACTTGCTGCTGGATATGTAGCCATCTGTTACAAAATTCACCGTCTCTGTAAGAAGAAAGAGAATAGCAGTGGTGATAGATTCTAAACTTCTGCACTTGTTCAAAGTTAAGCTCTACCAGACTCCGTATAGGAAGGAATGGTTAATGTATCGCAATACGAAAAACAGGTTCTGGATCCCAATCCTCTTATACACACTATAAAAATGACTTAAAAACATTAGGAGTCCCACGAAAGAGCCCGCTTTCACACGCATACTTTAGGAGGGATGCGCTTCAGACCTGGTGCCATTTATTTAAAAACTAGGACGTAAGTTCCGTGAATGTTTAGGTTCCCCCGTTTTGTATGTGCTTATTTATAGGGCTAAGTAAGATGGTACATGTAACGTTATTAAAAAATGGCTGTGATTTTACAGTGAAATTACCCGCAGCAGCGACACTAGTGATTTCACCGTAAAAATACAGTTCTTCCACCATAAAAACACTGCCTTCAGAAACTACAAAAATATACCGTAATCACAGTGAAAGCCATGAATCAGGAGTTCCTCGCTTTTGATTAATTGGTATGAGATACTCTTCAATGGCAGTGGGGTATAGCCGTTGTGAGCTAAATATCAGCTTTTATGTATTAGTATACACCGTAAACTGGGGTGAATGACACTGTTTTTTACTACAAGAAACTATCAAGCTGCAGCATCACAGAAAAGAGCTATAATACAAGTTTCAAAGTTAAACTTTTGAATACTGGTGAGTATATTTCCAAAGCATTTAATGAGAATTGATATTAATGAAACAAACAATTGTCAGAATGTCATCCCATGGATTGGGATGACTTTATGACAGTGCAGTGCTCTATGTATAAATGAGGGTGAAAGTAGAGAAGCCACAGATGTAATGTACAGCTTTTTTCTGCCATATATAAATATAAATTTTACGTGTGTGTGTATAGATATGTTTTACATTGGCCTGCCTCGTTGCTCGCTCTCTCTGCCGGTTGAGGAACGTGTTCTTCGGCACCCTTGTTCGGCTACAGGAATATTTTTTTATTGCAAAATCCACTTTTCCCAATTTCACGGGTCCGGGGGGGAATTCTTTCTAAATATCGGCGTGCACCGTTATTCCACCCCAATCATGCGCTAGCCTCTCCCGGTCTTCAACCAAATTCTGTTTTTTGTATTAAAAAAGGAGGCTAAGTCCTTCGTTACTGACGACATGTCCCAACGTAGGACCGACGCCTGATCTCTCCTTGAACCTAAGCGCCGGTGGGCATCGTTTTGCCGCTTCTCCTGTCCAGAAATGTATAGGGAAGCCTTGATTCATTGCTTTCCACACTTGCGTCCAAGGAGGGGTCTGTTTTTTTGCCGAAAGGTGCCATGCCAGTGTTGCCAACCACGTTTCGCTTGCCCACAGCAGCGATCGCAAACCCCCTTACAAATTCACCATCTACATGTCTAAATTATACTTCATATTCCGTGTTGAAAACGTTCCTTCAATCACAATCGGCATAAGTTCGATGTATAAGAGTATTAATATTGTGTTTAGGGGTAGTTCAGCTTGTTAATGAGAACCATGTACTTGTTATTAAAGGGGGGAACTTTGATATTGTATGGAAGATGTGTGTGTTATTTTATTGATAAAAAAGGGGAACATTTATGTTCAATGAAACAGTGCATTTGGGGGTGACATTTAATTAATATAATTGCACAAGACATGCAAATGGAATAGTGGGGATGAAGATTTTGTTCATCGGTGTGTGCGTGGTTTCGTGGAGGAGTCCCTAGACGGCAGCACCGGACGGTAAGGAAATCTTTGGGGCCCCGACGAGCAACAGCCCCAGGGCCGCTTTCAGCAGTACCACGGATCCAAGAGGGTCTATTGGTCCCCATTTAGATTCGGTGGTCATTCCAAAGGAGGGGATGACGCCAAAATATGTGGCAACCCCGGAATCGAAGGGGACCGTGGGAGGACAATGATGGAGGGAGAGCGGGACAGTTGACTTAGAACCGCGGTGAGATAGAGAAGTTAGTTTCTGGACCATTGATGTACTACCGCGAAGTTATACTGAAGTAGTTCCGGGTGATATCACTTGGGTGATATAAAGAAGTACGGTTCCGTGTTGGCTTGGAACTGTCTGTTACGTATGTGTTCGAGTGACCGTGGACTGTGACACCGTACGGCCGCGTAACCCCGCTCACTGGCCGCAGTCGTAGTCCCGTTGCCCGGGCTTCCTTTCTCATGCTGTCGGGACACGACCCGAGGACCCCACCGTGACCCTGCACACGGAACAGCGCTGGACGTAGGACTACGTACGTACATCGGCCGGACAAAGGTAGGATTGTGGCCACCACCCCCCGCAACAGTGATTTCGTGAGTGATAGCGCGCAACACTATTTTGGGCCCAGGGGGGAATGTGTTGGGGTACGTTGGCCAACGTAGATGGTTGCTTTATGTGTGTATATATATCTTGTGTAATAGGGTCTGTACAGTATTTTAGTGTGTGTATATAATATATGTATAAAGTCGACGTTTTGCTTTTTTCCAATGCATCACCCTCTTCTAACGCAGAGCTCGTGGGCATTGACTGGCGACTTGGTGAGGTAGACGAGCATACCAAAATTTATTTCAACTCCGGCGACTTTTCGCTTAGAATCCATGCTCTACCGGCGCGTCTACCGAGCTACAGCCGCAGCCGTGCATCACACAGATATGGTATTTTCCTGGGTGCGATACTCATGCTACACAGTTGAAGTTCCCAAACAGAAACATATTGGATTTTTTTTCCAGGAGCAAGGAAAGAACGTCCACTGGTCTGCTGTAAGTGCAACTAGTACGGTACACAATAGAATGAAATACCCATGTGATGCTCACACAATCTTTTACTCAATCCAGCGATAGATATGATGTTTCAGAAACCATTACAATATCTCGACGTCCAATGTTCCTAGGCTTGTCTATATTGCGCAATATTTCATTACTTGAGTACAGAAGTTCGTCAGCGTTCTGTTGCCACTTTCAATGTTTGCTTATTCTTTCAATTGCATATACAATGTAACAGTCCGTTGATATGATCAGAATAAAGTTGTCCCTGGTATTTTCATCCACAGTGTGAAGGTTTATTCCTTTAGATCTCAGTCCGTATAACGTTTATTCACTACTAGCTGATAACCCGGCGTTGCCCGGGTATTTATTTATCCCAATCTTGTATTAGACAGGAAAATAATGAATTCTAACTATAGTGTAAAATAAAAACTAATTTTAAATGTGATCGAGAATGTCACCAATTAGCTTAGCGACTCCGAAAACTATGGATTCGACACTCATCTAGGTCATTTGTGGTATTTTATTTTTCACTACCTCTCACCCCCCCCCCATGCCAATAGGTGATGAACTTGGAGTTGAACCGCATTGGGAGTGTCACGAAAACTATGGATTCCATTCGCAACACAGCCTGAATGTTAGACAACCCGAGAAACACTATCGTTGTGCGGATTGCATAGAGTCACGGATGTGTGTTTGTGCGGAATTTAATATCGGTGCAACTCGATTATTTTTACATGTCACCCCTTCCCATCCCACCCCTATGGGTGCCAGGGGTGTCTTGATATTATTTCCAGATTGCAAGTGATACGTGTACCAAGTTTGGTTGAAATTGCTCCAGGCGTTCGAGAGTTATGCCGGAACAAATAAATATACACACCCACCCACACACTCACACACACACACACATTTTTATATATATAGAAGATAGATAATTTCGGGAAGGTCGAGAGTCAATATGATTTTTGTACTTGTCTGGCATTCTTTAGCCTCTGCAAGAACAGAAACTGTCCCAACACACCGAAGTAGATTCATTGGAGCGCCTTCATGTTTGATAGAACGTGTCACAAAGCCCCGCATAAGGTAGTGAACATTTCCTCTACTATCTGCACACCACGTACCACAGACTTCACATGAAGAGCGTATCATTAACTACTGTTCCGGTACCTACAAAACGTATTTTATTCTCCCACTTCTTGCTTTAGAGCGATTAAACGAAGAAAAGTTTGTTGATAAGTTTATCACGATCAAAATGCAGGAACCATAACCAGTGTTCTGTCATTTGCAGCAAAGCAGAGGGAAGTTTAGATTTTCGCATGCAGATTGCTGCACATCTCAGGTACATTAATCGCTGACTCTTACGTCAACAGAACAAACATAATTAACACGGGACTCTAGAATCCGAAAAAAACGTACAGTGTCACAAAGTCACCCCAGTTTATGATAACTGTCCTATATTTTATTATTATTCTGCATCTCTCACGGTGACAGCAGTTCTGCAACACGTTTTTAATCATGTACAGTATTTGTAATTTAGATTCAGCGTTTTTGCGTTCTCTGATTTACGGTGAAAAAACTATCGAATGAATTTACGGTGTACTTAGTAGATTTTACGGTGTCACCATCGTAACACTGGGATTTTTTTCTTGTGCGCGCATATATAGCCAGTGTATGGGACCGGTGTCCACCTACCATCGTGAGGAAATTGAACTCTATAGGTTAATCGTGTCTATGAAGATGAAGGGTGCTGATGATACAGATGAAGGAACAAACTCAAGGATATATATCTCAGGAGAAAAGTTGTTATGCTTCCCCCATGAGACTCAAAACAGCGCGAGTCCCGCAGCCTGAACCCAAAGCCTGTCGCCTTACGGTGAACTCGAGTACACAGTTTCAATAGTTTTATGCACAATGAACAAGAACTACATCCACTAATCTTAGAAACCATAAAAATAAATACTCACACGCCTACGCACATACAGCAAGTTAGTCTGCCGGAGAACATATGCTATCCTTACAACTTCTTCACTGACAGTTTTTTCCATGCATGACTTGTCCCAGTATAAGTGATGCAGGTAATTTTCCACATGTAGCATGGTCACGAAATGAAAATTGTGAAGCATATATTATGAAAGATATCCTCTTCACGAAGTAGGCCGGTATCGGACTATACTGTCGCATGTCGTGTCTCCATTAGATAGAATCTGCCACGTGTTTTGAAGGGATGCGTTATCTTTCAAGTTCACGAACTGAAAGGTTTTGTTTTACAGAACTGTATGTATTATCTCCATGACATATGTTATCTCTCTGCACGTGTTTTCGAATTGACATGCTATTTCCAGAACACCGTAAGTCAATGAACTTTGCAAGTATTATATATATACATATATACATACGAGGGACAGTCAAATGAAAACCTTAACAGTGCGATAAAAAATATAGGACAGACAGTATACAGCTCAAATTTACATGTGGTATTAAATATTATTTACAAAACGACCTCAAGTGTGCAACACTGATCAAGTGAGCTTCACAGCACTTTTTTGTCATTTTAAAGATGGCGCCTCCTCCAGTGAAGAGGGGTGATTTCTTCACCTCTGAAGCCTAAAACTTACAGAAATTCTCTGGCAAATTAAAATTCAATATCTCTCTGCATGCTTACACACCAGCAAGTTTACAATAGAGGAGAAAGTTCGACAATGGCCTGAAATGGGTGTAAAGTCCTTCGCAGTAGATCATACTTTTCCTCATGGCTAGTAAATATGATCCTCTGTTTTATATACACACAATCTGGAAGAATAGTTATTACAAATAATATTTTATCTTCTGTTTCATGTCCCGGGACCTCTAGGGCTTTCTTATTTACAAGAATTATAATTTTAAATTGGTGTTACCAAAAAAAAGAAGGAAATACGAGGAGAAAATGTCTAGTTAATACAATGATAACATTCATTAGTGTAATATTATGTTATCGCATAGGGCAGGTGTCATAGAGTATAATAATTAATATCATGCGCTTACGCACTTAATACATTTTCTTCTTTATAATTTTAGGAGTTTCTCAGATTCCTATACTCACGCCGTTGAACCACACACTCTCACAATCAGGAAAAACAAATCGTAGTGTAAAAATCTATATTTTTATATTATCGACCCATGGCAGCTAGAGGCGACCCAAATGACGTCAATTTTAGTGCTCTTTGCGCATAAACATTCTATAGTTAGACCGTTTGAGCTACCCTGCTGTTGCGCTTTAATATATTAATTTAAAGGTTCAGGAGAATGTAATTTTCGGAAACTAATGACTTCTTACATAAACTTAAAGCTTTACTAAACACATATTTATTATCGACTTACACGATATTCTTGCCTTCGTTGAAAATAACGTTTGATCCATCCCAGCGCGCTCCAATGTAAAGCTTAGGGCAACCAAATGACGAACGAAATTCTTTAGACACACGACAGGGGTGGCGCCGCCACCGGAAAAGTTTGGCAATGGACAGCCTCATTGTGAACGTTTGTGCTGCAAAGTTGCATGTATTCAGGATAATATTCAATTTTCGAGGGTTCGAGCTCTCAGAATAACGTTATATATATAAAAAAAAGTCGTGCACCTTAATGACCTCTACTGCGATTGACACACGGTGTATACCTAGGTATTTCGTGACGAGAGGAGGTAACGGTCCTCCCATAGGGGTCCGGAGTTCGATCCCTGTCAGAAGCACATTCTTCACTGGCTCTGATTCCATTTTAAAATGTAGATCCAGTCCCGATTAGCCTAGCTGAGCATAAATGGTTGTTAACTGGAATGTATTCACCATCATTTTTAATCGATACGTTTGGTGAAACCGATGAAAATTAAATTAAAATGCTAGTGGTCACTAAATTTCATATTTATCTTACCACTTTATTTCACCCAGAATTGCTCGCAATAATCCGTTGTTACTTACTGACAACTTTCCTTACGATACTTATAATGAGTGCAACATGGATGTCTAGGAGTACGTAAGGCTATATTTCGTAACCAGCTCGTAAAACACATGTGTGAATCCTGTGACAACTTATGGTAAGTTTGTTTGGAAATAATTATCTTTGTTTATTCAACGACAATTACTGGACAACGACAATATAAACAGCACACGTCTATAATCCAATCATAGATGCCAACACTGATATCACGAAAGTCGATGAACTTTAACTTGGCAGGAAATACTATTTTTTTTATGTGCCCACGCACGCACGCACAAGTCCCTGTTTGTTCATCCTACCCTACAAACCGAGGACGCTCGATATTTTCCGACAATAAGAGGACTTTTTGCAACGGTACACTCGCCTCTATTAGTACTCCGGCAGTTTGTTTGTTTATACAGCATAGTTGCAGAAGATACAATTCAGCATACAAGGGTATCAATATACGTTGTATAAAACACAACTTATTACTAACTTCGTTGACCCTGTACAAAGTAGTGCTGAAATAGGTTTTATTAAGATGAACCACCACTGGCGTCGCGTCCACATAAAATGTAAAGGGAAAAAAATGGATCACACAAAAAAAACTGGGCTCACAAGATTAAATTGATTTCAATTTTACATATACATTTTTCTAGTGTTACACAGTATTCTTGATTTATCGTGTAATTAGTTATAATTTAGTCGTTTTTGTAATCACAATGCCGTTAAATCAACTTTCTATCACAACACAATCACATAAAATATGAATTAACAAATGGCAGATTATAGTGAATCAGACATTTTTATGCACATTTGACAACTTTAAGAGTATGTTATGTACAGTGGGATCCATGAGTATTACCCTGCAAATTGTCCATGACTATTTTCATTTTTTTTCTCTTACATCCGATGTGCTTTTAAGCGATTGACTTTTATGTATGCTGGTGCAGAAGTTGTCAACAGCTTGTTTTGAGTTTTCTTTTAATTCTTGAAGCTCTTATTGGGCCAAGTAAACTTCTAGAACATGGTGATGGACAATTTGCACTGTAATACTCATGGATCCCACTGTACGTGTTCAAAAGTATAAATCAACACACACGTGCGTTATTCTGATTCCAGGAATTGACAATAAAGATGAAAAAAATAAACGAATTCAAGAAGCACGATAATGAAATATAAATCCAAATGATATTCGTAAAACTGTCTATTAAGTAATATAGTATTTTAGAATAAAATAAATAAAATACAAAATAAACTATTTTTCAAATAATGATAAAAACGGGAACAGACAGTTCCTAGGTAAGAGCCAATTTTTTCCCGAATTTCTAACAATAACTCATTAGTTTAAAAAAGCACGTTGTGGTATCGTCAAGGATTATCTATTACAGGATGGGACGCTGAGCATATTCTCTATTGACTTGCGCGAACACCTTATAAACCACAGACTATACATACCCAGTACAAGCAGAGCCATCTGGCGGGGGAAGACAACGAACTCGAACAGTGAAGAACTATCGATTAATACGCATATCGATATTTGAGCTCGATACTTGGAAAGCAAATCGACTTTTTCCATTGGAATGTAATATTTTTTTTAAAAAAAAAAAGGAATAATTAAAATTGTTCCGTCTTGTCTTGGATTGTGCAAAGAAAATACCGGAAAATATTCTAATTTATTATATATTTACTAAATATATATGATACTGGGTCATTTATTGGTTTTCTTAAAATTCAAGACAAGAAACATTTCAATTCTAACACTAAAAATATTACTTAATACTTCATTATTGTAATTTATTCTGTATTTGTTATTGACATTGGAGTTTATTAATTGCAATCCACGTGATATGCAATGAGATTAACAATAATAGGACCGAAATATCTTCCCCTTCCACTGAAATAACAAACTACCCGTAGCGCAGTCCATTTATCACAGAAGAAATATTGTACTGTGGAGTTACAATGAAAATTCATCGTATGCAAATACAGAGCAAGAACGTAGCTACATAATATTAAACTGTATGAATTTGTAACATATGATAGCAAAATTATTCCGTTTTCTCTGCAGAACACAAAGGTTGGTAGAAATAGGTGGCTGTCGTAATTGTCAAGCAGCAAAATAACTTTGTTTTGTTGCGTTACTTTTGCATTCTTAGCAAAATGCTTGACAAATTCAAGAAATTGTTCTGCTTGCATCCAGCCAGATGCATTTCCAGCCCCAATGCACCCCACAGGTCCACCATTAACAAAATGCTCGCGAAAGTTTTTACTGGGGAATATAAACATTGGTGGCACACAGTTCCCCACCGCACTAACTGCCACGCAAACTGTTACCAAAGTCCCTCGTTCTGCAGATGTTATGGAGCCCACTTGCTTCTTTCCTTTTGAAGCAATGTTTTTGGTCGGAGTTTGCACTGTATGGACTCCTGTCTCGTCTACGTTGTAGACATTGTGAGCTCGAATTTATGCTCGTCTAGGACTTTGACAGATTATACAAAAAATTGTTTACATTTGTTCGATTGAAGTTCATTGCTCTGGACTTGTTGCTTCCGGTCGGCGAAGGGACAGGGACGGATTCCTCTTCAAAAATGCACTCAGCCAGTTACACCAGCCATCTCATTGTCACATCAGTTCTTCGGAAAATTTAAACTGTAGCGAACGGAGCACTGATAGGCAAGCTGCCTCAGATCCTTGGTGGAGAGTCCATTATATAAATCAGCAGCTCTCTTCACATATTCTGCCAATATTTCCTCTTCATGCCATTGGAAGACACGGTTATGAGGATTGTATTCAGTTTTTGGATTCTTGTTTTCGCGTTTCTTATTACAAACCGGGTAGAGGGAGACATGGCAAAGTCCGAAATCCTTAGCGGCGCTCCTCACTGATTGGTCATTGTCCATAACAGCAGAAACAGCAGCTTCCATCACTTCTTGGGGTGCCCTTCGGTCGGTTCGTCTTTACGATTACACGGCATACTGAAACAAATACATAATATGTAATGAAATTGTTGAAGGGAACTACAAAAGAAAACAATTTAGCACACAACGTGAGTGTAAATGGGGGCAATTGTAACATGTTACAACAGTCCCCGCTCGGTGTGTTACAATTGACCCAGCAACACCATATTGAAAGAAAAACGAAACTATTTTTAAACAAAAAAATAACTTCTACTTACTTTCACGTTGAGCTGAAACAGGATACAAATGCACGTATGCTGATATGCTAACAATTACTTTCATCAAGCTCAAGACAATGAAACTGAAAAGCTTGTTTCTTACGTTTGTGACACAAAAACACGTTTTCGCAACTGACACTAACAGTCCTTCGTATCTTTGTTCACGTTGTCTTTTTGGCTACTTCAGCCATCTGCCGGCATTCAAGTCAATTAAAACAAACACACAATCGCGACTGTTACAATTGACCCGTGTTACATTTGACTCCAGTCTCCCCTACGTATTCAAAGTTTATTCAATACATATATACAAAACATATTATTTAAATACATTACATTACAGAAAACTATTACATTGCGAGCGAAGCGAGAAAGAAAATTTTTAGATCAAATTTTTGCAATTGAAAACAATATTGATTTAATAGGGAGCAAATAATATCACATGGCGCCAAGGCATTCTCTCTTTCACAACATTTTTTTAAATTTAGATCATTTGGCGCGCATGGCCGACTCCCGCCGCCCCTTAGCTACGGCTCTGAACTTGACGAGCCTGAGAAAAGCAGGCATTGCAAGCGAAGCGAGCAAGAAAATGTTACGACATGTATTTTTATTTGTATAGAATTTGAAATAGAAGAGGGCAATTGCTCCTCTGTGACCCCTGCTGGTGCCCTTGGCCATCAATGTTTGCCCCTCCTAAAATTGACTTCCATCGAAGGTTGGGGAGCAATGCCCCCCCCCCTCACATGTGGTTGCACCTCTGAGCAACTCCGAAATTTGGAGGAACAAATTGAATCAATCCTGCTGCAGCAACTTGCTTTTTTTGGGAAGGGATGGTTACTTTATTCCAGGCGATTTTCTTCTATTATTATTGCACGTGACAAGAGACAAGCGATTTGTACTCATTCTACCTACCGGCATTCAAGAAAAGGTGCGTAGAAGTAAAAATCGACCCATTTATTTCAAGCTTCCTTATACGCTAACGAAACAAGTTCCATTCTGTCCTCTTAACAGTGGCGTCGCGTTTTGTTCACATACGGGTGTTCACAATAAAATTTTTATAATGATTGGAGATTTACTACTCTCCCTTGTAACTTCATCTTCAATATTGAACAAGTAAGAATAACAGTTCAACTTATTTTCAACAATTTCCCCCCAAAATCATGTTATATCTGAAGCAATACAATACTTTTTTTATTCAATTAACACCCTTTTAATTACGTTATTTACAATTAGTGATGGCTACTGCAAACTAATTAGTATAAGATGCAATCTCAGGTATGTACAACCAAGATTATCATATTTTCTATTACACCGACCGTATGTTAACCAACGACATTCATTCAGCTTTGAAAGCACGTGCATCGTTAGCGGGACAGAGGGGAGGACGAATCCAGTCCAGAAAAATATATTTTGTATATAGTATAAGATATTTGGGTATTGTACAGAATGTCCCTCGCCCCCCCTCGGTTGTGATTGAAGTATCAGTCAATGTGACATTGCTTGTATTCCTTCTTTCCTAGTGTTTCGTATTTTTCCTCCTAGCCATGGTTCAGAGAGAGATTGATTTTCGACCATTTAAAGAAAGGATTCCCAAACTTGTTTGCTTCACGGCTCCCTTAGTTTTTTCAAGACTTTACCGCGGCGCCCAGAACCAGCCCTCTCTAACACTTGCAACGCTCAGTTACTTGTAAGATTGCTTGTCTTACGTTAAAAATTAAACACGTATTTCAAATTCAGAAACATTTTATATGTAAAAAAAAAAAGTACTAAATAAGCAGATATTTGAAACATTCATAGCATTGACTAACGATTCAATGAAAATATTGGAACATTTCGTAGCGCCCCTGTAAGCTAATCACGGTGCCCAGGGTGACCCAGGGCGCCGCAGCACACACTTTGGGGACCACCGATTTAAAGCGTATAGTAACATCTGTTCGTCGTCGTCATTAACATATTTACCCGTCGTCGCCTTGTAATCGAGGGGTTCCGGTTCGAAACCCGGTGGAGGCACACAGTGGTTCGGATCCCACTTAAAACTGTAGGTCCAGTCCCGATTAGCCTTACTGTGCATAAAGTGGACTTAAAGCACCATTACACCATCAAACATATTTACCATCCTTGATCTTATACATTGCATGAAACGAATCGTTCCAATCCAGATGCAGTCTCTTTTTAAGGGAGTCGCATGTGCAAATGGTAACAAACGCCCAGGATGTGTCCTGTGTTTGTCCCGTTGCCGCCAAAGAGCATAGGCTTTTTTGTTGCCCCGAAAAACTAACGGTACTTGATCTTTCCAAAACAAACGTGCCCCCTTACAGATCTTCCACAGCAGCAGTGCTGCCAACAATTGAAACGCAGAAGTTTCTAAATCTTCAACATGCGCTAATTAAAAATCGCTGAATCAAATTTGCTGGTGAAAAATACAAAATGTATTTTTAAAAAATGCTGTGGGGAACAACTTACACCAGGTTTATTGAATGTATGTGCGTTTATATGCACATTAAAAATGCATTTAATTTCAATTGTGATAATTTAAATGAATATATTATTTCAACTTTCTAACTTCAAAAAAAGAAAATATACGTGTAGCAAAAATACAGCTCTAGTTTTCTGAAAGTTATATTTTGTTCTTTACAATAAGCATATTCTAATAACGTAGAGAATAGTAAAACTGATTTACTAATATCATTTGATAACTTTTTTCGGTAACAACTATTTAGGCCATACGACCCCATACTATTCTGAGTATAGTTACCAGAAAAATGTGCGTTGAATTGATGTAAATGTAGTCAGCACTTTCCTTTGCAATTTAAGTTGGTGAGAGTTATTTCCTTGGCATGAAAAACGTCGATTACTAAAGGAAGTTGCAGTGTGAATTGCCCTTAGACGCACATGCGCAAATCATATAAACTTTGAAAGATATTTTGTAACTCCTGCAGACTAGTTTCTAAAGAAAAGTCGCTCGTCACTATTCCGTGAATTTTAGCGCCCACTGGAATTTAAAATCCGCCAGGTTTAGAGACTTCTCACTAAAGATTGCAACTATGTAGCGCCGATCTTTTCGAGTCCTCCTAGACGTGCCTCTATATGCTGCGCCCTGGTGCCGAATGTAAGAAGTATTGCCGCTTGGATCAGAGTTCGCACCACAATGTTCGCACAGGGCAGTGAACACTTTCGGTGTAAAGGCGGCCAACAGCCCCTTAGCTGCCAGTTCACAACACACAACACAGCCATTGTGTTCATCGCAAGCGTGGAACACGATGGGAGTCAGTGTTACCAACTATCTAAGAAAGTTATCAGACGTGAAAGACGTCGTATCAGACTAAATTGTGTGTGTATACTCGAACATCAAAAAAGTATTATTTCGAAGAAATATATGTGTGTGTGCATTTAATATGTACGAAATTTAGAACATACACATGAGTGTTCACGTGCTCATGCGAACATTATCAGGCGACGCGCCTGCCTCTTAATGACGTCATAGCGAGCACAGGATCATGGGAAATAATCTCGGAAACTAAGGGATAGCCTACCTAATAAAGGTACCTTGCTTTTATCCTTTGTTTTATAACCAAAACCGCAAGAAAGAAAGAAAATCTCTAACTTTTCCCATCGTTACCAACTCCCTTATTTTTGCGGAGTTGCCAACCTCGCACAGAAAATTATCATATGACCATACAGGACCTCCTATAGTATGATCACTTGAAATCTTCTTTGACAATGATCAAATAACATTAGGTAAAACGAACATGTACATACAAAAATTAAACAAATAAACAATAACTCTTTTGCTACGACGTAACTTGGATAGTTGCAAGATTAACATTTATCTAGGTACCTCAGCAGATGAAGATTAAGCATAAGCAAGTGGCTATGAACTAACGCTACCCCTATCTACGATCCCAACACGGAGGGATGCTGTACGATAGATTGTAAAAATTGATTGGTGGACTTAAGAACTTGCCCCCACTCTACTCCAAAATAAGTTCTGGTGTCCCTGATGAATGCTGGAAGTCTTTGTTATTTATCACTTGAAGGTACTCTTCCTGGAAACTAAACAATTGTTAGTTTCACATGAGGTAATGGCCTCCAGGTAAGCTTTTAATGCATAACCTTCCGAAGACAGATTTTCAGGTGCACTCTTTTCAGGGAATTACAATGCTTTTTTGTGAAGTGAAATACTGTATTTTCATCCTCTCTTCCATAAAAGAAGCATAGTTAGATGATGATAACGAAAAAAAAATGAAACTTTATCCTATTCCCGGGATGGCGTAGCAACCGGAGTGCAATCACAGCTCAGAACGTTTATTTTGACAAAATCTGTTTCCTTACTGGCTGCTTTGGGGAGGGAGATTTTTAATGTTGTCATTTCTTGCACAAGCACTACAATTGGTTGTTTCATTGCGAGTTCCATAGAGGATCACTGCCATAAAGGCAGTTCCCACGCCTGTTTTAAGAGTGGCGCAGGAATAGTATATTAATTTGGAAAGTCAGTATGGTCCAACCAAATCTAATTGCATTTGAGGGTGAGATGTCAATATATTACTTCTTGTGAAAGTTCTTGCCATTCCACACAGAATAAATTGAATATCGCCCTTTGAGACAGTTCTCATTTGATGTGTTTTTGTATATCTACTCATAGTGGCGGCGATTGGTGGGGGGGGGGGGTTGTCATATCACAGTTTTCGCCACTTTTACCCCCGCACTATGCTAAATCTTATCTACGAAGGGAAATGTACTGTCTTTGTCCTCCCCCCCAGTTTTGGCATCTTGACCCCCCCCCCCCCCCCCGTTTTGGAATTTGGCTCCCTTCAGTTTTTGGACCCAATCGCCGCAACTGTCTACTCATATTTGAAAAGCCTGCGTTTCTTTAAGAAAGCTTTTGGGAAACTTGCAACATTTGGATTCCATTTAAATTCAAATATGTCATGTTTCAAATTGTATGTAATATAAAAAAGAAAACCAATGGAAATATCATGAGCTGTTACAGAGAAATTATGAAAATCTTTGTCACGTGACAAAATTTAAAAGTTCTATTTTCATTTTCCACTCAATTTTAGTTTGTGATTGATTTCTCCAACTGTCTTGTCACTACATGCCTGACGAAGCCACCAGATAGGTGGCGGAAATCGCGAACAAATCTGCCTGTAAAAATGAATTGCCTATATCTATGTAACCGCCAAACAGATACCTTTAGATACAATTGGTAATGTTACTAGTACTTTTAGTGGGGAAAAAAGAGATAGAATTAAAAAAAAATTGCACTTATCAAGAATGTCAGAAGCACATTCTTAGATGTAGGCTCTGCACAGTCGCTTTTCCACTTTTGACAAAGGAGATATTCAGTCTTTAATGTTGTAAATAAAGCATCTTTATAATACCCTGAAATATCTAATTTGCCTACATATTGTAGGGAAGCTTTCTTTTCTCAGGAGAACTTCAAATGATGACAAAACACTATGATTATTGAGAAATCTGTCAGATTACTTAAGTTATTAACAGAAGGAATGAAAACTGTTCTATGGATATATTAACTCTACAGTGGTATGAAGATAGTTATTCAAAATACATTCCTCCGTGTTTTCAATCCACTCCATGAAACATATGAAATAAAGTTAAAAATAAACTTAACTGTTAGTACATAGGATCTGTTTACACAAACCTCTAGCCTGGTTTTCAAGCTAATGCTTTCGAAATTTGCAGTAATGTACAAAACAAATATAAAGAATTGTTCACTAAAGATAGTTGAGGTTCACTTATCTTTATGTAAGGGGAGATAAGAGTGCTGAGAATTCATGTGTGATATTATAGTATTTCAATGTATACCATGTTAATGCATAATAATACAGGGTGTCTGGGCTAGAGGTACACAAAAATAACTACTTTGAATGTGAAACTACTCCTTATATTATCTTGTAGCAAAATTCAGTGAATAGACCATCAAACCCAGGTTTCAGCAGTCCACTTGTACGATCAATAGTGCTCATGAGCCACAAATGCACACGTTTCCTGAATATTGGATCAAAGAAGGGGGACCCAATTGCCTGTCCACAGAGATCCCCAGATTTGATCCTTACACTTTCTTGAATTGTTTTTCATTAAAGATATTTTATTCAAGAGGAAAGATATTTTATTCAAGAGGAAAGTTCACAATTTTGGTGATCTGAGACAATGTATCGTTGAAGTGGTTGCACTAATAATACTTCTAATGCTGGTCAACACTTGGCAGAATCTTGAGTATTGTTTCGATGTCTGTCTAGCTACAAATGGTGCCCCATTAAGGTGTATCAGCATACATAATACCTTTCTGAGATACTTTGTACACAACCGGAGGAAGAAAGTTAAACTTTACAGATGCTAAAATATATGTGTGTGTATTTTTGTATACCTGTAGCTCGGACAGCCTGTATAATGCCCAAATGTTCCCTTCGTTCTGTTATTTGATCTCTTTGTTCCATCTAATCATCCTTGTACACAAAGTGGATACATCAGTGGCAAAAGGTCCCGAATAATGAAATCAAAATTTCACCACACTGAAAAATGCAATACAAGCTGAACAAAGCAATTGTATCATATCAGAGACATGTGAGTGTGGGACTACCACAATTGAAGAAGTTGCTAAAAATTAATAACACACATGTAACTACTTTTTGTTTGCATGAATGCCCACACACCCACCCTATTCTATTTTTACTCTCTTTTTTACAAAGTTTCGTATCGTATTCTCCAATGTGGAAACTTGAGATACATGTAATTTCACCCTCAACCTGACTAGACCGATCTTGGCGAACATGCTCACAGCACCTCCATTACACTCATGTGACCACATCCTTACTAGTACAAAGACTAGGCTCATTACTGGTGAACATGCTAGTCAGCACCGTAAACCCCCGCCTCAAACCATCCCTGTCTAGTTCTGTCAAGTTCTCCAAAACATATATCTCTCTCTCCACATCAGAGAACAGTCACATGTTTGAAAAACTTCCTACTTATCCCAATCTGTACTCCTGAAATTAAACCAACACATCTCTTGTGTTTCCACTGAACAAACACCCTATTCTGGATATACTATCTCTTTCCACAAAGTTTAGTATCCTATTCTCAAATGTGTAAACTTGAGAAATATGTAATTTCACCTGCAATCAAACTAGACTCGATACTGCTGAAAAATGTTTCTTAGTTTCTCGAATCCTGCCTTGAAACCCCACCCTATCTAGTTCTCAACCTGACTATACCAGATACTGGGGAAGTGAACGTGCTCGTCAGCAATTCCAATCTCAAAACCCAATCTAGTTCTCAGATGTCATCTAAACAATATCTCTCTACTTTCCTTTGCAAACTTTCTACATATCCTAGCAACACATCCCTTCTGTTTCTACAGAATAGAACACCCTATTCTCCAATGTGGAAACTTAAGATATAGGTATGTAATTTCAACCTCGAACAGACTAGACTCGATACTAGCAAACATGTTCCTCAGTACCTCGAATCCACTCCCTTACTAGTTCCATGACTAGGCCCGTTACTGGTCGCATGCTTGACAGCACCGAGCACCCGCCTCAAAACCGCACTCCTCTAGTTGTGTCAAGATCTCCAAAACACATCTCTCTCTCGCTCCATATCAGAGAACGCAATATTCTACCTGCAGAGTCGCAAGTTTGCAAACTTTCTACTTATCCTACTCAGTTCTGTTAAAATTAAATGGACACATCTCTTGTGTTTCCACAGAACAGAATGTCTTATTCTGGATTCACTATCATCTTTTGCAAAGTTTAGTGTATCTCTTCGCCATCCACATCAGAAAATAACAGGAATTTCATGAAAATTCTATTGTCCTAGGAAATCTCTAACTATATCTACATGAAATTGAAAAAATTCAATCGTTATCTGTGAAAAATTATTTGTATTGTTCTTCTATGTGGATGTGAGAATCCACATAATGGACCCTTCAGAAATAAGACATGATATTGGCAGATGTTTCTGTCAGCGTTTTGAACCCAGCTTTAACAGAAATAATATATATCAGGAAAAACCTAGGAATTTGACCTTCATATATTACAATTTTTTAAACTTTTAACATGTCTTCTAGTTTCCAAACTTTAGAAAGCATTAAGTTACAACCCTCCAACCCTCCCATACCTTGTTGAATCCAGTTTCAAATGCAGTAATTTACAGTTCTCCCCCTCTCAAACGTAAAGTGTGCATGGAGGCCGGATACATCCCTCTCTGCCTTCAGATTAATTCTTCTGGCACCTCCACTGCCAGGTGATAATTTTTACTTGTCAACTCGACAGTTGAAGTTGCATTGACATTTATTTCCTGCACGTAATTGGTCAAACGTCTTGCCACAAATATACATTTCAAAATATGCAGAAATTCCCTACACCTTTATACTTTAAAATCCTTGACAATGTCCTTTTACTAGTATTATGCCCTTAGTTGATACTGTTCTATGTAAATAAAAATATCGTTTCTTAGCAATTGAATAATCAAAATAATCCAACAATACTGACTTTCTCTTTTTTTTCTTTTTTTTTTAAGATTCTTGATTTCTACTATTACTAAAATAATAGTGTTACCATAAGGAAGAAATCTCTTATTACTTAATGGAATGTAAATTACTGTGGATAATGTATGGTTGTGACCATGTCATATCTAGATGTAAGATACCTTTAGAAAGAATAACATTCTAAATAATAAAATAAAAGAACATATGTAAAAAAAGTAATGCATGATAGAACCACACACTTTGCACACATGCTTGCATGAAGAGGAGAGAGGGGGGGATATGTATGCATGCACATACTTAAAATTTGAATTGCATATTTAATAAGTATGTAGTTGCATGAAATGTGTCCTGTAATATGCAATTGACAGGCAGTTAGTCTTGTATTTTTTTTAACTTTATATCTTGCAATTGTATGTAACAAGAATAAACTGCTCTCCACTTACTACTGGAAAGGAAATGAATACGGAACAAAAAATTGGGGGAGATGGATGGGAGAGTGTTAAAAAGCAAGGTCGTAAGTGGCAAGAACATGTTGTTTTGTCCTGATGTTGAAATGTAAAGTGTACCGGAATAACCCATACAGTATCGCAGCACTGGAAGAAATCGTTTGCCGTGTAATCGAGCTTGTAACTGCCGAACAGCTGGTGAGAACCTTTGATAACATGGAATGTCGTGTTCGAGAGTGTCTGCATGCCAACGGTGGCAGCCATTTTCAACACCTCATGTAATTATCAGTCAACTCATACACCATGGTAAGTCCATCTATAATTTCCATCCATTGGTTATTTTGCATGTATGAAAAAAATGGGGTTAATAGCAAGCCGGTCACCCATTATAACTTTAGTAATAGCAATGAAAGAATTGGAGAGCTGTGGTGATAAATCGTTAAGACATCTGACTGCCACACAGGAGGCATAGGTTCGATCCCGAGGTGGGTGATCCAAGGTTGGAATTTTTCCCTCCTGGGCTCAACCAGCATCAAATCAACCTGCAGGCAACCTTAGGGGTAAAGGTGGCTGAAGCGTGGTGTTGATCATGTCACCTCCGAAAGGTCCAACATCCAGAACATCCCTCCCTAACTCCACATCCCCTAAATGTGCCTTATGGCACGGTCCTGTATGCACAGGGAGCTTTGCTTTAAAGAAAAAAAATGTCAAAATTAAAACATTTCTGCGAATAATCTTTATCTTGAAAGAATTGCTACCTCGTATTTGTCTCGAGTTCATTATTTTTGGTGGATTACCCAGGCTATACATTTTAAATAAAAACTTTGCATTATAATGAGTGGTTTATATTGGACAGGATAAAAGAGAAGATGACATCCCATACAGCCAACATCTCCAAGGGACGACCATAAGATGTCCACAATGTCCAATTGAGATCCATGGATATTGTGGATGTCCATAAGATGTCCTATGGATTTCCTTTTCTGGATATCCAGAATGGGATATCCATGGGTCATCTATGGGATATCCTGTCCTGGATATCCAGAGAATCTCCCATGTTTGGATATCCATAGGACGTCACGTTCTGGATATTGATGGGATATGTGGTATTACGTCCACGTGTTATCACAAATTTGATATAAATGTTTAGATATCCGTGTAAAGATTCAGTCAGAGTATGTAGTCTCAATTATGTTAGCACTCAAACTCTGTTATGCAGTAATAAAACTTAAATTTAAAAAATCTTCCACAGGAATTGTGTTGTCCTTAGGTCCATTGTCTTTTCAGGGAGTAACGCATGTGCGCCAAGCAGGTGAAAGTAGCCACGAGGCTTTCATTGTCTCTCGTCTCGAACACAGCGGCAGTTTGCATGGGGACGTTGCCTTGCGTGATAGTGAAGAATAACCGCTGCTTACTATGCTTATGCGTGTGAATACAAAATACTTTTCAGATGTGTAGATGCATAAGTGTGTGTGTGTGTGTGTGTGTGTGTGTGTGAGAGAGAGAGAGAGAGAGAGAGAGAGAGAGAGAGAGAGAGAGAGAGAGAGAGAGAAAGAGAGAGAGAGAGAGGGGAGTGCTTCTTATAAGCATGTGTGTACTAGAGGTCTTTGATTTCTGTAAATCTAGCCAGTAATGTTCTTTTCGTATCCAAAGTATGTGTGAAAAATATCAGCATAATGTCCAGATAAGGTACAATTTTAGTCCAGAATATGTCCTTATCCACAATGAAATAAAAACATCCAGAAAATGTCCCTATCACATGTACTCATGTCTGAAACATGTCCAAAAGTCATCCATGGAATGCCCAAAATACAACCAAAAATGATCCAGAGAAAGTCCAAAACACGTCCTTCGTGGATATCCTATGGACGTCCCCTGGACGGACATATGGATATCCAGGGGACATCTACTGGACATTCCGGGACATCCTATGGATATCCAGAATACGTCCATTAGACGTCTCCTGGATATGTGTGTGCTGTATGGGATAGTGCAGTCATCAATAACGTGGTAACATGTGTAAATTTATTTTAAGCTAAGTGCTCGTGCTGTGTAGATAATTTGGATGGCTGAATAAAATTAATCAGTGCATTTCAACATGGTAGCCAAAAAAATATTTCCCTTGTGTTTTGACTGCTATTATTTTCAAAATATATGTCTTAGATTATGTATGGTAACCACCAAAAATTGTAACTCTCAGCAATTTCAATGTATCACTTGGACTACAATTCAATACAAAAAACATCTAAATGTATAGCAGCTGTAAAGGTTGCAATCAGCCTGCATGGAATGTTGTCTGGTCCAGATGTGAATCAGGGCAGTGGAAGCTTTCATTCACACAGGTTCCATCAGGAGACAAAAATTTAAATGTAATATTTTACCTTATACCCAAGGTTTATTGAGGTCTTATCACTATTAATGTGCACACAGCAATGAAGTTGTAAAGGGTAAGTAAGTGCATAGAGGGAAACGCAGCTGCAACTACTGGCCATTTGCAGCAGCATGCACTGCTCTTCTCCACCCACTCACTTTTTCACTTTATTCCCCAAGACAGAGAGTAGCTCAATTTCAACACTGTCAAACTTTTCAAAAACTACACTTTAAATTTTCTGACCCTTTACTTTTATAAGGCAGATGCCATTGTTAAATCACTGTTGTATGTAAACGGTAATATTGTTTCCCAGCAATGAAATAATGGAAATAATCCAACAATGCTGATTTTCTGTTATTGTTGATTTGTACCTTTACTGAAATAATTCATGTGCTACAATAAGGATTGAATCTTGGTTTTATTACTGTACTTCACAATCAATGCTATGGAAATTAGTGTGGATAATTTATTGTTATGATCGTTGCCATATCTACACAATATGTAATATTCTTATTGAAATAATCCACATAGTGCTTGTTGATATTCCAAATATGCAGACCTGCAGAATGTACTGTATTTTGTTGTCCCCTTCTTGAGACTTGGCAGGATGAGTGGGAGGGCAAAACAGTGCACAAACTTTGAGTTATCAAACACACCATTGGTGCATTACAGTGGTGCAGGAACAGTGGGGTACAATGTATCCTCTTAAATTATATTCCCGATGGAAAATAAGTTGGCAATGCTGCGAACACTGAGGCATTCTTGATAAGATGCTTGAGGAGCGTCGAGCAAACTTTCCTGAAAAGCACAACACCAGTATCGAAGGTCATGCTCTACATGGATTGGCAACTTTTGGGAGCATGCTGTCAGTCTACACAGTTCTCCCCAAATGCCTGTTTGAAGATGAATCTTCTGCTCGCATTTTATTTTTCAAATGTAGTTCTGACATTGTACCATTTTACAATTATTTTTATTTGTTCTTATTTTGCTTTGCTTTTATTTCACTTTTATAATTAATTGCAACTATGAAGATTGATGATAATCAGATTGAATTGATGAAGGGACACTTGAAAAAGAAATTGCCAGACCAGGACTCGAACCTGGAATCTTTACTAGAATGAGGCACACATTGGGGACTTTGTACTGCTGTCCTGAGGGTTCAGGCAAGAAATAAAAGGGACTGTTATGGTTTGGTTTTAGATAAAGTGATGCCAATTTGCATTTTCAATACATGCATCCAAGTGGGAAAATGTGGATTTGACAAGATCCTCAACGTGAGTCCTACGAACCAAGCTCTATGATTGTTGACATGACTGATCCACCTAAGATTTACAACAATAGAGCACAATTTATTTTCAAAGTACAGTAAAAATATTTACTTGAACTGTGTTATGCATGGTAATATTTAAAAGTAATTACTTGCTTACAAGCACATAGCATACAGAGTATTTACACGTCAAAGAAGTTTGAGCAATTTGATTTATTTCCATCCACTTGATCATATAAGTACAAATATCACTGATATCGGATATGTCAATTACATGTATAATTTTGAGTACATAGGAACTAACACATACTTATGCATATTAAAAAGTATAAAAGAGTATAAAATAACATAGAAATAACAAAAAATAGAAGAAAATTAAAAGGTTAGTCTATTAATGAGAAGAAAAATCGAAGGTTACGTCTATTAATGAAAAATATGATCTAAGTACTCCTCTGTGCTACGTATAAAACAAATACTTGATTAGCAAGAAGCTCTTTACTGTGTGGCCGCGGTGGCTCAGTCAGTAATGCATCTGACTACCATGCCAAAGATCCCGGGTTTGATCCCCGGCCGGTTTAAATCCGGGAACTTTCTAACGTTGGAAGTGGCCCTGCGCTCACCAGCGACGAATAACATGGGTACCTTGGGGAAACCCTGGGTGGTAAAGGTGGTCAGGAATGTGGTGCTGATCACATCACCCCACTCACGACTGCATCAAGAAAGTGTCGGGCGTTACCCCCACACCCCTTATACGCCTTCATGGTGTGGTGCTAAGCACAGGGGAACACTTTACCTTTTATCTTTACTGTAATTTTAAATTTAGTTGGATTATGATTCTTGAATTTCTCTGGCAGTTTGTTATAAATTTTTACACCTTGAAATCCTAGACCATTATGTGTTTTGGATGTGCGGACAGTAGAAAGGTGGAGGGAGTTATCCATGCGAGTGGTGTATTTGTTTATGTCCAGATTCTTTGAGAAGACTTCAGAATTTGTATGAATAAAGTACAATGTTTCTAATATGTACAAACATGGAAGAGGTAATATTTGAAATTCATTGTAATGATTTAATGATGTTACATTTCTTGCACAGTTAATATATCAAATTTTGGTTACTAATAGTTGCTTATATAACAAGTTAACTACAACGTTCAAGAACTGTTGTCATGGTATGAGCAGTTTTTATTATTCAATCACTGTTTATAAAAAATTATAACCAAATTTAATTGTCACAAATTAACTTACATCTGAGATAATTACATACTATTCTCGAGCTAGGAGTAAGCAGAGCATTTGAATAATGCCTGTAAATTCAGACTTTTGTGTGCAAACTGTTTGTAATATTTCTGAACTTGTGTCCAAACCACATAGCAGTGATTTCAAGGTTTCTCTATCAGTTACCACCTAAGAGCGAAATTGGAAAACGTTGGAAGCGGCCCCGGCTACCACCCAGCGTCGAATGACATGGGTACCTGGGGGAAACCCTGGGGGGTAAAGGCGGTCAGGGGCGTGATGATGATCACATCACCCCCACTAACGACCGGATCAAGAAAGTGTGGGGCATTACCCCAACACCCCCTATACGCCTTCATGGTGTGGTGCTAAGCACAGGGAAGCACCTTACCTTCTTCTTTACTTTAACAGAAAAGCAGATGTGGTCTAAGTAATATAATTTACTAACCTCATTGTCTAGTGATTACTTTTAAAAAATATTACTATTTTATAAGTTCATAACCTATCAAACTTTAAGTGACAGACGTTGAATTATTTCTAAAGTACTGTGGCCAATTTGTTACATACACTGGCGTACACAGGGGGGGCTGAAGGGGCTACAGCCCCCTCCGAAATTGTGAGAAACTCAATATTTTCAAATAATAAGCAGTAAAAACCCCGGGAAAAATTAGAGTGGTAAATGCAAAGTCATCTTAAAAGTACTTTTGAATGTCATTTTTGAGAGTGGAAAGCTTTTAATTAGAAATATCTTATTGTGTATGCTGCCCCCATAGAAAGCAGCTATGTCCTGTACACCTCTACAACTCCAACCCCTCCTGAAAATAAATCCTGTGTATGCCAGTGGTTACATACCAAAAAAAAAAAAAAGAAAAGAACATCAAGAAGTGAAGCTTTTGTCAATACACAGCAGAAAATTGCAACTTGGTTAGGAAAAATTTATATTTTAACTACCTGTGAGTGATTCTCATTTGATGTTGTGTCAGCCAATTGCTGATCACCTCCTTTACTTTATCCTCTGTCCAAGCCAGGAATGATTTTAGAGCAGCGCCTGCAAGGGAGGAATATGAGGAAAATGTATGGAATGAAATGACTAAAAAAAGATTTAAACAAAGAAATGTGCAGCTGTATTTGCACTGTAATATTCATGTGCTACATCAGGGTGATTCTGCGATATGGGGACAATTTAAAGTTCCAGCTCTGTAACAATAGTTACCAAGCTTGTTGACAGACTGGCTACTCTAGGACCATGATAAAATTGAAGTATAATTCCCGGTTTTCAAGGCAAATTTTCAAAAAATTCAAGGCCACAGGCAGAAGTTTTCTCTATTTCAACGTTGCGTATTACTGCCTCTCAACACCCACACACATGCACCAGAGGCACAACTACGAACTTTTGTCTGGAAGGGGGGGGGGAGTACCAGAATAAACGTACCAATAATAAAAATTATAATAATGACATTATTATGACTATTATTATCATTAGTAGTAGTAGTGGTAGTGTCAAACACGTTATCCTCGTAAATTACACAAAAAAGGGGTAGAAGTCTATGTTAAAGCATTTGTGTTGGAACAAACGATTTTAAACTTTAATAAAAACCTCCAATTTCACATTAATTAATAATGAAAAACAAGTACACAAAGCGTATTTTTGAATGGCAGAAAATGCATGATAAATGCATTCCAAATATTATCCTTTTTGTACATATAACATGTATAACTTTCATGTACAACATATGTTTTACACATATTCAAAATGGAGTGATGTAAAGTAATAAAATACATGCCAACACTAAATTGTGTACGTATTCAAAATTTTTTATACATACATACATGCACACAAACACACACAGCATATAGGCCTATTATTTATATTCATTACATAATCAATTCATCCATCTCATAACAAACCAACAGCAAAAATTATATAAATTGTCTCAAATGTATGAGCTCCTTTTCCTCCCAACAAGTCTTCATACATTTAAGACAAAATCCATTAAGAGAAGTCTTTATTTCTCTCTCTGGTAATTTACAGTGCATTACAGAAAACAATCATATTGTGAGTGAAGCGAACAAGAATATTTTTAATCCATGTTTTTCCACACTGAAAACAATATTGATTTAATAGGGTGCAAATAATTTCACGAGGCGCCATGGCATTCTCTCCTTTACAACTTTTATCATTTAGATTGTTCGGTGGCCAGGGTCGACTCCCGCCGCTCTGTACCTATGGCTCTGAACTTTGCGAGACTAACAAAAGCAGGTATTGCAAGTGAAGCAAGCGAGAAAATTTTATGAAAAGTATTTTTATTTGCATAAGATTTGAAATCGAGGGGGATAATTGCCCCTCTGTGCCCTCTGCAGGTGCCCTTGGTCATCAATGTTTGCCCCCCTGTCCTCCTTAGAATTAATTTCTATTCAAAGTTGGGAGGGTGGGACAATGCCCCCCTGTGCCACTGATATGCACACACAAATATAGTAACAATATTAAGTGTCTGTGTGATTGCGATGTATCCAAAAATGCTAATATAATTTAATTAAACAATATATTTAAAACATTTAATTGATATGATATGATATGTTATGATATGATTTATTTCATTCCTTTGACCATTGTGCAGTGGTTGTTTTCCACACATGGTATGGAACATGTCAGCACATTACAGTTAATAATTATTTTCAAATAGGTACAAGTATGAAGATATTACTATTAACATTTAAAAAACATTGATTACCTTATAATTGATTCTCCTTGTTCTTGCTGTTAGTTGCAAGAATAATAGATAAAATCAATACATACATATACATGTCCTAGGAGTTCATTTAGGATGTGAACAATTTGCAATTTATTGTCAGGTACTCTTTAACAGAATAAAAACAATGATCTAATAGGTATTTTTACATGCTTTTTATATGACGTAGCTGATTGTATTATTTTTATGTCACTTGGAAGGTTATTGAAACAGTGAACAGCCATGTATTTAGGTCCTTTCTCAAATAATGTGGTGTTGTGTGATGGTATTGTGAGGTTGCTGTCATTCCTTATATAATGTTTATGTGAGGAGTTGTTACATTTGAAGGAATCGTCTAAGTCAGTTTTTACATACATCAGCAGATGAAGTATATACAAGCATGGTGAGGGTAATATGCCTAAATTTTTAAACAGTCTTCTGCAGGGTGTATTTCTCTTAGCTCCTGCTATTATTCTGACAATTTTCTTTTGCAGCACAAAAATTTTATTACTATTAGTGGAATTTCCCCAGAAGATTATACCATATGTTAATAAAGATTGAAACATGGTGTAATATAGTATTTTCAATGTTTCTAAGTTTGATATTGTTTTCAGTGTATTAATGGCAAATATAATTTTACCTAGTTTTGCGGAAAGGTGATCTATGTGTGGGTCCCATTTTAAGCTTTCATGAATCCATACTCCCAGGAATTTGACTGTTTTAACGTGATTTACTGTCATATTACCTAATGTAACATTTGGTTCATTTCTCATTTTATTCCTTGTGTGATGGAAATTAAAAGCCACAGTTTTGCTGCTGTTTAATACTAAATTATTGTCAGAAAACCATTTTCTGAGTTTGATTGTTACATGTTTGATATTAGAGTTAAGGGTTTGTTCCTTACCACCGGGGATGGCTACACTTGTATCATCTGCATACAGAGTCATTTTTGCTGAATTTAAATTTATTGGCAAATCATTAATATATATTAAGAAGAGTAATGGTCCAATAATAGAACCTTGTGGAACTCCACTTGATATTGTGCAGGGTTTTGAGACAAAGCTAGATTGCACACCGTCATCCTTTCTGTGGATAATCTCGACTATTTGCATATGATTGCCAAGATAGGATGTGAGCTAATCATGTGCGATGCCTCTTATGCCATAATGTTTTATTTTTTGTAATAGTTTTTCATGGAATACTAGGTCGAAGGCTTTTGTTCAGTGATCATAACGCTACATTTTAAAAGTAGCTTCGCTACAGCTACAGCTACTCTTCCAAAATGTAGCTTCACTACAGCTACAGCTACATTTACCAAGAAGTAGCTCGCTACGCTACTCCTGTTCGCTACTGGCTACTTCGCTACTATTTGCGCTACTTCTGCATAAAAAAATGAAAAACAACCATATGGGTATTAAAAAAATCCCCTACTATTGATAAATAGATTCTGTTATTTTTTATCATGATTCCAGTCATTCGATAATTTTGATAGCAGTGTTACTTCAGTTACTTATTTTTACTATAGTTTTTGAGAATACCATACCTATGCAAGTGGCATATCAATTCAAATTTAATATATGAATATTGCAATTAGGGTGTTACCCAAATTAATGATTACAACTATACACAAATAAAATTTGGTAAGATTACGTATTTATGTTCTAAAAATATATTAATAACTTACGTTTTGCGAGTATCTATATTGCTTCAACGACGTTTCGGGACGCAACTGCTCGCAAAACGTAAGTTATTAATATATTTTTATTATAAATGTGAGTAATTCGCACAACTTTCATCATGAATTAGTATTTATGTTCACATCAACATATTTTTCTTGAGAATAAATATTTCATTTTTTATAGACTGATATGAAGTCAGCATTTTGAATGAAAAGTACCTGGAGCCCTTTGACTACAAAAGGGCCCCAGGTTTGATACCCAGCGGAGGCACATAGTGGTTAGGATCCAGTCTCGATCAGCTTATCTATGCATAAAATGGACTCGAAACAAAAACTAGGAAAGACGCCAAGTTGGGAGGATGAGATCCTCCATTCCCCACACTGCTCATCATTCATCATTCTTCCTCGTTCTCACAATTAGCCGAAAGTGGCAGAAAGTGACAATAGATAAGAGAATAATTAAATAAACCATTCATCCTAATTGTCAAGATTGAGAGAAGCGGAAGAATAGATGAGGAGGTAAACAGAAGAGGACAAGTGGGTGGTGGACTATATCAAAGTGTTAGAAGATTAATATGGAACAGGGATATGCCTATGAAATGCAAGAAGGTAATATGTAACACATACTATGTGCCAATAATTACGTATGGAGCAGAGACTTGGACAATGACATAGAGAGACAAAGAAAAGATGCAGGCAGTGGAGATTAAATTTTTAGGAGTCTTTTGAGGAAGACTAGATGGGATAGAATAAGAAATGATGAGATCCGACAGACAGTGGGTGTAGTGAAGCTTCAGGACAGAATAGATCAGGCACAGATGAGATGGTTCGGACACATGAAGAGGATGGATGCAGAAAGACTACCAGTAAGAGCTTACAATGCACAAGGAGTGGGAATAAGGCCAAGGGGAGACCAAGATGTCGGTGGAAAGAGCAGATAGTGGAGAGTGTTAGGAAAGAGAGGAGTTGTGAAAGACCAGGAAAAAATGGAGAGGGTTGACTTCTATGCCGACCCAGCCAGAGGCAGGAAACAGCGAAGAATGATGATGATGATGTCATGATTAGCAAAAGTTACAGAAACGTGGCGCAAAAGTAGGAGAAATACATAAATTGGAAAACTATGTATATTAACTAAAGAAAATGGTCATTTCTGCAGTAAAGTCGATAACTCGTACATACTTTTTACAATATGATAAAATTATTGAGGAAACTGTCGTGTAAACCTGAGTGTTCTAAATGTAATTTGTAATTTTAAAATTTGTGAACAAATACTAGCGCGAAAATAATTGTAATTCCAGAAACTCTATCATTCTTGTAACAATAATTTCTTGCTGGTGAGATCCTATATACTGACTATGATCAATGCTGTTAACGTACTGAGCCATTTATTGCTGGTACTATTCCCTTGTCAGTGCAGTGGAAAATCTATCGCTCGTTTTTGCACTGCAAGTTGTGTCTTACACAGCAATTAATGACATTTTGGTGTCTCTTACACCATGAATATCTACAGGATTTGTTCCGGGGGTGATGCAAACGAGGCACTTTTTTCCAGTGGTGCAGCAAACGAGGCATGTTTCTCCCCAAAATAGCGATGAAGCTAAAAAAGGTAACTGTTAGCAGGAATATATTCATATATTCTTTAGATACTAATTAAATAAATTAAGCAGATAATTCTTATAATCTACAATCTAGATAATCTGTATCTCCATGTAATAGACTGTCTTTATGAACCTCCTGCAAAATTGAGGGTTATTGTTGATTTTTTCTGACGCTGTTGCCACATTCAAAATTCACCTCAAAATGCTGAGGAAAAAAGTAGCTGTAACGAAATTTTCGCTACAACTACAGGAATTTTGTAGCTTTGCTACCGTTACAACTACAATTTTCAAAATGTAGTGTTGCTACAGCTACAAATTTTGTAGCTAGCTATAGTAGCGACGCTACAAGTAGCTCGCTACTTCTGACCACTGCTTTTGTTAAATCTAGAAAGAGTCCTGTGCATTGTCCCGTGTTGTCTAATGTTTCTCTTATATATTCCAAATATTGAAACACAGCAGATTCAGTTGATTTTCCTTTGCGGAAGCCATGCTGAGTATTTGAAATAAGTTGTTGTTTTTCTAAAAATGATACAATTTGATTGTTCATGGTAGCTTCTAAAATTTTCGAGAATGGGGAGAGGAGATATATTGGTCTGTAGTTGGTTAAGTTGTTTCTATCTCCTTTCTTGTATATTGGAATTACTTTTGCTTCCTTCAGCTTTTGTGGAAAAACTCCTGCGGTGAAGGACAAATTGATTATGTGGCACAGTGGGATTGCAATATATTCTTTGCATTGTTTGACAACATAAGTGGGGATTTCATCTACACTACACGACCAAGTAGGTCTGAGTTTCTGTACGATTTTTTCAACCTCCATAGTAGTTGCTGGATGCAAGTACATTGTTTTGGTGCACGTTCCTAATTTCCTTAAGTTGTTTGTGTTGTGACTGGTACTAGTGTTGGGGGTGGAGTACATTTTCGCAACATTTGCATAGTATTTATTTAATAATGTTGAAACTTCGAGAGGTTCCTTTACAGTCTCAGAATTATGTTGTAGTGCAATATTTTCTTTTCTTTTGCTGCCTCCATGTAGCTCTGTGTTTACAATTTTCCACATTGTTTTAGATTTATGTTCGGAATGTATGATGGTATTCTCATTGTGCATTTGCTTAGCCTTTTTTATTATTTTCCTATAGATTGATTTGTACTTCTAAAAATATGTTTCAAAATCAGCTGTGGCATCTTCATCTTTTCTGATTCTGCTTAGATATCTCATTCTTTCACTAGATTTAATAATTCTAGGTGTTATCCAGCGGTTCGTTTGGGTTGCTGAAGTTCTAACTTGTTTCTTGGGAAAAGCTATTTCGAAATAATAAGTGAACATTTTTAGAAATGACTTATATGCTTCATCTGTATCATTGGACTCATGAATATCACTCCACGTTTCTTTGCTTAATAAATAATGAAAATATTTAATATTTTGTTTGCTGAATGACCTTTTGCTTACAACTTGCGTTTCATCTTTGGTACTGTGTTTTGGATTAGTCACTGTGGTTGGTGATAAAGAAAACATTTGAGCTTGATGGTCAGAGAAACCTGTGTCAAATACAGATGTCTCACAGTTACATAGGTGTTGGTTTATGAGTATTTGGTCAAGTGCACTTTCAGTGTATTTGGTGATTCTTGTGGGTTGCTTGACCATGTGTTCTAAATTATACATGTTAAGGAGTGTGTTTAAATTATTGTTTAGATTTCCTTTTAGAAAGTCTATATTTAGATCGCCAATAACTGCTACAAGTTTGTTACTCTGTTGGTAGTAATTTAAGATGATATCCAGGTGTTTTATGAATATTTTTAAGTCGCTGTCTGGGGTTCTATATACACATACAATAACCAGTTTATGTTTTGCTAATTCCAGTACGCATGCTTCGAAATGTTTTTTCTAAATTTAGATGCAAAAATTTTGTGCACTCATTTGCCTCTATTTCATTCTTTACATATATACATGACCCTCCCCTACTTACTTATGGTTGGCCTAGCATAACTACATATGAGATTATAACATGGGATATTTATATATTTGAGTTGTTCTTGCTTTAGCCAATGTTCTGTGAGGCATAGTGCATCTATTTTTTCTGAGAAATTTGATAGGTGGATTTCTAACATCATTTTCTTATCCGCATTTAAGCCTTGAACATTTTGATGAAATATGTTCAAGGTTTCTGACTTTTTAGAGCTTACCATACCATCCAGTGTTCCAGTTACTTTACCCATAAAAAAGTATTATTATGTGTTATTGGTACTTTTTTCTCCCTCGTAGATTTTCGAAGGGTACCTTTATTGTTTTCAATTGTTTCTTCATTTTCACCATTACCTTTTATTATGGTTACATTGCCCTTATGCACAGTTTTGCTAGTATCACTCACTTCACTCACACCATAATTAGTATAACTGAAAACACATTCCTCTGTTGCACTAGTCCTATTTACAGACAACTTCACTTCACTATGGGGAGAGAAGGTTTAATTAATGGTGTTTATGTCACTCGCAGGTACAGTGTCTTCCTTTTTCCAACACAGAGCAATGGCTTTCTGTTCATTTTTCTTCTTCATATGGATGATGTTTACAATCTTCTTTTTATATATAAAATCTTTACTGGTTTTGTTCAGATGCAAGCCATGCTTGGTGTATAGCTTCCTCTCTAATGTGTCTAACTGCAAAACACTGACATTGCCGAAGCGATTGCACACAGATTCTAGTTTCTCATTCACTTTTTCAATTTCCAAGGTCTTTAGTTTACATTTGCCATTTCACATACTCAGACTTGAAATACATCTTCAAACACAAGTCACACAAAAGTTATGGTATATATTCTAACCTGTGAAAATTGTTAATTGTGTAAGAATTTCAAACTCAAATCTACCTAGTCATCTTCAAGAAATCTTATCTTGCAATAATCTTCCGTCTGTGAGATTGCTCTACAAAGGACAGTAACAAAGTAAATAGATCGAGAGAATTCACAACATTATTTTCCTTCCTCGATGAAAATAAAAACTCAACTGTGAAAATCAAGCTTCAGGGCAATATGTATAAATTCAATAGGATTTGGATTAATAGAAGTTGCAATTTTTCACATTTACGGAGAAAAATTCAAGCATAATTCACGCATAATTCCCAGAGCCAATAATTCACACACAATTCCCGGAATTCAAGGAATTCCCGGTGAGTGGCCACCCTGTGTTGAGTAAATCTAAATATTTTCCCATATTCTAGGTATGCAATACTTTATGTTTCACCAAATATAATGAAAAAGAAATATAAAAAAACATGTAAACATTAGCATGGATGTCTCTGGCATGGCATATTAAAATGCTTTTTATTTATAAAGTATAAAAATATTTTTTGTATAAATTCATAATACAATGAGAAGAAAAAGCAATCCTATGTCATCAGCATGGCCAAACTAATAAGAGTTTTGGAAGGAGGGTATAATTTTTCATTAGAATAATAGTACATATGGTCAGGATCAAACTGGGACTGCCAAGAGGGCTGTGGCAACTTTCCTCTACAGGTTGCCCAATTGTGAGCAGTTGGGTGGAGGAGGAGGGGGGGGGGGCAAGGCCGCCGAATGTGCATTTTCCGAAGGGCTCAGAGGGCGCACCAGGATTTTGCCTGGTACTTTTTCTGAAATCAAGGTCAGTATATTAATTTGTTATCATTAGAATGGAATGTGTGTAATTCAGCAGACTAATAATAGAATGTACTTGTTGAATGATTTGAAATCAAAAGCCCAAAGCTGAGAGTAATTCAACCCAACATCCTAAAGAGAAAAATCAAAGCATGGAAAAAGTGTCTTTAGCATGGACAAAATGCAATTAGCATGGAGTATGAATTTTTCAATAATTAAATGAAATGTTAAGTGAAAATTTAGTTTTGCTACCTATGTAACATCAAAATATTACACATCTAGTAACAAGACAAAAAATTTGTACATCTTCGATCTTAAAAAAAAATCTAAGCCAAAGGTGTTCCCTAACTGTATAATCACCCATGAATACTAATAAGAATACTAGTGTGTGTGTGTGCTTTACTTGTTAAAAATAATAAGGATAGTGTTTATAAAAATTAATGGACATTTTGAATCAGACTGCATTACCCAAAACTCTAAGAACATTTTTCTATATAGTCAAATCAAGGTTATGAAAATTATTCTTTAGTGGAATTTTACCTCTTAATTCTTAGCAATAGGTCTCTACATGGCAATCATTACCATCAAGACTGGTGCAAGATACTTCATGCTCTATTGAAGCATTATAATGGTACGTCAATCAGCTCATAAAATTTTATCATTCTAGTTCTGATAAATTGAGATAACAATAGTTGATACAGATGAATTAGGGGACATAACTATTGTAAGGGTACTTTTTCTTTATTTAAATCTTTCACTGATTACTATCCCCCAAACCATTATTCTCCATGTTCTTTAATTCGACAGGAAATTATCTAAAACATTGCCCAAGTGATAAATGCATTTAGAAGTATACAAGGTGAGTACAAAATCTTTCCCTTATTCCAAACATTACACGAAAATAAGGGAAAGACAGACTATGCTCACATCAAATAGTGCATAATGGTGAAATGCTTAGCAAAAATGCCTGCTTTACAGAATGCCTTCATTTTTTTATTTTTTTTAAGTATGGATCGAAGTTCACCGAGCTGACATGTTTGGTTCATCTGTTAACAGAGTACTGGAAAGAATTATTTTCTGAAAACCAAAGATTATGAATAGGTAAGTTCTTTGACCAATGTCATGCTCATCTAGCATGTGTGCTTATTTAGAGAATGTATGACAGTGATTTGTGTGTGGTGATGATCCATATAGTTTTTTCAAGCAATGGACTATATTATGCACTTGATGTTTCAACCTAGGACTAATTGTAAATATTATAAAATACTCCTGTTACATAATTGTGCAAATTCTTCTCCCTTAAGAAGTTTCAGTAGATATGTAAGGTTGTCAACAGCACTGTACACTAACAAGGAAACATGAGACAAACTCAAAATTCTGAACAAAACATGTGTCATTAGATTCAGCATTCAAAATCATGTAAATGATATGTATATTTCAAACCCCCTTCCATTATAAAATGAATAATAAGCAATATAGGTGTTACGGTGAAAACTTACAGATACAAGGAACTGGAATTTATAACATTGTTGCCTATGGCATGAAAGATTGTAATTTTAACCCCATCTAAGACTATATTTTTTAACTTTTTTTAACTAATGCATTCCTAAAGGTAATTCAGATTTCACAAGGATTTAATTTAGGGTGTCTTGTACAGTGGGATGCATGAGCATTACCATGTCAATTGTCCATCACTATGTTCGTGCACTTTCTTTGACCCAATAAGAGCTTCAAGAATTAAATACAACTCAAAACAAACTGTTGACAACTTCTGCACCAGCATACATAAAAATCCATCGCTTAAAAAACACATAGAATGGAAGAGAAAAATAATGAAAACAGTCATGGACAATTTGTATGGTAATACTCATGAATCCCACTGTACCACAAGCAACAGGCCATTCAATTACACTTGAAAATATCTTTTCTAAGCTAACACAACACTTATTTCACTAATGTTATTTTCTTTTATACAGGTCAATTACCTTTCATTGAACAATGAATCAAATGACAGCTTTTATGATAAAAATTGAAAAGCTAGTTAAGCACATTAAATAATAACACAACTTAGTCTGTACAGTCCTGCACACTTCTGTGGTGGCAAAAGTTAGTTCTTTCACTCCTCCATCTTTTGAAGTTGTCTTTCAGAGTAGGACAACTGCACTGAGACGCTGTCTCCCATCCCTTCTCATAGATTTATTTATTGATTGATTGATTTAATTTATTTTACTTCGCGTTTTGTGCCTCTTGGCTAATTTGAGAGGATGGGGATGAGTGATGAAATTGATGAATGGACATTCACAAACAACCAAGCCCGAGTGGGATTCGAACCCGGGACCCTGGGCATCGCAGCGCAATGTGCTAACCACTCGGCCACAGGGTCCGGCCCCTCCTCATCGAATTCTGTATGAAGCTTTTCAGGTATCAGCAAATAGTACATGTAGAACAAATTTGTGTGTGTTACATTAAACTATATTTTAAAGAAGTTCAGACAACAATACCTTTATGTTGTGGTTGAGCTTATTTGACAATAAACCAGTTTTTTTCCCAAAATTACCACCACACACGTGATTTTTTTTCAAGTGAGGACATGCATATGTTTTAAAAATACTGTGTATCTGTACCGAGTGTTTTCTAGTTTTGTCCTAATTGCTAGGTGACCTTACCTACAACTTCAATCAAGTTCTATGCGACAGTCTGTCCTCCAGGGAAATGAAATCTTCCAAATTATTCAACAGCAACTCATCAGCACTTTCTGTATCTTCAGGTCCTGAAGACAGAACTTTGCTAGTAAAAAAATCAATCTTTTGGTCCACCACTGAAACTTTTTCCGAATGATGGGCTATTGTGACCTGAAGCTCTGTAGAAACAGAACAATGACATTGTGCAATACAAACATCTGAAAAAATTTCATTAAAAATATGCAAAAGGCCTTTTTAAGTCCAGCAGGCTCAGTGACTTGTTGCAGTGGTCTTCAATGTGTTTCCTGTAGCGGACCTTATTTACATTCTACAGGGTGTCCCAGTTAAAAGTATAGCCTGGTTCCAATCAAGGATCATAAAAAGAAATTAAGTGTGTGTACTCATGACCTTGAGTACCTACCCCAGTTCATGTTACAATAGACTATTCCATTTTACTGGTGCAATATAGCTGCCATTTACCTCAGACAAATGTCTATACTGGGACACCCAATATAAGGGGCTGACGGGCCGCACATATATGAGCTTTACAAATAACTAATTTCTGTTGTTCAATATACATTCACTTACTGTACTCTTTCTCATTAGAGAAAATATGTAAGCATGAGTAAGTATAGCAAAAAGTAGTGTAAATTTCTGAATTGAAATTAGTCACTGCAATACAACAAATAAACATAATGAAACAATGTTGCATGAAATTTGTTTTTAAAAAAAGCACATTAACCTTCATAAACAAGAATTGTCATTTACCCCTTCAATGAGTTTTTTTTTCCTTCACTAGCATGTGAATATTTGCCTTGGAAGTTTGATGAGGCCAATCACAGACAGCTTTGAAGACATTTGTTGAACAGTTGGCCCGACCCTGTGGCCGAGTGGTTATCACATCGTGCTGCGACGCCAAGGGGCCCGGGTTCGAATCCCGGTCGGGCTTGGTTGTTTGTGAATGGCCATTTATCAATTTCATCATTTCATCACTCATCCCCATCTTCGCAAATTAGCCAAGAGGCACAAAATGCGAAGTAAAATAAACTAAATCAAATCAAATAAAAAATCAAAATTTGTTGAACAGTTGATTCTTCAACTTTGATTCCACATTCTTCATTTTTGAAAAGAGCTGTTCCCAGACACATGTGGTACAGAATAGATTGATTGATTGATTGAATTGTTGTTTTAAGTCCACTTTATGCACAGTAAGGCTAATTGGGACTGGACGTACAGTTTAAAGTGGAATCCAAACCACTATGCCACGTGCCTCCACCAGGTACCAAACCCGGGAACCCTTGATTACAAGGCAATGACGCTACCACTGCACAATCGGGAAGGCCGGTACAGAATAGAGAACAATGAGCAGGGCATGATTGTACAGAACAGGAAATTCAGACTTTCATATATTTTTAGTTCACTGGTTTGCATTATTTTTAACAATTCTTTTATTTTATTACGGGCATTAGTGGGCCACTAAATTAAAGCCAGGGGGCTTGAAGATCACTGACTTAAGGCATTACTAGTAATTACATAAACATCCACAAAGCTAATGCTGCATATACTATGAATGAATAAGAACTACGACATATACGTATAATAAGCTAAAGCTATCAAACAATTATTTCTGAAATTTACATCAGTACAATACAATACAATACAATATATTTATTCTTCGTTAGACATTGTAGTGAGATAACTGTGAGATTACTGATAGTACTGTTATTTAAAGACCTAGATCTAGTAATTAAATATCTGCTATACTTTGAAAAGACAGGATAAGATGCAAAAAAGAGAAAAGCGAATATAATTGCTTTATTATTAGTTCATTCTTAAAATGAAAACCAAGCTAGACAAGATTCAGAGCTGCCGGAACTTGGAATATTTATAGTGCAAGAAGTTAAGCAGTTAAGCTTGGCTTGGCTTTGAGGGCTCTGGTTGTACACATGAGTTGCTTAGAGAGAAAGTTGGAAAATTTTCAAGGTGACAGAATGGTATGATAGTAGCTGGTAGGGGAATGTCTATACTTCTTTTGAAGGAGTCTGTGGAAGGGTACAAGTGACAAGGTTTTACTAACCTGCCTGAAGGGAGGAAAAAAACCTTCCAACCTACTCTAGTGGTGTGTATAATTGTCTTTCAGGCCAGAGGGCTGCTTAAATAAAACAGGGATGTTAGTAGTGTTTGCCATCTGCACTGTGCTTTAGATTCAAATGCCTAATGCAAAATCATCTGGGAACTCATCCATGGCATGGACTTCTCTGTGCTACTTTTGGATAGAAATATGAAATGTGAGATTATATATTGTAATGTTTTTCTAATATCTAGAAATTCAAAATAATCTACCTTGAAAATATTAAGATGCAAGTTTCAGCAATCAGTTAAATAGAGAGAAAATCAAATATAACTGCTGGTTGGTGGACATGAGTTGCTTGGGAATAGGGTGACCATAATATTTTGACAAAAAAACTGGACATCCCAAACAGATCAGTTTATTCCCCTTCCTGAAGAATCATAAAATTATTATTAACATATTGTTTTTATTTATTACAGAATTTATCACATAAATGATACATCATAAACAATAAATGAAATATGATTTCCCATTGTCAAAAGGAATTATTATTATGATACCTGTATGACTTACAAAGCATTTCTCTTCCTTTTCTGATCAACTTTATGATGATATGATATCATATGATATGATTTATTTCATTCCTTTGACCATTGAACAGTGGTTGTTTTCCACACATGGTATGGAACATGTCAGCACATTACAGTTAATAATTATTTTCAAATAGGTACAAGTATGAAGATATTATACATAACATTTAAAAACATTGATTACATTACAATTGATTCTCCTTGTTCGTGCTGTTAGTTGCAAGGTTTACATTAATTTACATACACATAATAGATAAAATCAATACATACATATACATGTCCTAGGAGTTCATTTAGGATGTGACAATTTGCAATTTATTGTCAGGTACTCTTTAACAGAATAAAAACAATGATCTAATACGTATTTTTTACATGCTTTTTGTATAAGGTAGCTGATTGTATTATTTTTATGTCACTTGGGAGGTTATTGAAACAGTGAACAGCCATGTATTTAGGTCCTTTCTCAAATAATGTGGTGTTGTGTGATGGTATCGTGAGGTTGCTGCCATTCCTTGTATAATATTTATGTGAGGAGTTGTTACATTTGAAGGAATCTAAGTCAGTTTTTACATACATCAGCAGATGAAGTATATACAAGCATGGTGAGGGTAATATGCCTAAGTTTTTAAACAGTCTTCTGCAGGGTGTATTTCTCTTAGCTCCTGCTATTATTCTGACAATTTTCTTTTGCAGCACAAAAATTTTATTACTATTAGTGGAATTTCCCCAGAAGATTATACCGTATGTTAATAAAGATTGAAACATGGTGTAATATAGTATTTTCAATGTTTCTAAGTTTGATATTGTTTTCAGTGTATTAATGGCAAATATAATTTTACCTAGTTTTGCGGAAAGGTGATCTATGTGTGGGTCCCATTTTAAGCTTTCATGAATCCATACTCCCAGGAATTTAACTGTTTTAATGTGATTTACTGTCATATTACCTAATGTAACATTTGGTTCATTAGATGCCAGAAGTTTTTAGAAGAAGAACCAATCTTCTTGAGAGAACCTTTATTCTTCACCAACTGTTAATAAATCTCCCCGAAAACTTTACCCCACATATCTGACACACAAGTCTAGAGTTTTCCTTTGAGTTTATGTCAAGATGCAGGAAATTTATATTCTTGTTGCAACTTCGTAAAGAAACTGCATGCTTATTCAGTACTCTACAAATAACGGAACACACACAATACATCTATTTTAGCATGAAATATGTCTCAAATTTAGACTTAGTTTTCAAAGTAACCCCTACAAAACGGGGAAAATAGTGGCTGAATAATATGGATGGGACAACTGTTACATGCCTCTAAAACAGGACAGTATTAGTCAAAACGGGATGTATGTAAGAGTTAGAAAATATTGAAGATGTCTGAATGGAATTATTTTAACTGGTAGGAATACTCTAGGGCAATGGTTTCCAAAGTGTACACCGTGGCACCCTTGGGAGCTGTGGCTGGTTTACAAAAGTGCTGCAATATGTTCAGATATTTTCACTGAAATTATATGACTGTTTCAAATATGTGCTTATTTAGTACCTTTCACATGTAAAATGTGTATATTTTGCAACATTAGACAAACAACCTAAACACGCTAACTGAGCATTACAAGTGTGAGATGTGTCTACATTCTGACTTGGATACTACGGAAAAATCTTGAAACATTAAGGGTGCCATGAAAGGAAGAAGTTTGGGAGGCCAGTAGGGAATATTCATGGTTCTTTTGAAAAAGTCTTTGGAAGAGTACAGATCAGAAGGATTAAGTTACTTTCTGCATCACAGTAAAGGCATGAAAATAGTATGTCATTATTGTAAAATAAATATATATATAAAAAAAAAACATTCATAGTGCAAAACTGATGGAAATATGAAATAAAAAATCTGATACCCTACCATGGCTGTAGAATTGACTGTGATTTGGATTGATATGGGCTGCAGAATCTGATGTGGTCGCCTCTGTTCATGTTCCTCTGGCATGTCTCTCTACTCTGGACTAACGGGGTCTCCTGTGGAGTGGATGTTCCAGTGCTGCCTAATCATCTGAGAACTCTTCTTTTCCGTGGGTTCCTCTGTCCTAGTTTTGATAGAAATAGGAAATGTGAAATTACACATGATAATATTTTTTAAAACAAACAATTCAACATCTGCTATGCTTTGAAAATAAGACAATGACAAGATGAAAGTTTCAGCAGTCATTAAAGAAAAGGGAAAATCAAATATAACTGCAACACCACGTGTGAAATTTTTATCATTCCTTTATTTTCTAAAATCAAAAACAAACTTAGACGAGATTCAGAACTGCCTGATGTTTGTCGATTTCAAGGGTCAAAAGTAAAGATTGGGTTTGAAGTTTCAGGTTGAAACACAGCATAATGGGAAAAGTTGGTAAATATTGAAGGTATGTGAATGGTATGGTGGTAGCTGGTGGGATTGCTGCTTTCAAGGAATCTGGGGAAGGGTATGGATTTCAGGAATTAATATTTTTTTCAGATTCTTTACAGTAACGAGATCAAAATAATATTAGTCATTACTGGAGATCGCACAACCTTAAAAAGAAAATGTATGAATAAATGAAAAATATATGGTGCTTACCATACCTCGTCCATAGTATCATCTGGGACATGGATTGATATGGACTGGAATCTTATCCACTACCAGGAACTCTTCTCTCCATGTGTCTTACATCATCCCCTGCACTCTGGATACATATGAGATCATCTGTGGCTTGCTCACCTTTGTGCTACAGTATGATTCACTCATTAGCACCCTGCATCTTCTACGCTGTGGTCTCCTCTGCTACTGCTCAATGCAAAAGAAAAAACTTTTCAACATAATTAATGCACTTCACATTTGATAAACAATGCTATTAAGACCTTACCTTTATGAATGCCATGAACTCACCTCTCATCTGTTTCCAAGTACTCGCACCATACGTGTTGATGAACATCCGTCAATTCCTCTTGCTGCTCTCCTCTGCATCCACATGGAACAATACATCAAACAAACAATTTCCAGTTTTCCATTTCTTCTCATGCTGGAAAAAATGGAACACAAAATGAAAAGATTCATCACCTGCCTTTTTCCAGCTATGGCCTCTGTCACCCTTCTGGACCGCAACCTCTCCAGATTCCATCCATCCAGTTGGAAGGGCCTAACATCCAGTGAGGACATCCCCATCAACACACGTGCTGCTGGCTGCCTGGTGTCACGTGAGGCAGAGCAGGCCCCATCACCAGCCACCCCCGAAATTTATTTATTGCAAATTTACTGCAATGGTCCTTTCTAGGACAATAGTCAAATATCTGTTTTCGGAATAAAGGCATCAGATTGAAGCATAATGTAGACTTGGTAGCTGCAAGGAGAATGGTTGCAATGATAAAAATATATGGTACTTACCTTGATTACCTTACCTTGACCATGGACTGACCTTGTTTATGGGTACATCCGATTATCCATCCTGCGTATTCTTCAGCATTCTGGACTTCCTTCTTCATCTACTTGTGGAATGAACACCTCAGTCATGTTGGCTCACTTGATATGGTAGTTGTGTCATGGAAGCTTCCATCCTAGATCCTGAAAAATACAAAATGTTCAGATTACACATGGTTATGTTATTTGAAAACATCTAGTACTTCAACATCTTCTATACTTTGAAACAGCTGATGGCAATATGACAAGAATAAAGTTATAGCATTTATTCAGAAAGTGTAACTTCAAATATGACTGCAAAAGCAGTGCAGTTGTATTTTTGTTTTATTTTCGAAAATTAAACCAACCTAGACAAGATTCAGAGCTGTCTGAACTTCATCCATTTCTGGCACTTAGCTGTGAGAGGTGTTGTTGGTACACATAACTTGCTTGGGTAGAGTTGTAAAGTCTTGAAGGTGTCTGAATGGTTTGAAAGTAGCTGGTAGGAATTATGAATGTTCATGTTTATTTAGGATGAGTCTGGGGAAGGGTATGCATCACAAAGCTTTACTCTTTATTGCGTTGCAGTACTGCAATCAAAATAATGCACAGTCATTGTCACTGGAGATGCATACATAGAACAAATACATCTACTATTCTTTGAAAAGGCAGAAGAAAATATGACAAGATGCAAGTTTCAGCAGTCAGTGAAAAAAGAGAACAGAAAATATAACTGATACAGCAACTGTGGAGTTGGATCATTTTTTTAAAATGAAAACAATTCTAGACAAGTTTTAAAGCTTCACGAGACTTGGTTTAACCCCAGAAAGCTAAGGCTTCATCAAATTCACGAGGCGTAAATACATAGATATATGACCCATGCTTCCCTCAGTACCTTCATTTGCCCTTGAACTGTAGAGGGAATGATAATGTCTCGGTTGAATTGATGTAAAGTTGACTAATTATTTGATATTATTTTATCTGCAAAGTCGTTCTGGAGAAGCATTAGCTTTAACGTAACCAAGTAGCTTTACACAACTCGTGGCAAAGCATCGATCTATCAAAATACCGAATAACCATGAAAGGAAAAGAAGATGTCAATTTTTTTTTCTATTTGTTACTATCAGAAACAAATTATATTGTTAGCTAATTTTAATTGCCAATAAAACTCTGCCTATAAAGCGAAAGAGTAAGGTAGTCAAAATGACTATGCCCTAGCTTTAGCATTCCTTATTTTCCACCTTAGCTCTCTAGGCTTAATGGTTCTGGTTGGTGAACATGAGTTGCTTGGCAAGTGTTTGAAAATATTGAAGTTGTCTGAATGGAATGATTTTAGCTGGTAGGAATGCCGTAGTGAATGTTCATTGCTCCTTTGAAAATGCATTGTAAGAATAGGGACTTCAAGGATTAACATTTTTTTCTTTGCAGAAGAGAGATTAAAATAATATTAGTGTTCACTGGAGAAAACAAAAGATTCATAGTGCAAAACTGATGGAAATATGAAATAAAAAATCTGATACTTACCCTACCATGGCTGTAGAATTGACTGTGATTTGGATTGATATGGGCTGGAGAATCTGATGTGGTCACCTCTGTTCATGTTCCTCTGGTATCTCTCTACTCTGGACTAATGGGGTCCCCTGTGGAGTGGATGTTCCAGTGCTGCCTAATCATCTGAGAACTCTTCCTTCGCATGGGTTCCTCTGTCCTAGTTTCGATAGAAATAGGAAATGCGAAATTACACATGATAGTATTTTTTAAACCCACATCTAGAAATTAAACATCTGCTATGCTTTGAAAAGAAGACAGAATGACAAGATGAAAGTTTCAGCAGTCATTAAAGGAAAGGGAAAATCAAATATAACTGCAACAGCAAGTGTGAAATTTTTATTCCTTTATTTTCTAAAATCAAAAACCAGCTTAGACGAGAACCACAAATGCCTGATAGTCAATTTCAAGTGATATGCATGTTAAACTGGCTTCTTTAATGCATACGAACCTTAAAGTTAGCGCGCAGTGGAAGATTTCCACCTTAAATGTCTACTTATTAGCTATGGGGCAGCTATGCTATTCGAATGTACAGATATAACACTGTTCCAGATTATGCGAGTTTATTTACATAATGTGCAAGCACAATTAGACTACATAAATAAAGTTTGTTCGACGATAAACTCGCTGAAAGAAACAATTCTTATCACTTGTGCATGTTTGATGGATATTAGTTTAACTAATTAATAATAATGAACTAAATCTGTCTTTTGACTGTCAAGTCACTTCTTCACGTAGTATAGACGAGAAAGATGATGAACAAAATGTAATTGAGTGAGTGCAAGTTCGGAACTTAAAACATTACGGAAAGTACTTATCCTTTTCTTCCATATCGTGGTTCCTCTGACACCTTCACAAAGTGTCTACCTTGAGGAAAACTACTTCCTCTCCCTGGGTCAGAATCCAAAATGTGCTGGCCTAAAGGGCTGTGAGGTTGCACCGAGGCTTCCTTATTACGTCATTGCGTGACCAATTCTATTGACCTCTGGTGGCAAAATTAATAATGATTCCATCAATCTGGCACAAATGAAACAGAAATATAACAAAATGAAGGCTTCGCGCACACTACAGTCCATAGTGACAAAAGTTAAAAACAAGCTTTGAAGTTTCAGGTTGAAGCACATGGCTTAATGAGAAGAGCTCGAAAATATTGAAGGTATCCGAATGGTGTTGTGTATACCGCGTTTGTTACAACCTGTCCTGGTTCCCGCGCTAGCTGGTCGCTCCCTTTTCTCCATGCTGGGGAAAGTCAAAGCCAGGCAGCCAATTAAAATACGCAACGTCACAACAGCGTCTACGTAAGTGCCTCTCTTCTGGCTTCCATTCGCTCCTCGCTGCCCAGCAGACGATTTTTTCCTCGTTTCTCATCGGCACCGAAACTGTCGAGCGCTCCCTAGCGCGGGAAACGGGACAGGTTCTACCAAACGCGGTATAGCTGGTGGGATTGCAGTGGGGAAAGTTCATGCTGCTTTGAAGGAATCTGGGGAAGGGTATAGATTACAAGGATATTTTTTTCTGCTTCTTTACAGTAACGAGATAAAAATAATAATAGTCATTACTGGGGAACACACAACCTTAAAAAGAAAATGTATGAATAGATGAAAATTATACGGTACTTACCCTACTTCACCCATAGTCGTGTCTGGGACATGGATTGATATGGACTGGAATCTTCTCCAACACCAGGAAATAGTCTGCTCATGTGTCGTTTGTTCTCTTCTTCACTCTGGATGAATATAATCATCAGCGGCATGCACACCTCTGTGTTACAGAATCATACTCTCATCAGTGCCCTGCCTTCTACGCTATGGTCTCCCCAGCTCAGTAGGACTCCCCATGCTATGGATTCTACTGCTCAATGCCAAAGAAAAAACTTTCAAACATAATTAATGCACTGCACATTGGATAAACTGAATGCTATTAGAACCTCGCTGGCTGAAACTGTCAAACATATTTTGTGTTATACAATAAAAATTACAGTTTAAGTAAGATATATGTAATAGCTTGGTTTCATACAACATGCACGTACATTTCAGCAAACGCGCAAGCAACACTTGGAGCAACCTTGCACGTCGCAATCTTCATACTGAATTATTTCCTTTACTTGACTCTGGTACAATAAAAAAAAACAGGCAAAGTCTCGCACATGCACGATACACAAAATCCTGTACGACAGGAAATGGGTCATGAATAATTTCACGAAGGGAGCAAGTGAAATTTTACACTTTTGACATTCTGCATGAATAGTTATTACATGTATAGTTTTTAAATGATTCATACCTAGTTGATTCAAAATAAAATTACATTATTTCCATGACCGGATCAAGAAAGTGTGGGGCGTTACCCCCACACCCCCTATATGCCTTCATGACGTGGTGCTAAGCACAGGGGAGCACTTTACCTTTTTTTTACCTTTTACCTTTTTATTTCCATGATACACAAATTGAAAATTACTCAATTTTTGTTTCTTCATTTTCAAAGACAATTGCTTCATTCAGCAAAATTATTCAATTCTTGTATCAAACCAAAAATGAATCATGATTATCATTAGAACAAAATATTTGATTCTACTAATAAAATCTCAAAACATATAGAGTACATACCTGCATAGAACAAACTTATCTATCCTTTCATTTGAATAAATGCTTGTACAACTCTGGGTTTAACTTTTCTAATTGTCCTAAATAATAATCACTCTTCTGACTTGAACATTTCCACATTCTTAAGTTATCACTATAATGATTATCACTAATATTGCCAGTTTCTAAGTCTATTACCTTGAAGATATTAGTTGCTTTGTTGCCAACTACTAACTATGGACCTTCATAAATTTCACAGTATCTTTTGATATGATTCCCTAGAAGATTACCAAGGTAGTAAGTTTTGAAGAATACTAAATCTGAGACTTTAATCTCAGGTCTATTCTCTTGACTTACATTATATCTTTCATTCCTTTTCTATCTTATTTCTAAGTCCTTAACAGAAGTCATACATAACTTATTTTTCCACTGGGGATCTTCATTGAGGGGTGCTTGAAAGTGATTCAGAGTACATGAATTCAGATTTCTATTAAGTTGCAATTCAGATGGATCATACCCTAAAGAAGTATGAATACTATCATTGAGTAAACTCGCAATTATATCAACACACTTGGACCAATATTGATGTTTTTCTTTACAAAATACACACATTAGTCTCTTTAGTCCACAATGACTGCGTTCAACAAAATTAGAATTTGAGTGGTACATGAGAGAGTGTTTCAACTTAATACCTAAGTTAGTTAAAGTATTTACATATTTCTTAGAATGGAACACTGCAGCATTATCGCTCACTAACCTATGCGGAATACCAAAGTGTCTCATATACCCTTCTAACTGGACTTTCATAATATTATCAGCTGTACTATATCTCATTGGATAGGCAAATAAATACCTTGTATTAGCATCCTGCAATGTTAACAAAAACTTTTCTCCTTTGGAGCTTCCAACCAATGGACCTTGAATATCTAAAAAATAAAACAGTTTCACCTCTGTTAAAATGCAACTGGAAAGTTCATTTAGGTGGATGCCTGTTGGGTTTTGTTTTCATACATATTTCACAGTCTTTAACGTAACTCAAAATCTCTCTTCTCATACAAGGCCAGTAATAAATTTTCATCATTCCTCTAAGAACTTTATCACCACCAAAGTGACCATGTTATAGTGATAATTTGTAAAAAATACAGAAATCAAAGATTGAGGTAAACATATCTTCCATGAATTTTCAATATTAAAATCTCTCATTAACAAAACTCCTACATATCTTATAATACTTCTTCCAATTTCTACATTGTCTTGGCAAATTCACATTCAAACTTTCAAAACAGTTTAAATAATTAATTATAGGTTGAAACACTTCATCATTACATTGTTCTTGCACCAATATTTCTACTGTTAACTAGATATATCCAAAATTTCATTTTTAAAGATCATATTATTGTTAACATTAACAAAATCAGGTTCAGATCCTTCAAAATGTCTTGATAATAGATCTGCGAGATCATTATCAAAGTGTCTACAATTTTCCACAGTAAATTGGTATTTCTGATGCTGGAGAGATCAACGCAACAAACGAGGGTTCCAATTCTTTGAGTGATTTAACCAAATAAGACATTTGAGGTCACATACTATTGTGAATTCTCTCCCTAGAAGATATTGGCTACATTTTCCTATACAGAATAACAGACTTAGACACTCTAGTTCTGTTATGGTGTAATGCTTCTCATGATTTCTTAATGTAAGACTCATGTAACTTATTACCCTTTCTTCACCATCAACAATTTGATATAAATAACCCCCAGTGCCAAGTGAGGAGGCATCTCCTTGAACATAGAATCTTTGATGAATGTCTGGATGGAAAAGTTTAACATTTGAAATTGATTCTTTCAGTAAATCAAAACTTTGTTGTTCTTTTTCTCTGTCCACACTCGCTTCTTGCCTTTTCTTAATAATTCATACAAGGGAGTATATAACAGCAAAATTTTGAATAAATTTCCTTATCCATGGGAAACTACCTATAATTTCTTGGGAGTGTTTTTATATATTTTGGAGCTGGAAGATCAAGAATAGCTCTCACTCTTTCGGGGTTTACATGAATACCAGTTCTATCAATAATATGACCTAAGTACAGTAACCTTTCTTTACAAAAAATATGTCCTTTTGAGGCGTATAGTCATACCAGATTCTTGTAATTGGAAAAATACTTCTCTTAAATGCTTAAGATGAGCTCCAAACGTACTACTACAAACACACAAATCGTCAACATATATTATTACATTATCGGAGAGTATCTCCAAGCACTCTATTCATTGCCATGGTGAAAGCCTGCACACCATTGCAAGTACCAAACACAAGTCTTTTATATTGATATTGTTTCCCCTTTAACTAGCACCGGTTTCACTCTTTTCAGATTTTGTCATTATTCTTAGGCAATCATTTTCTAAATTATTTTCAGATTCAACATAAGTACATGAAATTGGAATTAACTAAAAGTGAACTTTGTTCTGAATTAAACATTATCTCTGAAGTCAATCTGAGATTCTATACTATATAAAAAGTCAAAACCTAACAACACATCAACTGATAAATCTCTTACAACAACAAACTGGATCAGAAATTCAATGTTATCAATTTCAAGATTTACACATAATTTACCTAGCACCTTTTGCTTTCTTTTACCAGTATAATCAAGTAAAATTATGTCTTCCACGAGATCAAGTTTAGGACGTTTTAGTTCAGATGTTATTTCTCTCCATCTTTTCTCTGACATAAGCGAAATTTCACACCCAGTATCTAATATACATCTATTCTTTACTCCATTAATGTTCGCAAAAAGAAAAATAGTACTTTTATCTTATTTCTTAAATTCACAGGTAACACCATATTACTTGCGCTATACTGTGCTTCATTTTCCAATATATCTTCGTAGAAATAAATATCTATCTTACATACAGTTTTCTATTGAGCTTCACCCCATCTTCGGATTAGTTTTTACATTACAAACCTCCTTTAATTGAGTTTCCACGTCAGAATTAATTACAGACACAACTTCATTGTCTTCATCTACTCTACCCTGTGTAGTTGAAACAGTAGACTGGTTTTAGTTTAAAGGTTGTGATTGCATGTACAAAGGTGCATTCGCTCTAGATGAAGAATCCACATTTACAGTTTCCGTTTCTTCAGAACAAGATCTCAGTCTACTAATTTGAGAATTTCCTAACATAGACTCTCTCATAGGTCTACTATGACTATTGTTACTAACTTAAATATTGTTATATGTTACTGTATTTTTATTGCTATTTCTATAACTAGTTCCACTAAAAATTCTCTCATTACAATCATATCTAAAAGTCATCATTACCAACATCGTAATTATATCTACTTCTTCTAATTACATTTTAATCATTCCAATTTCTATGAGTTAATCTATAACTTAATTGAAACCTGTTAGGTCTTTGAACCCATGACCTGTGTCTTAAATTCCCATTTCGGTTAGACATATTCTGATCTCTATTAACATTGCCACTATTTTCATTCACATGATTTCTTTGAAAACTCTTTGTTATAGGTAGTTTATTCCTAACTGTAGCACCTCGTACAATTTTCACTTGATCTTTCACCAACAAATCAACCATCTCTTTTTGCTTCTTGTTCATACCCTTAATATAAAGCTTCATGCCTAGCTACAAGCTCAGCTGCTACATTCAAACTTATATATGGCCAATTTAAAATAGCTTCTTTTACTTTTACAGGTAGCTGTTGAGATACTAGAAATATATTTTGTTCATCACCCATTTCAGGCTGTATTGAGTTTAACAGACAAACCCTAGACCAAGACAAACACAAAACAGACTGTTTTAACTCTTTAGAATAACTTTTACATAAATATAAGCCAAAAGAGTCTATTTCCATGAAGAACTCTCGAATACATTTAAAAATATTAGCTTAAATTCATCAAAACCACATATTTGTGTCTTCTCTTGTAAGTACCAGTTTTTAGCAAGTCCTAATAACAATGGAATGTACTTTATGTATTCATTTCTAGACACATTCAACATTTCAAAACTATCTTCCACTTCCTGTAGGAACACTGAAGCTAAATAAATGGTACTTGTTGCATTAAACTTAAGAAATCTATCTACATCAGAATATTTTAATACTCCTTGCTTTAATTTTCTTTCTGACCTTCTAAGTCTTTGGTCTGATTCAATATCAGAACTGTTACACACTCTTACATTTACTTTACTTAACCTACTATCACGTTTACTTTCTTTGCTTTTGCTATACTGAAATCCTACATTTCTAACAGCCTTATATTTATTTTCATTCTGGTCTTCTAAGTCCAATTCACTATTAGAACTTTTACATTTTGTTACATTTACTTTACTTAACCTACTTTCACGTGTACTATCTTTTATTTTGTCCTACTGAAAAACTACCATACTATCAGCCTCATCTTTAATTTCTTTCTGACCTCCTAAGTCTTTGGTTTGATTCACTTTCAGAACTACTACATTCTCTTACATTTACTTTACTTAAGCTACTATCACGTTTACTTTATTTTATTTTGCAATACTGAAATCCTACATTTCTATCAGCCTTATATATATTTTCTTTCTGACCTTCTAAGTCTTTGGTCTGATTCTCTATGAGAACAATACATTCTCCTACACTTACTTAACTTAACCTACTATCACATTTACTTTATTTCGTTTTGCGATACTGAAATAATACATTTCTGTCAGTCTTATGTTTATTTTCTTTCTGACCTTCTAAATGATTCAGTATTAGAACTATTACATTCAGTTACATTTACTTCACTTAACCTACTATCACGTTTACTTTCTTTCATTATGTTCTATTGAAAAACTACATTTATATCAGCCTCATCTTTACTTTCTTTCTGACCTTCTACATTCTTTTTTTAGAAAGTGTCTTTCCTATACCATTTTAACCTAAATCCTGAACCATCACTTTCTCGACAAGGCACCATGTCAGGTGTCTGAAAACATCGTTTCAACCTGAAGAAGGAGGTAGTATAACCTTCTAAACGTAGTTTCATAAATCTCATGCTCACACACGTAAGTTACTGATTTTTAATCTTTTAACCTTTAGTTTGTGTGACCTTCGAAGTCTTTGGTCTGATTCACTATCAGAACTATTACATTCTCTTACATCTACTTTACTTAACCTACTATCAAGTTTACTTTCTTTTATCTTGCCCTACTGAAATCCTATTTTTTTATCAATTTTATATATATTTTCTTTCTGATCATCTAAGTCAAATCACTATTAGAACTATTACATTGTGTTACATTTACTTTACTTAACCTGCTATCACGTTTACTTTCTTTGGTTTTTTCCATACTGAAATCCTGCCTTTCTATCAGCCTTATCTTTATTTTCTTTCTGACCTTCTAAGTCTTTGGCCTGATTCACTATCAGAACTATTACATTCTCTTACATCTACTTTACTTAACCTACTATCACGTTTACATCCTTTTATTTTGCGATACTGAAATAATACATTTCTGTCAGCCTTATGTTTAATTTCTTTCTGACCTTCTAAATGATTTACTATTAGAACTATTACATTCTCTCACATTTACTTTACTTAACCTACTATCATGTTTACTTTCTTTGCTTTTGCTATACTGAAATCTTACATCTCTATCAGCCTTATCTCTATTTTCTTTTTGACCTTCTAAGTCTTTGGTCTGATTCATTCTCTTACATATACTTTACTTACACTACTATCACGTTTACTTTCTTTTATTGTGCGATACTGAATTTCTACATATCTATCAGCCTTATCTCTATTTTCTTTCTGACCTTCTAAGTATTTGGCCTGATTCACTATCAGAACTATTACATTCTCTTACATTTACTTTACTTAACCTACTATCACGTTTACTTTCTTTGCTTTTGCCATACTGAAATCCTCTCATCTGTTTCCAAGTGCTCACACAATATGTGTAGTTGAACTTCAGTCACTTTCTCTTGCTGCTCTCTTCTGCATCCACATGGAACTATACACCAAACAAACAATTCCCACTTTTCCATTTCTTCGTATGCTGGAAAAAATGCATGGATTAGAACATAAAATGAAAAGATTCATCACCTACCTTCCTCCAGCTATGGCCTCTGTACCCCATCTGGACCGCATCCTCTCCAGGTTCCATCCATCCAGTTGGAAGGGCCTAACATCCAGTGAGGACATCCCCACCAACACACGCGCTGTTGGCTGCCTGGTGCCAGGTGAGGTAGATCAGTCCTCATCACCAGCCACTCCCGAAATTTATGTATCGCGAACTTACTGGAATGGTCCTTTCTAGGACAATAGTCAAATATCTGTTTTCGGAATAAAGGCATCAGATTGAAGCATAATGTAGACTTGGTAGCTGCAAGGAGAATGGTTGCAATGATTAAAGTACATGGGACTTACCTTGATTAACTTACCTTGGTCATGGACTGACCTTGTTTATGGATACATCCGATTATTCTGCGTATTCTTCAGCATTCTGGACTTCCTTCTTCATCTACTTGTGGAATGAACACCTCAGTCATGTTGGCTCACTTGATCGTGTATGTTGTGTCATGGAAGCTTCCATCCTAGATCCTGACAAATTTTTACTTTGAAAAAGCTGATGGCAATATGACAAGAATAAAGTTATAGCATTTATTCAGAAAGTGTAACTTCAAATATGACTGCAAAAGCAGTGGAGTTGTATTCTTGGTTTATTTTCGAAAATTAAACTAACCTAGACAAGATTCAGAGCTGTCTGAATTCATCCATTTCTGGCACTTAGCTTTGAGAGGTGTGGTTGGTACACATAAGTTGCTTGGGTAGAGTTGTAAAGTCTTGAAGATGTCTGAATGGTTTGAAAGTAGCTGGTAGGAATGATGAGAGAATGTTCATGCTTCTTTAGGATGAGTCTGGGGAAGGGTATGCATCACAAAGCTTTACTCTTTATTGTGTTGCAGTACTGCGATCAAAATAATACACAGTCATTGTCACTGGAGGTGCATACATAGAACAAACATATTCTTAGTACAAAATGGATAGGGACATTAATTTAAGAAGTATAGTACTAAACTTACTTTGGTCAGATTTTCCAGAATATGAATTGACATGACATATGGACACACATCCTCAGCTGTCCAGTGTCCTGAAGTTATAACTGTGGCATGGGCGCTCCAGTGATATGGAAACATCTATTGAACTGTCCCATCAACTCCTTGTTCCTAGTATCTGATAGAAATATGAAATGTGATATTACACACAGTATGATGATATATGATTCGGTCAAAAGCGGTAAATTATATAATATATTAGTAGAGCTTGGAATACCTAAGAAGCTTGTTAGTATGATAAAAGTATGCACCAGTGAAACAAAGTAAAATTCGTGTGGGTGTTAATGTGTATGACAAATTTACAATTCATGATGGGTTAAAACAAGGAGATGCATTATCTCCATTGCTCTTTAATTTTGCCTTAGAATATGCTGTAAGGAAGGTAAAAGAAACTAAAGAAGGACTAAAATTAAATGGTGTAACTCAGTTGTTAGCATATGCAGATGATGTAGACTTATTAGGGGATGATATAAATACAATTAAGAATAATGCTAAAATATTTTTCAAAACTGCTAAAGAGATAGGTTTGAAGTTAACAAAGAGAAAACTAAATATATGCTTACAGGCCGAAACCAAGTGTTAGGTAATAATCAAAATCTAATTATTGACAACAACTCTTTGAACCAGTTTCCAAATTCAAATACTTAGGAGTAATATTAACAAGTGAAAATTATATTAAAGAGGAAATAAAAAGTAGGCTTAATTCAGGAAATGCATGTTACTTCTCTCTTCATAAACTTTTGTCTTCTCGTTTAATATCTAAGAAACTAAAAGTTAAAATATACAAAACAGTAATTTTGCCTGTAGTATTATATGGGTGTGAAACTTGGCCCCTTACATTAAAAGACGAACATATCATATAATAACCTGCCTCCAAATGTGGACATATTCTTGCCAGAAAAAAGTTTTAGAAAATTGTTAATGACATATGTATAATTTTGATTTGTTTTCAGTGCCATCTTGTACTCTATTTTGTTGTTGTTATTATTGTTGTTTTCCTGTTGTTACTGTTTCAGTGTAAAATGGTCATTCAGTACTGTATCTGAAACTTTAGGTAAAATAAAAATAAAAATAAAATAAGATCCTTAGGAAAATATTTGGACCTAAAAGGGATGACGAGACAGGTGAGTGGAGAAAAGTTACATAATTTAGAACTACATAATTTGTATTCATGTCCAGATATTATTAGAATAATTAAGTCAAGAAGACTTAGGTGGGCAGGCCACGTGGCACGAATGGGAGAGGAAAGAGGAGTTTACAGGATTCTTGTTGGGTAACCTGATGGTAAGACACCTGTAGGAAGGCCAAGACGAAGACGGAGGGACAACGTTGAGATGGACCTAAAGGAAATCGGTAGGGATGGAAAAGAGTATATAGATCTTGCTCAAGATAGGGACAGATGGAAGGCCTGTGTTGCTGCAGCCATGAGCCTTCGGGTTTAAGAAGGCTAGAGAGTTAGTTAGTTATGATGATATGTGACAACTTACATACACAGGGTGTCTACCAAAATAACAAATCCAAAGTTCTTGACTTTTTCATGACTTTTTCTTTCCTTTTACTCGACCTTTTCCCCTTTTTCTTAACACGTTCCCCCATACTTAGGTATAGTTGGAAATTAAGAAAATATATATTTTTATTAAATGAAAAACCCCTACCACAAGAGAAAACTAATAATTACATTACTTCATAATTTAAACAAAACTTGAACACACAAGAATGTAACTCTTAAGAAAGACGGCAAAAACCAAGGTAACTTAATATAAGGTAGCGCCATCCGAAAATTGCCGATCATGCACGAGCGCGTGACGTCATGTGGGAGGATCGGTTATGCTCGGTGCCCCTTCGGTTATGTTCGTTCGGGGCTTGGCCGAAGCAAACGGTCGCTATCATTTCTATGCGAGTTTCAGAGAGGGAAAGTGTTTCATTACTTTGAGGGGTTAATATTAATTATCATACTTCGGGATGGTATTGAGGTATTATTTTAATGATTAGTAACATAATTAAAACATGCTACTTTTAAAAGAGGGAAAATTGCACATGCAAACGTATTGTAAAAATTCATGTTTCTGAAACCTGATCGATATATTACAAAGAAGGTTGTCCGTGTTCTCAATAGAATTTCAGATTTCATCATTTCATAAATCGTATTATGATTTTAATAAGAAACGCTGCATGCTAAAGAAGAATTGCATAGTGAAAGAGTTACAAAGAAAGAATTGATTGACAGATTTGGTTTATTTTTGCTTTTCTGTCTTTTTTTAAATATGAAAGGAAAACCCATAAGAGGTAGTCCCCCCCCCCCCTTTCGATCTCTTTCTTTGTTTCCACAAGCCGGCCTCCTTGGCGTAGTGGTTAGCACATCGCACTTCAACGCCAGAGGTTTGGGTTCGAATCCTGGCTTGGGCATGGATGTTTGTGAGTGTTCATTCATCATTTCATCACTCATCCCTATCTTCGCAAATTAGCCAAAAGTGGCACAAGAAGCGAAGTAAAATGAAGCAAATCAATCAATCAATATTTGTTTTCACATATACTATCATCATATTTACTAAATTCTCAATTTTCTCATTAAGGACAAATCAACGTCTTACCCGATTGGATTCGAATCCGCAACCCCTGGCGTCGAAGCGCAATGTGCTAACCACTACGTCGACAGAGGCCTCCGAGGTACTACGGGCCTCACAGAACGTCACAGGAGTACTATCGGATTATAAATTATGGATATGAGAGTTTGGATAATAAATAAATAAATTATATAATATATAATCTATAAATAAAAAAAACACTCGTTCTTTATTTATAGAATCTCAAAGAGAGCGATAATTTGCCAAACTAAAAAATAATCCTATTTTGTTCTCACGACGATAAAAATAGAAGGCATAATCAAAAATAAATTGGTAACTATAGATTGACACAGAATTGAATACGCTGAATTTTGATGTAACTCGTTTTTATGTGGTTCTACTGATTAACTTTTAATTGGAGTCCAAACTTGAATATCCGAAATGTTTAATCCGATAGTAGTCCGGTATAATCTATTTACAACATTTAACACAACGCAGTACAAAAGCCTAAGATTTAGTTTTCTGACTGAATAGTTCCTTCTTATTCATTCAGAACGTTGCAATCATTTCCAGGAACATTTCAAATTTTATATAACATCAGAAAGTATTAAAATTATACTAATATACTTAAAATCCAATCTTTACCATTATCCATAATGTAACTTTATTTTTGAAATTATCAAGTGAAAGAAGCAATATAGAATCTAGATAAAATTTTACTCTGCATTTGAAACTTACTTTAAATTCGAAAGAATTCCCAACCTTCTTCATATATTTATTTACTGTACAATAATTTACGTACGGATCAAAGTTCAACGTGCAAATTTTTTTTGGAAAGTTTTATGTGAAGGAAGAATGATGAAATAGTTTATAAGATAGTAGTTTCGGACTTTGAAAACGCAATTCCAGTTTGTAATTTGCAGATATTTTTAATTTCTCTGGTTCAAATTTGGCTGCAAGTTATCGTTGTCATAGATCTAACTAACTAACTCTCTAGCCTTCTTAAACCCGAAGCTTCATGGCTGCAGCAACACATGCCTTCCATCTGTCCCTATCTTGAGCAAGATCTATATACTCTTTTCCATAGTTCTAAAATGTATTTTTTCGCATTAAGAACTTTACATACAAACGCGTGCAGAAGACGAGCCAAAGTGTACAAGTACTAATTTAACTAAGTTAACCTACTCGAAATACTTGATGAGTACTAGGAACCAGTGGCGCAGGAACGTTTTTCATTTGGGGGGTACAAAATTCAGCCTCCCATATATATATGTCCAATCAAGTGTCGCAATAATAATAATTAGGATAATTATATTTAATTAAATTAATATATTAATTAATTAAATATGTACATTAATTAATATTGTATTGTTATTATTACATGAATAGGTAAAAGATAGTAAAAGAATAGAAATATAACAGCAAGTATTCATTATCTAGCGTACGTGTAGTTAAGATCGCCAAGATTTCCACAAAAACAACTGCCCTGGCAAGGAATTTAATGTCAGATAGAAAAAGAATTGAATATTTATTGAATAACAAAAAAGGAGTTAGATCCAATTAACGAAAAGTAAAGTTTATTAATATTTTATGGATATTATCATTAGTAGTGTGCATAAATCTTTGGAATCCTTCAAAGCCGTATGAGCCAAATTCCTTGCCTTCCAATAAGTTCAGCGGATAAAACCATCGAGCATACAGGGTGCAGCAGAAATAACTCCCGGATTTCATTCGTGAATAACAAAGCAACGAAAGATGTTATGCAAAATTTTATTTCACATTTGGAAAGAACAAGGATTACCATTTTGTTTCCCATATGTACCGAGACAACTCCATGAACGCCCCTACTTTTTTGAGGAAGACGGCACGCAGTTAATGTAACGTCTGACCGTTATGTATGGATGTTACGCAACTTCCTGCAGCCGCAATCGAACGAACGTGGCAAATTGGCTGTGTGGTTCCAACAGGATGGTGCCACAGCACGCGTATCGATGAACGTGCTACGTGAAATGTTTCCAGGGCGTCTGATCTCACTTCGAAGTCACCTTCCATGGCCAATTCGTTCCCCCGAGCTCGCACCCTGCGACTTCTTTCTGTGGGAGTACCTACAGGCTAAAGTTTACCCAGGAAGGCCGAGGACAGCCAATGATCTGAAAGATGGTATCAGACAGGAAAGAGCGGCAATACCGACCAGACATGACTAGGAGGGTAATTCAGAACTTCAGGGCGAAACTTCAAAAATGCGTACACTGTGCAGATCGGCATTTGGACGATATCATTTTAAAACAAAGTCAACTATGTCACCCAAAATGGTGACTTGTGGCAATTTTGTAAAAAATAATTGGAACATTTTGTTCTTTGCCAATGTGCAATAAAATGGTAAACCTTGTTCTTTCCAACTGTGCAATAAAGTTTTGCATAAATACTATCGTTGCTTTGTTATTCACAAATGAAATCCGGGAGATATTTCTGCCGCACCCTAACTTTTAATTGTTACGCTGTTCAAGCATGGTATTGGCATTGATGAAAATTGAGTATAACAAATGCTAAACAATTATATTTTGATAAATTAATTTTACTACTGGGTAAGTCTTTTGGGGGGAAGGGGTCCGGACCCCCTGGACCCCCACAAAAACGTCCTTGATACCTAGGTATAATGTGAAGCCATGAGAAATATTCTCTTTTAGAACAGCACACACGAATGTCCTGTTATTTAATGCAAAATATGCATAAATATTTTTCATTGTTTTTGTTAGAATATAAGTTTAAAAAAAAAAAACAGATTTTAAAATCAGATAACAATTCTGAAATATATAAGGCTAAGCTCTGGACCTCATTCTGGGCTTATTTGGATTTCACGGAACAGAAAATCAGGAGTGAGGGGGATCTTGAGCCATCTCAACCAGGAATAATCATCTCCCACCCACTGGATATAGAAACTACATTATATAGAGTTCCACTTCAGTTCCGTTCTTTCTAATTTTAAAAGTCCCATAGCTACGCATAAAAATATCTTTAAACAATTTATGGCAGGTGTGCACCATATCCAATGCCTTTTAGAAGACATGTATTTGGTATTTTCTCAGACATCTATAGGGTGTTGTATTAAAAAAGAAAAAAATGAGTTCAGATGGTTCCCAATCAACTCGTAAGAAGTCTAACTTTGAAATATTTGTGAAAAATATGACAAATCATTTATTTGTAATATAATTAGCTGTACCTAATGACGCTCTTCAAGTACTGAAAGTAATATCATTCGGTTCATTTACAAAACCGAAATCCTTCAACTCTCAGAAGTAGCAAGGAAAGCCATACGCTCAAAAGTTTATTATTTCTTTTCAATTTTTGGTGGACAATGTGAAGAGCCGGCCAATGTTTATTTTCGTATGTAGTGGTATTAAATGCAGATACATGCGTGTGTTTTAGGATGACATGTCAATTTCTCGTTTATGTGAAAATGGAAACTTTAATGTAAGCAGAAGCATGTGCGCGTCACAGTTAAAGATTTTCGCATCTACAAAGAAAATCCAAAACACATTCCCACCTCGCCGTACTCCGTGGCGGAGGGGTTAGCATAGCGCGCTATGACGCCTGAGGTCCCAGGTTCGAATCCTGGCCTGCCCATGGGTGTTATTTTTGAGTGTCCATCAATTTCATCATATCATCATCACTCATCCTCATCTTCGCGATTAGCCAAAAGTGGCAGAAATGCGAAGTAAAATAAACCAAATCAATCAATCAAATATTCCCATCTTACTCCCAGAGACCTTGTAAATCCTATCCAAAATCTACCAATAGAACCTGCAGTGAGTCTCATTTATCTCGTGCATTCATCTGACTAATGGAATTTTCTTACAATTTGACTTTAGAGTTTAACATAAAATGGCGTTGTGTTTGTGTTGCATTCCATATCACAATTAGAATTTAAGCAATTTATGTCCAATTATAAGTATACCTAATACACAGGTAAAAAATAGTCCCTCCTCTGATAAAATCGCAAATTGCACCCTGTTTAAATGTCTAGGAAAGATTTCATTTCACCTAGGAATGGTATCGCGATGCGATGAGTCGAGAATTGTCACAGCCTCATCTTGTATCGGTGAGGTCCTTCTCGTTCTTGTTTGTGCTTATTTTTCTTTCGGTTTCCACTCTGAAGTTATGAAAACTTATTCCAAATTTACCTCATTCTCAGATAGGCTAATCGGCACTCTATTTTTTTTAAAAAAATATATCTTAATATATAGGTTTAAGTATAGTTTTCCCAACACCATCTTACAAATTTATGAAAAATATGGGTGAGGTACAGGAGTGCATTGTAACCCCCCCCCCCCCCCCCCCAGTTGGTCTCTCTTGTCTCGTCTCGTTCGTGTAAGTGTTTCGTTTCGGAAAATTCCATTATAAATATTCAAAAGAAAATGGGGTCAGTCATATACTCTTCTGATGATGATTTGTATCTCATCTTCGAATCGACGCGACCACTGCTTTAGAAATGTGGCATACGCAAAGCAGCAATCGTCTGCAGCGTAATTGTCTGAGAATCAATCTGATTCCATCGTTCCACACACATTTTAAACAATTTTCATCTCGTTAAAGAGGTTTCCAAGAACTTAGGTCAATGAACTAACTAGTAGCAAGCACAATGTAGTATAATAAGTTTACAATTAAATGTTTTGAATTTCTGTGGTAAGGACTATAATGCTTAAAATTTATAAACAATAATACATTTTTTATTGGGCGAATTGATAATAGGTAATTTTAACAGTAGCACCTTCCGTCTGCTGTCAAATTACCAAAGGGGGGTACAGGGGGTACAACTCGATTTACGGATTTAGGGGGGTACAGTACCCCCCTTCAAAAATTTGCGTGGGTACAATGTACCCCTGTACCCCCCCGTTCCTGCGCCACTGCTAGGAACATCAAATTTAAATGTCTTAACCTACTAATTCAACCCTATAGAAATAGATTTATGATCACGCGGTAAATGAAACGCTTTGAGAATATCGATGAAAATATCTTAGTTTAATTAAACAGTAAAGGAGAAAAGTTACATGAACTCACAATGATTGACCGTGCAACTGTACGAATCATTATTCGTTAAAGGACTTTGTCCGCAGATTTTCCATTTATATTTCCATGTGTGTCTGAGTTGTATTTACCAAGGCTGATATGCGACACACATTTGTACATTAACGAAGTAACTTGCATTACACTAACCTTAGATCTTGCTCTTTTTGACAGAAATATTTATATTGAGTACAAGGGAATAAAATTATTCACAATATATTTGTGAAATACCAAAATTGAACAAAGTTGCAAAAATTTCAATGATGGGTGTAATATTCACTCATGCAATATTTACCATCGTGCAAACAACGCTATGTAACTCGAATTGAAGATGTACTAAGTGAATTTCATTTCGAATAGCGTGAAAGTTAGTACGCGATCTTCGAAATGCCCATTTCCGACAACGTTTTTCACAATAATGTGAACATACAAATCACAATCATTATCGGTCTGTGTTAAATGAAATTGTTAATAATTATAAATCCGACTTACATAAAATGTACATAACAAATCAGTTAGGCTCACTACGTACTTCGCACTAGTTGAACACATATTCAAGATATTGATAACTTTTCTTGTGGTACTGTCGGTTAGGTTACGTTGTAGATTTTGAACTGCTTTATTCAGTTAAAGCAAGTTGATAGAGGTTGTTTGTAATCTATAATTTATTTGCTTCATTATGCAGACGTGTGTTTCTCCTTTGTAAACGATTGAATATGTTTTCCAACAACGAACCATTGCTTGCAGTTTGTGCATATACCTTCGTCTATATATTTTTCTCTTTTCTGGCAGCATAGTCTTTAGATTCTTTAGGGCACGTCTCCTTATTGCATATCTTTCGTAGCGTACATAACTGCAAACCTTATCAACACGTCCTACAAGCGAATCATATTGTGAATATAAGTGTTTAGGAGAACTACACCATTTCCTCGATTATTTGGAACTAAAGTAATTTTGTGTAATTTTAGCGATGGCACTGCAGTTGGCTTCAACACGTTCTTTGGTGGAAAATACAGAAGTTCTGCTTTTAGATCTCGCACATAGTCTTCTTCACAATAATTGGCACTGCACACTTGCATTTTTACATTTCGTCTACAAGCATGAATCCACTGTTTACTTACGCAATTATCGACTGGAAATCTATGATATTTTATGTCAGTTCCTTTAGTTTTCTGGTTATAGTTTTCATAGCTTGCTACAGCACAATTAGACATGATTGCAGTCTACAAGTACAAAAATAAATCGAACGCTACAAAATCAACAACCTGCTTGTTCCCATTTTTGCGACGTGTTAGTAGCTAAATGTACCCCGCACCAAACTTACTGCACATAGCAACGAGCACCGTCAAACCCGATCCTCCCAGATGACGTAATGCATACGTACTTCACATAGCAACGAGCACCCCCTGGGCAAAAACATCTCAACCCCAACCAATACAATTTTTGATTCCCAAATATTCAATGTTATCAAATCCTATTACAGGTTTATAACAATGTAAATTAAAAAAAATAGCAAAGATTCTTGACCTTAAGCACAATTTCTTGACCTTTTCTTGACCTACCTGTTGATTTCATTACTTTTTCTTGACTTTCTTGACTGGTAGACACCCTGATACAGTAATTCAATATCTACTATTCTTTAAAAGGCAGAAGATAAAATGACAAGATGTAAGTTTCAGCAGTCAGTGAAAAAAGAACAGGAAATATAACTGCTACAGCAACTGTGGAGTTTTATTTTTTAAAATGAAAACCATTCTAGACAAGTTTCAAAGCTTCCTGAGACTTGGTTTAACCCTAGGAAGCTACCCAGTCAACAAGGTAATGTTACCACAACGTTGTGGCAACGTTAGCTACTAACATACCTAACGTTGTTACAACGTTGAATGTATGTTGATACAACGTTGTGAAAACGTTGTGTCAACGTTTAAGGGTCATTTATTTCAACGTTGCTGCAACGTTGGTTGACAACGTTGTCGCAACATATACTGAACATTATGTAGCAACGTTATAAAGCACCATCAAATTCACGAGTCGAAAATACGTAAAGATATCCCCTATGCTTCCCCAAGTACCTTCATTTGGCCTTTAACTGTAGAGGAAATGATAATGTCTCTGTTGAATTGGTGTAAAGTTGACTTATTTGATATTATTTTATCTGCATAGTCCTGGCGAAGCATTAGCTTTAACGTAACCAAGTTGATTTACACAACTCATGGCAAAGCATCGATCTATGAAACTTTCGAATAACCATGAAAGGAAAAGAGGATGACACAAATGTACTGCAGCCATTGTTCCAAAGCAGTATATGGAGAATACCAAACAAATTGCTTTTTTAAAAAAGTAACTATAAACGTTGAATCATGTCTATTTTTTTCTGTTTGTTACTAATACTATCATAAACAAATTATATTGATAGCTAATTTCAATTGTCAATAAAACTCTTCCTATAAAACAAAAGAGTAAGGTAGTCAAAATGACTACGCCTTAGCTTTAGCTCTCTAAGCTCCATGACAGGTTAACTTTGCAGCAGGTTTTACGTATCAATCCATGCGAGAACGGCGTTCAGAATCTCACGTGTCAGTCTTGCCTCAACCGCCGAGCTGCTCATATCACAGACAGTGAGAAAATCGGCAGTATTGCAGCGGAACTATATTCTGCGCGCACGTTTGGGTCTATATATGCGAAAAGTTGCTGCAAACTTAAGCTGTCGCGGGGCTAGTGTTTAGTTCTGGTTGGTGAACATAAGTTGCTTGGGAAGTGTTTGAAAATATTGAAGTTTTCTGATACATACATTAAAGCTAAATGTATAAAGCGGTAAAAAAAAGTAAAGTGCTCCCCTGTGCTTTGCACCACGCCATTAAGGCGTATAACGTGGTAGCATGGGAAATGTGCTACTGTTCCACATTCCATTAGTTTATATGAGCATAAAATGACAAACAAAAGACTGTAAACAACAATTTTAGCTCTCGCGTTGACTCATACCCAGCGGCGGCGCCAGGATTAATCATTAAGGGGTGCTGAAGGGGTGCAGAAATAAATTTAAGGGGTGTGAAAATAAGGAAAACATGGAACACGCATGCAACCGTTCAAAACTGGGGAAGCAGGGTTCTAAAACTGGGGAAGGGATGCAAGGACAGTTTAATCTCCATTGGTGCATAAGGTTTAGCATAATGCGGGGGTGGCAAAAATAGAAAAAAAGTAGGGGCAACTGCACCCCTAATCGCCGCCACTGATTAAAATAAATTACTGACTGAAATGCAATCATATGTGTGAAATATATAACTTTACATTGACATTGATTTTCCAGGGAGGATGTGCCCCCCCTTGCGCCCTCCCCCTAGATGTCCATGATGAAATGTATTAAGTGTCATTTATACTCCAAGAAAGTGGTCGTACAGTGTAAACATTCAGATACACGTTGCAGTCTTATTGAATTATGTAGTGAAATACAAAATGAAATTATCTTCGCCTTTAAAAACACAATTTTTGAACCTTTTCAATGGAATCAATGCAGGTACAAAATACACAGTACATTGTACCTTCCGTCTGCCACTTCAGGAGAAAACGTGAAGTACACATAGATCACCTCTCCGCAAAACTAGGTAAAATTATATTTGGCATTAATACACTGAAAACAATATCAAACTTAGAAACATTGAAAATACTATATTACACCATGTTTCAATCTTTATTAACATACGGTATAATCTTCTGGGGAAATTCCACTAATAGTAATAAAATTTTTGTGCTGCAAAAGAAAATTGTCAGAATAATAGCAGGAGCTAAGAGAAATACACCCTGCAGAAGACTGTTTAAAAACTTAGGCATATTACCCTCACCATGCTTGTATATACTTCATCTGCTGATGTATGTAAAAACTGACTTAGACGATTCCTTCAAATGTAACAACTCCTCACATAAATACTACACAAAGAATGGAAGCAACCTCACGATACCATCACACAACACCACATTATTTGAGAAAGGACCGAAATACATGGCTGTTCACTGTTTCAATAACCTCCCAAGTGACATAAAAATAATACAATCAGCTACCTTATACAAAAAGCATGTAAAAAAATACCTATTAGATCATTGTTTTTATTCTGTTATAGAGTACCTGACAATAAATTGCAAATTGTCACATCCTAAATGAACTCCTAGGACATGTATATGTATGTATTGATTTTATCTATTATATGTATGTAAATTAATGTAAACCTTGCAACTAACACTAGCAAGAACAAGGAGAATCAATTATAATGTAATCAATGTTTTTTTTTAATGTTATGTATAATATCTTCATACTTGTACCTATTTGAAAATAATTATTAACGGTAATGTGCTGACATGTTCCATACCATGTGTGGAAAACAACCACTGTACAATGGTCAAAGGAATGAAATAAATCATATCATATCATATCATATCACAGCAACTTCGTCTTCGTCAAAATCCCTTCTGCTGCACTAACCCCAACAACGAACTGTAAAATTTCCTCGTAAACATTGGGCGTCTTCCTGTTTTTTGAAAATGTCTGAAGTCAGGCACGTATCTAGAAATATGTTTGGGGGGTGAGACCGAACCAACTGTCTCAAAATAATAATAATATGAATAATTTTTAATCAAAAATAATTATTATATTAAATTAATTAAAATGGTATTAATTAAAATATTCATATTAATTAATATTATATTTTTATTATGAATAGGTAAAAGGACGGTATAAGAATAGTGATATAACAGCACGTATTCATTATCTAGCTTACGTGTGGTTGAGGTCGGGAAAATTTGTACAGAAAAACTGCCCTACCAAGAAAATTAATGTCAAATAGATAAAGAATTGAATATTTATTAAATATAAAAAAAAGGTTGTTAGATCCAGTTGACGAAAAGTAAAGTTCCTCGTGATATTTTATGAATGTCACGTTGTAAGTAGTAATAAATCTTGCATAAATCTACTTTGCCCCTGTCATTCAAAGTAGTATGATTATAATATAATCCTTTCCTTCCAGTAAATTTGTCGGAAATAAATAAACATCGATTAAAGAATAATTATATTTCCATTATGTAATTTTAGTTATTTTATTATTTTCATTATTTAATATTTGTAATTACTAAATCTTTCCGGGGAGTCCGGACCCCCTGGACCCCCTAAATACGTCCTTGCCTAAAGTGGTAAGTTTAACGTGGAACCAGTGGCGGCTATTTGGTTCCAAAACTGTTTACTTCCCCTTGGTAGATAAGAGTACGGGAGCAAAAGTTGGAAAATGTGGGGGAGCAACTGCCCCCGCTCATCCCACTGCATGGAAAAAATGCATAGAACGCATTAACAAAAAAAAACTACCCTTCACGTTACAACATTAAATAATTTCCCTAGCACGGCTTGAAATAAACCGTTTATCAACAATGCAAAAAGATAAAGAAAAAACATAACTCACAATAAACTATAGGCAATTATAGAAAACCACAAACAAACTACTTAAAGAAACAAAAGAAGAATCAAATCATAACAACAATGCTATTTGATCTTTTGATTTCAGTGTTCATAGGACGTAGTTCTCATGTCAGAACATAGATGGCAGGAACAGAATATTACGCTTGAGTGAAGCTTTCATATTGTCTCAACAGATGTAGCGACGTTGTAGAGAACAATTCAATTGTGATAAATATAATTTGTAACGTAGCAAATTTAAAAATTCAACTGCATTCCTTGGGGATTATTAAAATATAAATATTCGTTAAGTAGTACTGTGTCGGGGTACTTGCCCAACCCTGCCACTGAGGTAACAGGAAACACTTCATGTATCTTGAATGGTGAGATTATGGCATAAAGGAAATCTAAATGAGAAAACGTGAAAAGGCGTCATTTAGAATTTCTAGAGGTACGGTCACGTGAATAAATAATAAAAATATTGCTTTTTAAATATTTTAGAGAAGTAAAAAAATTAAGAATATTCGCAAATTTGTGCGAACTTAGTCAAGTGACACCATGAAACAGCTAGAAATAGAAGGTAACCAAAAAAGTTCTTGCCATTTTTAACATCACATGGGAAGAAGTGATCACTGATAGGAAAATATGTGTACCACGTGCCGGAAAAGTCGTCAGGGTGGGAGTGGGGACATTGGTCTTGTCCAATACAGACACATTGCGCACTCATAGCAGCCATAGCTTGAGCAGGGGCGAAGAGAAATGGAAGTGTTGAAGCAGCTCGTTTGGGGTTGTCTGCTTTATGACTTTAAGGTGGGCTTGTCCGGAGCAGAATCAAGTCGCCGAATATGTCAAGCCTTTGGGGATAATGCTGTGAGTGAACGCACCAATAGGAATTGGTTCCAGAAGTTCAGGTTGGGAGATCTGTCACTTTGTGACGAACACAGCAGTGGCCGACCGCAGGTCCTGGATGATGAGACCCTGAAGGCAGCCATACAGGACAGCAGCCTAAGGTATGGTGAGCTAGCCAACCACTTCCAGGTTTCTGATAAAACAGCCGGACTGCATCTGCATCACATAGGAAAGACGTTCAAGTTGAGCAAGGGGGTACCTCATACACCGTCAGAAGGCAAGAAGCAACAACGAGTGACAGCCTGTTTCTCGTTGCTTTCTTGGCACAGCAACACACCCATATTCGGTCGAGTGCTCACCAGTTACGAAAAGTGGGTTCTATATGACATTCCCAAGTGTTCCCGACATTGGTTGTCAACACGGGACTTTGTGCCTCACGCCACAAGACAACCTTCACACCCATGCAAGATCATGCTCTGTATGGTGGACTATTCGCCAAGTGGTGCACTATGAGCTGCTACCAACGGGCCAAACCATCACTGGGGACCTCTACTCGCAGCAGTTGCAACGTGCGCAACAGGCACTGAAGCATAAGGAGCCAGCATTGGTTAATCCCAAGTGTGTACTGCTTCTTCACGACAATGCCAAGCCGCATGTGGTGAGCGGGTGGCCAAGGATACCATACAGCGACTTGGCTGGGAGATACTGTGCCATCCACGGTACTTTCCAGGCCTTGAGCCAACAGATTATCACCTCTTCCATTCCCTGGACATCCACCTTCGTGGGAAATCCTTCGCAAAGGAGACAGACTTGCGACAAGCACTCACGGACTTTTTTCCGTCCAAGACCCCGAGATTTATCGCCAGGGCACTGCACAGCTGGAGGCATGTTGACAAAAGGTGCTGGATGCCGAAGGCGGATTACTTCGAGGACTAACAGTATGTTACATTCCTTGCATACCTTTTTGTTTCTGATGATCAAAAACGTCAAGAACTTTTTTGATTAGTAATGCGCTACCGCATCGAAAGGAGCCCAGTCCTACCCCCCTGTGAAACAGACCCGTTGTTTCCTGTTGAGTGCAATGGTGTAAAACGGCCCAGGTCATCGCAGGAATTGTGAGAATTGTGGTTTCCGCTGCTCTTCAAGGTTTGGTCATAAGAGACCCTTTTCTTTTTTTAAGGCCCCTTGTTTACAACCATGGCAGGGTTTCTGTGACGTCATCAAGATGAAACTTCTCAGGCGTCTGCTATTTCCAGCACTGTAAAGCATGCAACGCTCATTTTTAAGAGAGAAACACATATTGAAGAATATCGTTACACATCTTACACAGAATACATGAAAGTAATGGTGCATAGAAAAAAAATACAAGTAAGCAAAAGGATACATTTTCACACGGTTAGTGCTGGAAAGAACTGGAAAAAGAGCAGTTCCGGATCCATTGTATTTCTTTCATAGTATTTCTCCTATTAAGTTTTTGAATCCTGCGGTTCAAATATCCATTTCGGGAAAACGTTCTTGCAATGCAAAACACGAAGCACTTCCTGTTGTCTTGTGTTGACTATTCTTACAAATGACAAGACTGATCAAGATTATTGTTGTTGAGGTGACAGACATACTTACTCCGACGGAATCTGGGCCTCCAAGATGGCGCAGTGGTAACGTCGTCGGCTTGTAATCAAGGAGTTCCGGGTTCGATACCCGGTGGAGGCACAAAGTGGTTCGGATCCCACTTTAAACTCTAGGTCCAGTCCCGGTTAACCTTACTGTGCATAAAGTGGACTTAATTCACCAACTCAATCAATCAATCAATGAATTATCAATGTAGGAATGGCACCTTTCTTCAGTCTCATATTTGATCTAATTCCTAATAATTCGAATTTTAAATCACGTTCGTAATATTATAGTAAAAAATGTTAGCTGCCTGAAATTTTATATTTTCGATAGGATTTGGTCTCCCGATTTTTCGGAACTTCTCATCGGACGCAAACTCGAAAATTTCGTTTTCTTGAGATAGTGTGGACAAGCGCTTACAGCACCGTGAGATATTATCACTCGGATAGTAGAATGCGAATCGCACAGCATAACGCATGACCTTGCCGTACCGTGGAGAAATACTAGCTGCTACTTACTTATATTATTATTATTTGCTTATTTATTTCAGTACTAAAATTAACTATTATTATTATTATACCCTGATTTTGTTAGTTGAAGGGAAAAAATTGTCGAAAAAGGGAAATTTTGCCCAGACAAAGAACTACGTAGAAATAAGGAACCAACTAAGTCGTAGGTGTGTATGGAAAGGAAGCCATTTGAATCTAAATGTCTGTTTAACCCTTAAACGACGGCCCGTCACCTATAGGTGAGAGCCGGTATTTACGCCAACGACCAACTGTCACCTATAGGTGACAAGATGCTTTTGCGTGTAATATCTGTCTTTTGGGACATACTGTGACTCAGTTTATGTTCGGATACACATGTTATAGTTCTGCATGAGTCTTGAGGTATGTGATAAACATCCAGTAAGATTTATTTTCATTTGGGTTATATGGGGGGCGCCCTCCGAAAATCTCGTTCCATTTTTTCGGTTTTAATTTTATTATCGTTATTTTCTCAGTTCTGGGATTTGTAATGGCACTTTTACCAAGGGAACGAACGCACTAAAATAATAATTTTGCATATTTACGTCGCGGCGTAGCAGCGTGGGGGCGCGCCGATTTTCAAATTTCGTAAGAAGAAACAAGTTTTTATTTTTTCCTTCATCTTCTACCCGATAAAGGAAAATTTGATTTTTATGTCATAGGCTTATAGCCACATCTGTACTGAAAAAAACGAGGTATAATTTGTAGCTCCAGTGTTTTTAGTTTCAGAGTTTTAAAAAAAAAACATGTAAGTGCGCCGAATTTCAAATTTCCCGCTCAAAAAAACTGGTGCTTCACATTGGGAAATGTTTTTTCCCCGGAAAGTATCTCGAATATGTGCGTGATTTTTTGTACGATAGTGCAAAACATATCAGGCAATGTTCTGGTAAAATTTTGCATATTTTCGTCGCGGCGTCGCCGCGTGGGGGCCCGCCGATTTTCAAATTTCGTAAAAAAGAAAAGTTTTTCTTCTTTCTTCTTCTTCTTCTACCCGATAACGGAAATTTTGTATTTTATGTCGTAGGCTTATAGCCACATCTGTACTGAACAAAACGAGGTATAATTTGTAGCTTCAGCGTTCTTAGTTCCAGAGATATAAATATATATATATATATATATATATATATATATATATATATATATATATATATATATATAAAAGCATGCGGAAATTTAAAACTCCCGCCGAAAACGCCTCTGTCGTTCGTGCGTTTACCGGGAAAACACGCTCCGTCGTCTAAAGATTAAATAGTGGACTAAATTATGAATGAACTTCACTTCAGCGCAAGTTCCTTTCAATTCAATTTTAATTTTATGGTTTGCAAAATAAGAAAAATGGTACAAGGTGAAATATGAGATTATGTGACAGAAGAGTTCCCCCTAGTACCGCCTAGCTTCTTCTTCTTCTTCTCCCTTATGCCCACTTAGGCGTCGGGTCCTTTCAGCCACTTCTTGAAAGAAGTTCTATCCTGTGCCAGTCTTTTCACTTCGTCAGGTGTCTTCCCTCTCTTCTGTGCCAGTCCATAAATGTACTGGTTCCAGTTCAACCTGGGTCGTCCCCTTCCTCTCTTTCCTTCTGGTCGGGCCTCAAATATTTGTTTCGGTTTACGCTCTTCCTCCATCCTAATAAGATGTCCCAGCCAGCCTAATTCCCTCTGCTCGATGATTTCAATCAGTGGTTCCTGATTGAGGCATTCTCTTCTTATTGTTGTGTTTCGTATCATATCTCTCCTTGTCTTTCCTACAGTTTTTCTTAAGAATTTCATTTCAGTAGCAGTAAGTCTGCTCTCCAATTTAGTTTGCATTATCCAGCTTTCTGATCCATATAATAGCGTGGGGAGATAGACTGTTTTATATATTTTCATTTTTGTTTCTTTACTAATCTCCTTTTTACCTATAATGGTGTTACTAATATTATAGTACAGATTATTAGCTTTCTGAATTCTGTGATTAATTTCAGAGTCCATTTTCCCGTCCGCCGTTAGTATGGTTCCTAAATATTCAAACTGTTCTACTTGTTCTAAGGTCTTATTATTCCAATGAATGCGCATCCTTGCTGGTTCTTGTTTAGTGAAGTGCATGACTTTCGTCTTGCTAACATTGATTTCCATCTTTCGTTCTTTGAATGCTCGGCCCCACTCTAGGACAGCATTTTGTAGGCTGTTGCTATCTTTTGCTAGGAGAACAATATCATCAGCGTATACTAATGTTTGTACCCATACCGGTTTCATCTTATAATTTCCAATTTTACATTTTCTTGTTCTTCTTTTGCATTGCTTTATAATTTGATCCATGAATAATATGAAAAGAAGAGGACTAAGTTCATCACCTTGTTTTACACCTTTTCCCATATGAAATTCCTTGGAGGATTGTCCATTTATTCTAACCGTTCCTTTAACGTTCTCATACAGACTTTGAATTATTCTAGTCAGTTTTGACGTTACTTGGAACTGATGAAGGGCCTTCCATATTTGTCCTCTTGGTACTCTGTCGAAGGCAGACTTTAAGTCAATAAAAGCTGTAAATATTTCCCCTCCTCTGCTTAGTATCTTCTCTATTGCGTTCCTCAGGGAGAAGATTAGATCTTGAGTTTGACGATGAGACCTGAAACCTGCTTGCTCTTCTTCCAATTTATCTTCCACTTGTTGCCTTAATCTTTTCTCTATAATGTGTGAATATAGTTTCTGGGCCACTGGCTCTAAGCATATTGCTCTATAGTTTGAGCAATCGAGGGTATTTCCTTTTTTATGTATAGGAATTATTACATTCTGTTCCCAATCTTTTGGTATTCTCTCTGTTGCCCATATTAGTCTGTATAAGTCCCATATCCATTTTTCTATTTCCTTTCCTCCATATTTTATAAGTTCTGGATGTATATTATCCCAACCGGGTGCTTTACCAGTTTTTAAGGATTTAATTGCCTCTTGTACTTCTTTTAGTTGGATTTCTTCCTCAGCTTCCACGTTCCCATTTTCTTCCCTCATGGGTCTTTCCTCATACAATTCCTCTTCTTCTTCTTTAAAGGTTTCCGCATAATATTCATTCCACGAATCTAAAATTTCCTTCATATTGGTTTTCACCTCGTTATTCTTGTTTTTGATATTCCTTATTTTCTTTCCTCGTTTTCCTTTCAGATTTTTCAACACATGCCAAAATTTTCTTGGATTATTTTTATGTTTTTCTTCTATTTCCTTTCCAAATTGTTCCCAGGTTTCCTTCTTCGCTGTTCTCACTATCCGTTTTGCTGTATCTCTTGCCTGTATATAAGCTTCTTTGTCCTCCATTATTTTGGTCTTTAAGTATTTTAGCCATGCTTTCTTTTTAATTGCAACTTTTTCTTTCACATTATCGCTCCACCATCTTGTCTGCTTCTTTTTATTTGTTATCTTTACTATTCCACATATTTCTGTTGCAACTTCATTGAGGCTTTCTTTCATTACTTTCCATTTATTTTCCACATTCCATTCTTGTCCATGGTTTTGTTCTTTTTCTCTAAGTTTTTCTTTCAGTTTCCTCTGAAACTCCTTTATTTTATTTTGGGTTTCTAGTGTTGATGTTTTAAGTTTAGTAAGGTTTATCTTAATTGGTGCAGGTAGTGGTTTGAATCGGGTCGTCATTACTAGTAGTCTATGTTGAGTACTGAGCTCGGCGCTGCGAAAAACTCTTATATCCATTACATCATAATGGGTGTTTTTTGTATATACGCAGTAATCTATTGTGCTCTGTGCTCCTCTGCTAATTGCTTCAAAGGTAATTTGATGTATTCTTTTATGCGGGAAGAAGGAGTTTCCGATGCAGAACTCGTTATCAATACAGAACTCCAGCATTTTATCTCCATTGCTGTTTCGGGTCTTTTCAGCACCATACCTTCCCAAACTTCCATGTCCTCGTCTAATTTCATTTCCCACTCTAGCATTCCAATCTCCCATTATAATAACGTTTTCCGTTACTTTCTAGCCTCATCTAATGTTTGTTGGAGGGAGTTGTAATATAGTTCTTTTTCTAGTTCATCTTTATCCTCTGTAGGAGCGTATACTTGTATAATGGCAATCCTACGGTTTAATTCCAATTCCAAATTCAGTCTTATTATCCTAGAGTTAACTGCTTTCCAGTCAGTTACTCTAGTGTTCAGTCTTTCGCTAATAATAATTCCCACACCTTCTTTTGCTCTGCTCCTTCTTTCTACTCCTGAATACCTGAGAACATATCCTTTTTCCATGTCAACCTCTCCTGATCCTTTCTTTTTGACTTCACTAATTCCTAATATTTCTAGTTTATATTTCTCCATTTCCTTTACAATCTCCACTTCCTTTCCTGAGAGGGAGGTGATGTTCCAGGTTCCAAATCTCATAGTCCGTTTTACCTTGCATTGTCGTCGTTGTTTACTCTGTTCGGCTTCTATTCCTGTGTTTCTCTGAATATGTATTATTTCACTTCATGTGGGTTATTAGCCCTACGATGAATCTAGGGCAGTGGGAGGAGTGCTCCCTTTAAGCCTCTGCCCTTGCTTGGTTTTCTTTCTGGGTTTGCTCCCATAGCCTTCGGGTCAAAACCCTTACCACAAGGCAGTGGGGTTGTAGCTCTTCCGCCTCTTAGGATGTTGGGACTCTACAGTCTTTTCCATCTCTAGAGCCGTTGGTCGGTTTTCTGTTAGGGTTCCTTCCCTTAGCCGTTGGGGATCCCTCCCCTCCCTACAAGGCAGTAGGGGCAGTGCTTATTTAATGGTAGCACTTCCTCGCCATGTCACAATGCTGTCATTGGGCTTTTCTGGGTTTTTATTGAGTATGGACTTGCCAAAAACCATCCTCCCCAGGCCCTGTTAGCATTGTCGCCTCGGTCCGGGACTGCTTATTTGGCATTGCCTTATTCGCAGCTAACCACCTTATCTGGTGGCCGTTCGCTATCCGCCACCTGCGACCCGCCCAGTTGCTGAGGCTCGCATCGGAAAAAAGCTTCATAGAGGCTTCTACCGCTGGGGTGCCGCCTAGCGGGGGGAAGAAAAGGTTGGGGAAGGAGATAATGCAATGGTTTAGGGCAGGGTGCCTACAGGGGGGGGGGGTGAAATTTTATAGCTTACCTACCAATTCAACGTATCTTCGCACAAAAATGGGGGAATCGTTTCGTTTGATTGACTTGATATTGATTTTTGTACAGTTTTTCTACCTACCTGTGGGTGATTGCGATGATGGGGTTGAATTGCCTTTGAAATCGGTTTGGAAGGTGGGAAGTGCTGTTCGCAAAAGGTTAGTCAAGCAAACTGTTAGGAATAAGGTTCAATACATAAACAATGACGTGAGCCTGAAGAAATTATCAACAAGTTTTCTGCAACGACTTTGCAGCGTCAGTAGTTATTATCGTTTATGTAAAATGTTATTTCAATCAACAATACCTAAAGGAAACCTATATTGCTTAAATATGTCTGTATTATATCGTTCCGCAAATTTGGTCTGACCAAAATAATATGAGTTATAATTCAGCATAAAGGTGGGCGGGGAGAATGTTCTACACTTTTGGGGGAGTGCGTCACTCATAGGCCTTGGAGGGGAGTGGATGGACACACTTGGTTTGGGGGATGCCTAGATGCTTTGTGAGAATTTTCTTAAGTGGACGGATAGCATTTCCTACATCGTCACCCCCCTGTGGGCACTCTTGCCGATGACGGCCTACTTACCTTTGCAGACGCCTTCGCCTTCTGAGTCCACTCCTGTCGTCCAGAAAGAAACAACCAAAGACAAAAACAAACTAAAAACTGGAGATATATAATATGGATAATAGTTTCTCCAATATTATTTGATTGGATATCTTTAATTTTTATAGGATTAGTTATATATATATCTCTTTATTATATATCTCCAGTTTTTAGTTTGTTTTTGTCTTTGGTTGTTTGGGTTGTTTTTCCATATATCCACTCGACCGTCTTTCAACAGCATCATAGCTCATCTGCAAGCAGAAAACGAGGTACCAGTTAGATATAGTGAAAACACATTTAACTCTTTTATTTCCGAATTATTTACATTTGTACTTACCTTATATGCATAGCGGAACATATTTCAACTTGGGATTATGTTTTTTTCACTGAAAAGAACGTAATTTTTCACATTACAAGTATTTATTGGTCGTTGCTAATTCGCTTTCGTTACACACAATATGGTGGGCAAATCTTGACTCACGTTGTCTATCGTCAGCTGATATGCAGTGTTTCCGAACTTATGAACCGAAAAATGCCGCACAAACTATCCACAATAGGTTTTTAAGCGAAAATAGATCCACAAACCATTCATGGAAGGTTAGGTAAGGTTCAGTTAGGTTAGGCAAACATATAGAAAATTATTTTTTTTAAAAAAAAAAAAACGCTCACACGTCATCTTGTAAAACTACCGCGTGGTTGCTACACTGACAGGGGGTTACATACTCGAACGCACGGAACATTTGATTCACGTAGTCGACGGTAATGGCGGCACGAGCTATCGTGCAACGGAGATACATGAATGTAGAAAATTACATTATTTACCGGCCGAATAAGTTTTACGAATGAAAAAAACACTATTCCCAGCTTCCAAAAGTCCACAGGAACTCAATTCCGTAAGTACTTTCCCGTCATTTCTCCTGTAAATTTGAAGAAATCTGTTTTCACTATATCTAACTGTTACCGAAAACGATACCACCATTGATACAAAACCTGATATCACACAGCATATTTTAAATGAAACTTGCTGCTGTTTCCACTTCTCCAGTTACTTTCTGCTGGAAATTTCCTTGCAAACAAATTACACAAGTTTTAGTAACAGTTTCAAATTCCTTTTTCAAATGTACGTATATGGGTCATTCAATGACAAATCAGGCAGGAGTTGACCCTCATAAGTCGCCGATTTTGATGATATCTGGTATTCAGCTTTGCTTTGCTCCAAAACTGATACCTGTGAAAGGATTTGGCTGAAATATGATTATTACGAATTATATATGGGTTGTTCAAAATGTCATTTTTGAGCAACTTGCTCTTTTTAATTAAGTATATCTCGGGAACGAATGAAGATACAGAAGCGTTCTCTTGAGCTCGTTGTCAATAGGAAAGACGGTTGCATACTATGAGATGATCAAATGTTGAAACTTACAAAGGAGGTTATCTAAGTGTCCCCCTCCGATTTCCATGAAACTTGGCGGGTGTATAGAGGGGCCCAAAGGAAGAAATGCGTGTTTTTGTGTTTCAGCTAAAAAAAACTGTTTTAGGGGGCATCCCCCCCTCAAATGTCAAGATGAGGAGAAATTGAAGTGAGGATCTGCCCGAAACCACATAAATATGGCATAGTAAGAAACAGGGGACATAGAGCCCCTCTATACACCTGCAAAATATCATGTATATCGGAGGGGAACACAGGGGTCAGATCCCCCACGTCAATTTGTCCTCATCTTCACATTTGAGGCGGGTTTTGCCCCCCAAAACTGTTTCTTAGCCGAAACAAAAAACACGTATTTCTTCCTTTGGGCCCCTCTATACACCTGCCAAGTTTCATGGAAATCGGAGGGGGGGGACAGGGGTCAAATACCCACTTCAATGTGTCCTCATTTTGACATTTGAGGGGGTTTGTTCCCCTAAAACCGTTTTTTTAGCCGAAACAAAAAAACACGTATTTCTTCCATTGGGCCCCTCTATACACCCGCCAAGTTTCATGGAAATCGGAGGGGTTCACTTAGATAAACACAGTTCAAAAGTTCAAATTTCAAGTTTGAACAGCTCAAAACACCCCCCAAAAGATTTTTTTCATTTTTGGATATTTTTAATTACCATTCCCTCTTCACACTGAGAAAGTTTTATAGAGGTGTTTTTTTTTTTATATATATATAAGGGATAAAAATGAGATTGAAATTTGTCCTGCATCAGCAATGAACTGAGTTGCAGCGTCCCTATGATGAGACTTTTCATTTGTGTCGCGCTAAAGGATATATACTGTTCAGGGACAGATGATATTCCACTTGATAAATGGCTTCATTTTGTGCTGTTATTGATAATTTATATGTAATTATATATCATGTCATCACTCGTCCTCATTGTCGCAAATTAGCCAAAAGTGACACAAAAAGCGAGGTAAAATAAAGCAAATCAATTGTACTGCGCACCTTTATTTTGTTATTATTATTAGTATTATGCTTTTAATTTTTCATATTTTCTTTCCTCGTTGGCAAGCCCATCATTTTTTTTCTTCGTTTTTCTTAGTCGATCGTCTCTTGACATTTTCTTTGCTACCCCAACTCCTGCATTCCAGCGACACCCCAAGATCCAGTATAACCAAACCCGTATATAATTAACTAAACTTTACATTGTCATAATTTTGTTCAAATAATTAATAATCGGATCCTCTATCCATTGCATAAGCGTGATGGGTTATTATACATGGAATAATAGAGTGCAATAGCTTCAACAAAGAATTTGTACAGGAACTAAGTTAGGGGTAAATAAGGACACGAGTTGGCAGTTGTGTGTGTTGTGAAAAGAGGGGTCTCCAAGAAGTGACTTTTTTCTTCTTCTTTTTGTGCAAAATATTAAATGGAACCATGAAAGACGGGTGACCATTGGTACAAGGGAGGACAGAGGAGCCAAAGGGCGATAGAACTGACGAACTGATTGGCTATTTCTTAATTTCTTCCTTTTTTTTTTTTTTTAAGAAAATTTGTCGGAAGTGGGAAAACGTGCGTTTTCAAAAACAGTGTGTTTTTAGATCTGACGAGAAGAGGATTGTGAAATTGTGTTAAGTGAGGGAAGGAGAAGAACTTTCGTTGTTCTTTGTGTCTTGTGGTGAAGTGGATGAAACACGAGTACTCATCTTCCATTGAGTTGTGCTACGCCGAGGGGAGATGAGCTCATACCACCAGAACAATTTAGGATAGCTGATCCAGACACGTAAGTGAAGCCCGACTGCAGTAGTGGCAGTGGCAGTTCTTACTATCGCCCCGCGTCTCCTAGACCCTCGCGGACAGAGGAAATGTGAAGCTAAGCGTGTGGACCTCCAATTTATCTAGTTGAATCTGGAACGTGCACGAACTGAACTAAACTCAAAAATTCAAATAGCTATTTCATTTTTTTTTGGCCAATGGGGTTTTATTTTATGTAAACAAATGGGTGGGAGAGTTGTACCTTTTTTTTCATTTTTTTTTCATTTCATTATATAGAATAGATTATCGTATAAATTGACAGCTATTTATTTTCATTGTCGACTTAGAATAACAATAGTAAATGGCAGCAACCCTTTCCCAGTGCCTGGTTGGAGTGGCAGCGGAGAAGAATGAACCCTGACAGTCTCATGCTATGAAAATTCTTCACCTCTTCGCTACCGCTCTGCCCAGCACACAATCGATCAATTATTCTCTCTTGTGCTATGTTTTGTTTTCTTTAGTAGCAGTGCCCATTCCGACGCTATTGAAATAAATGCACAAGTGGTACGAAATTGTCATTCTTAATCTCTTACCCTTAAAGGTAGCTAGTTACAGTTTGAATTCCTCCAACAAAAGTTACTCTTACTAGTAACTGCGTTACAAGTAAGTAGTTACTTCCAAACACTGATGGTCTTGTAGAAGTTGCAAATCGAAAAATTTGGGGGAAGGAAGAGATTCCATTTACATTGAACACTGCAGAAGAGAAACCGAAAGTCAATTTTAGTTTTCGATTACCTTTTCGGGGCGACCTCTATCGCATCGTCACCACCGCCCAGAGTCCCTGGGTGGGCCTGTCTTCGTGGGAGGTCCAGCTCGACCATATCGACGCGGACTAATTTGACGGCACTCTTTCGCCACCCGAACAACAAAATAAGCGTAATGTTATTGTCGTACTTAACAATGGCCTGTAATTATTAGCTCTACACTGAAAACCCCTTCACATTTTCTCTAGAACAAAGGAAACGGGGGGAGGGGGGGGATAAATCTCAGGACAACATCTAGATTCCTATTTATTGTGTCCAGTTTTAGACATCATCCACTGATTTGTAAATGGACGATTGAGTATAGATTTGCTAGTTTACCACAAATAACATCCAAAAATCTTGAGTTTTTCTTGACCTTTCTCCATTTTCTTAACATTTATTTAATCGCCCCCTACTTAGGTATAGTCGACGAACTAGCTACGTTAACGACCGGCTGACTTTGAAGTCCACGGAGCGCGCCCACCAGCTGCAACAGTCACATTCAACGCAAAGTGTTGCCACACATCTACTCTACGCCACCTTGTCCCTCCACGCACAAGAACCTTCCCACGGTCTCCACATTGAAGTTGCAAAGTACGGCAACAGCGTATCCGCAGTCAAGTAACTGAGACTCCACGTGGAGTAGACGAGCAGAATGATAGCTGTGCCCATTGGCTGAAGGTTGAGTGTGATTGGACGAAAACAACTCGCCCGCTATTTATCCCCACCCATGCTTGTGGCGGCGACTTTCTTTAGTTCTGCGACGTTAACGAAGTAAACTTGCAAAATTAAGAAAATATATATTTTAATTCAATGAAAAACCCCTAGCACGAGGATAAAAACTGAAGCTGTACTTGAACAAGAGATTTAGACTTGCTTTAATTATTAATTTTTTATCAAATTCCAGTACAAGTACATAATATAAGTTCAGTATACTGTAAAAAAATGCATGCTTTCTTGACCTACCTGATGATTTAACTTTCTAAAGTGTAAGGTCAATATAGTCCTTCTAATTCTTATTCTTACTGCCTTTCCTCAAGCAAATAAATAGTATTTATATATTTAATATTTATCTGTTAGAAATGACATAAATAGCACATAATAGCTTTTGAAAAAATTCTCGATTAAATTGTATTTGAAATGAACGTAATACTATTTTAAAAACCTGAATTCTCTCGCTTAAAATTGCACATGGAATTATAGAAATAGCGTACTATTTTTAAAAACTAATAAAGTCTTTCGCATAAATTGTATTTGAAATGAACCGATACATATTAAAAACCCAAACTTTATCGTTTAAATTGTACTAGAAATGTACGCAATAATAATTTTTAAAAAACAAACACGTAGTAATACCACAGATAAAGATATAAGTATAAGGAGATCTTCTTCTAAGGCTGGAAAACCGGTGCACGGACCTCCCACTGGGAACTTCGCAAGAAGTTTTGTAATAATCCGCTAAGAGGCGCTGAGAGCACCACTCGCAATTTTGCTTCCACATCTTCTACCAAACAGAATAAGAGATGGCGCTGCTGCATATCTGTGGTAATACGTTCATTTGAATTACAATTTAAGCACGAGATTTTTCTTTTATTTGTGTAGGCCTGTATTATTATGTTTTTACCTTACTACAAGAATATGAACATATGTGAAATTTCTCGATAACATTTTACTTGAAATAAACATAATACTATATTGAAAAATCAAGCTCTCTCGATTAAATTGTTCTTTTAAAAATCCATAAACTTGGCAAGAATTATTGATTGATTGATTGATTGATTTGCCTTCGCTTTTTTGTGCCACTTTTGGCTAATTTGCGAACATGCGGATGACATGATGAAATTGATGAATGGACACTCGCAAACATCCGTGCCCAGGCCGGGATTCGAACCCGGGACCCCTGGTGCCGTAGCGTGTTACCCTGCCCCCGGTCAGGGCAACAGTGTTTTTTTTTCTTATTTAAATATTTTATTAATATGTTAATTAATTAGGTAATTACGTGTATATTATGTGATAAGGGTATCTCAATTTATTATGCATTTTTAGGTTAGTATATATTCCATGTATAAAACCATGTAGCTCTGTTCTTGCTTCGTGTTTCGAACGTTCAAAAGAAAGGCGGGCAGTTTAGCTGTTAAAGATTAAAAAATTTTGAAAGAAGGGCCGTTGGCAGCAGACGCCAACCAAACGTATATAAACTCGCAGATGAGAGTGGGAGAGGTCGGCTGTTGGAACTGAGACTTGGAAGGGAGAGGCTGTTTTTGCTTCGGTTAGCTAGGACCGGAGGACAGATCTCCCGAAACGGATGCTGTAAGAGATTGGATTGCCGGGCAAGCTAGTGCCTTGGTGTCCAGTTTACAGGTAAAAAGGTAGTTTGTACTGGATGTTATTTTGAAGTAATTACGGTGCGCCGGGCAGCCTAGTGCCTTGTCACCGTGGAGGTTGAGAAACGTACACGTCGGGCGGCCTAGCGCCTGTTAAGACGTTTCTTGGAGAAACGCGAGTCTACCTTGTGACAAGCGTACTTCAGATGTAATTCATGAAATGTAAAGCATCCAGGTACAAACAATAGAGATTCCAACATAAAAATTAGAGTTTTGGCCCGATAAATAATTAGAGAAATGAACGTTCGGATACGACTTGTATATACTTGAAATTTTACGTTAATTAAACTTATAGAAAATACCAAAAATTTCCGTTTTTAATTTCACACAAGCTGGACAAGGTAATTTATCCCCCTGATCATAAAGGTTTCGCAAAAGGTTATCCGTTGTCTCTTGTAGTTAATTATATAATTATGTTGACTTGTAGCAACCCACGTGCACTGTCGTACAAAGAAAGATACCCCTAGACAAATCTGAGCCGAGTACGAAGTGCACCGAACCTCGAGTGCGGAGGTAAAGTGTGGGGGGCAGGATAGTAACAAGCGCGATGTGCTAGCCACTACGCCACGGGGGCCGGCAGGCAAGAATTATTGGTAGGTTACACATTGTTGGTCATAGTTCATAGCAGTGTATCAATATTTTTCTACTTTTCTTTGTTTGTACATTGTTATTTCTTGCTTCTATCTGTATTTTCGTCACTTTAGGTCTATTTCGTTGCTTCTATTTGTAGTTTTCCTTATTTGTGCTGTTTTCTAGTTTCTGTGTGGGTAATTTTACGTCATTTTTTATTTGTATTTCCATGATGGAAGATGAACTAATACAATAGGCGATGAGAGAAACCCATGCTTTACACGAGATGCGAACCTAAGTCTTTATCCGACACGAGTTTCATAATCAAGACTCTTCATGTGGCACCATACGAAAAAGTCAAGAGGAGTTAGATTCGGCGATTGTGGTGGCCAAGGAGTCGGTCCACCGCGACCTATCCATCTGTCCCCGTATGTTTGATTGAGATGTTGTCTGACGTCATGGGAAAAGTGTGCTGGTGCGCCATCATGTTGGAACCACATGTGCTGTGTAAACAGATTGTAAACAGAGGACGTTGGAAACAGCACACATGACAACAGGTGACTGAAGACGTCGCCCTCCGTCAATGTGGGTTGCCTACCGTGAAGCGGGAGATGTGAAATTATGTGATCTTGTCATCTGTGTACTACCAAAACGGTACGTTTCCCGACATGGGTTCCTTATACAAACTTGTCCCCTACTAAGTCCCCTCTACATCCCTAGAAGCTTGTAATAGGAATTCTGAATCACCCTGTATATAAATATGGCCAAATGCAACAGCGAGCAGTAAACGGATGTCATTCTGGAATAATCCCGTATTTCTTCTTAGTTGATCATCCAGTGGATCTTAAAAACCCTCTACTTTGTCAGGACACTCCGTCATTAAGTTCTTTTATGTGATACGTTTTATCTGACACACAAAAATGAAACACTAGCCACAAGCATGCGCTTGAATTGTCACCCATAGTTACATTAGGACTGAATCGGAAGTTCCACAATCGATTGTGCCATTCGATTTGCTTTGTTTTTACTCATGATAGCTCATATAGTTTGAAATGCAACACTAACATATCATTTTCTAATATGAAGTTGGCTGAATTCGCAATTCATGATGGATCATTTCAATTCGAAGATACTTTTTCGAAGATGTCTAATTTTACTGTCTGTTGTCGGTCGGAGCGTGGTGGCGATCACATCTCAACAAATGATGGAGATCGTGCATGTGTGGAGCCCACACCCACATATCCAGTGGCGTGCCCAAGATTTTCGAAAGGAGGGGGTTACGTATACTGGTTTTTTTCTTAGTTGTCTGCCTTCATTGTGCCATTGATGTTCTTTTCTTTTAGGAATACTGGGCCCCCCTCCTTGGGCACGCCACTTCACATATTTCTCATGGTTGTGCACTACATTTCCAAAACACTGTTTTTATAGAAAGGTAGGCCCCACCCGATAAAATATCCTGCCACCTGATGATCGGTTGCAAGTAAAAAAACAAATTGAATGTTAATCTCAAAACTTCTTGGGTACCCTGTTACATACAAAAAGTCAACTCCAGCAGCCCTTTTAGTGGTTTTCTAACCTTGTGTTCGGAAACAATATCAGAGGTCAAGAAGCTTGGTCGCAGATCCTTGCAAAGACAATGGGCGTCGTTTGAAGTTTCAACGGTAGCTCATTGTATGCGGATGTTGCCGTCTTCACAGCACCACGTGGGCCATAAATCTTGCACCCGACCCTGCCCCGTTGGCACCACACACTTATCGTGCCTTTAGCATACTGACACACATACCAGCTGCCACAGAGACAATCGGGAGATACACAATCTTCCAGAGAACCCAGTCACGTCGTTCAACGACTTCTACACTCCTGCTTACAAGGTGCTCATCACGCAGACATGGCCGAATCGAATGTTCCACCGGGTTTCGAGATCGGGCTGAATGATAAGAGGAGAAGGGGTGTGGAGAAAGCGGAGAGAATAGAATTGCGTATTGTTGTCACGATAAGTCAACAATGACCAGTATTTTTTTAATCATGCTACTACATGAATAAGCCCGCATGGAATTCTCTCGAATTTCTGGATAACTTTAACTATCTGACAAATTTGTAGTCTTTATTACTACAGGGTGATTCAAAAGTCTTTCGACAGTTTAATCAAAAGGCATTTTGTTGACAAAATTGAAGGTACTGCTCTAAAGTACTATAGAATAGAAGACAAACTCAGCACTAAATACTTCAGAATCACGTAGATACGTTGCACATATGAAATTACTACATAAGATCATTAATGGAAACCTAAGATGTAGCATTCCACTCCACGAACTCTCCCTCAGAGTACCCAGGCATAAAACAAGGAAACTTTCCACACTGCAACTCCCAGACTATCACTCATACAACGTTCACTATTCCATAGGCTACCGAACCAATTCAATATCATCTCAAACCAAGTAGATATTTTCAGTTCATATTCGTCTTTTATCACCAACTTAGAAACAATTGTACATAAGTAATGCATTGTGAAAGTAATCTGTTTAACTTGTTACTGTCTTGGCTTGTTTATGTTTCTATTTATGTTTATATATTTTTTTTTTTTATCTTGTTTCGTGTGTTCTTTTTAACACTAGGGTACTGTTTTACTGTTGTGTCTTTCGGCTTTAAAATGGCTTCTGCTGTACTGGAAATTGCAATAAATAAATGTGGTGGCCCTGTAAGTCTAGGCAGAGCACCCATCTCTAGTGGTACTATTATATTGATAGTGAAAATACCGGGTGATCCGTTTGAGATGTCAGAAAAGTAAACCTTTACACAAGAGGTTAATGTACGTATCTATGAGCAGTTTGTTGTAATATAAGCAGAAATGATTTAATTTTCGAATGAGTGGAGGTTTACAGACTTCAGCTGCGTGGCGGCAGTAGCATGCATGTAATACTCGAAAATTTCGCATCCCATACGACATACTGTGTACGCTGTTGTGCAGTGATCACCACCTTTGTTACCATGCACATTAACGCCGCCATGTGGCTGAAGTCTGTAAACTTTAACTCACTCGAAACTTACATCCTTTCTGCTTATATTACAACAAGCTGCTCTGAGATACGTACATTAACCTCTTGTGTATAAGGTTTACTTTTCTGACATCTCAAACGGATCAAAATATATGAAAATATATAAATAAATACAATGTCGCACATAATACACATTGAAATGCTGCTTGTTTAGCGGATTGTATTTTTTACAAGTCACATGGAGTGTAAGGGGTGAACCTTGCATGTGGTACACCAAAATGTCAAGCTCACTTCCACGTAGGACACCCTGGACTGCATTTGGCAGACTAACGAGGCTCTGGCGTCTGGGCCTACGGTCAGTGTAATCAGTAGCATACGCAGGATTTCATCAAGGGGGGTTATTTCGAAACCTTTCTACAAATTCACATTACCATTGTTTTATTATACTTTAATTAATTAATAACAATTAATTAATTAGTTTAATTACTACTAATAATACTACTAATGCAGCTGCTGTTACTACTTATATCACTACTATTATTAAGTAGTAGAGATCTTCATAAATATATTTATGAAAGCAATAGAACAAAATTACATTTTTTTGTTTCTTTGTTACGAAATAATTGTCTAGTCAACTGTTATTTGTATATGATAGGTGAGACATTCTAAGTGTGAAGAAAATCCATAAAAACAAGCAAATATATGAAATTTATTGAAATAATCAAAATATGAAACTCATTCAAGGGTCCGCGGTGGTCTAGTCTGACAACCTCGTGGGAGATCCGGGTTCGATTCCAGGAATTGGTTGGAATTTATCCAGCCTTGTCTCCGCACCCAGCCTCATATCAATGGGTACCTGAGAGCAACCCTGGGGGATAAAGGGTGCCGGAGCATGGTGCTGATCACATCCCCTGCAAAATGGCCGAGATCGAGAATGTGTGGGCCCCAGCACACCACTACGTGTGCCTTCATGGCACGGTGCTACATGCACGGGGAAATTTACAATACCTTTACCTATGGAGTTCACCTAGGATGATGATGAGGCGCGAGAATACATGTTGCCAAATTCCACTGAGTCTATGTTTTCGTTCAAAAGTAAGTTTATAGACATTCCAACACATTTATCACTTCTAGGTGATTCACAAAGCACTTCTTCAACATTATTTAATGATGTGGATGTAGACTCAGCATCACTTGAGAGTTCACAAGGGGATGCAAAATCAGTACCGGGAAGAACGTTTGCAATAACGTCGGCACACTGCGACGAAGCAAGGAATTTTCACAATTCTCGCGAGAGACTGCGCGACTTTTTGAAAAAGAATTGCAAAATTGAACTTTGTGGCTGCTTAGATTGTGTTTGAAATGTTGTTTTTTCTCCATGCTGCATTGGAATAATAATTCAAATTATTATTATTAGTATTATTATTATTATTATTACTGTCGCAGATCTTTGACTGTGATAAATTAGCCATTTTTAATTTTTTCTACAACATTTTCCATAATATTTCAAAAGCTCAAGGGGGTGGGTTAAACCCGGTAACCCCCCCCCCTTGCGTACGCCACTGAGTGTAATCCTCTGTAGGTCTCTGTGTGTAGTCCTTAGCTATGGGGGTGGACCCCGTATAATGTGACGGGTGGAAAGTAGCCTAAGTGTTGAAGCAACCCAAAATTTCAAATTCACTCAATCAGTCTTACAAGACCTAGGGCACGGAAGTTGATGACCTTAAAATAGCTAAAAAAAAAAGACCTATAAAAATACCTAAAAATATCAAAAAAAGGACCTAAAAACTGAAAAAAGGACATATAAATGTGATCCAAATTAATTAATAACTTCAGTTTTAATTACATATTTAATGATTAAAAAAGTACAAAATTCTGGCGGTATGGAACACACACTGCGAAAAAACTGAAAGAAGATGAAGTTGCAAAAAAAGCCGTTAAAACCTTAAAAAAGGCTAAAAAAGGACCAATAAGCCAAAAAACGCCGAAAAAGGCAAAAAAGGACAAATAAAACACACCTTTTTCTGGCCTACAATGACCCAAAATGAACATATATTACGTTGGGCCTAGTCTTCAAACACTAGGAAAGAAAAATATTTTTCCTCAACTTCCGAGCCGTACTCATTACATTGGCTTGTTTCTTACGACGGAACAACATTTCTGAATAGTCATTTGCAGTGGCGGCGATTAAGAGGGGGGGGGCAGTTGCCCTCCATTTTGCCCCTGCACAATGGCCTCTTAATGCTAAGCCTTGTCTACGAGGAGAAAATAAACTGTCCTTGCCCCTCCAGTTTTGCCACCCAATCGAGGCTACAGGTCATTTTCAAGGACGTATTTAGGGGATGCAGGGGTCCCTTCCCCTGAAAAACTTACCAGGAAGTAAAATTAAATAAGGAAAACGTAGACTTGTTTAACATTTGTCAAAGGTTATTTTCTCTGAACTTACTGGAAGGCAAGGATTATATTGAGATTTTAAGGCTTTGAAAGCCAGTTTCAAAGAAGATTTACGCACACTACAACTTATGCACAAAATATTAATCAGAAACTTTACTTCTCGTCAACTGGGTGCAGGGGTGCCCACAGGGGGGATTCATGACGCGCCTGCGCCATGGAAATGTTTTTGGGGGGACAGAATTTTATAGTTTATACAACTTTTCCGGAATGTCTGGAGTAGCGACGCGCAGAGGCGAAGGCTTGTGGGCGGGGCCAGACTAGGTGGGGAAGGGTGCAGAATGCAGTAGGCTTGCGAGCTGTCATGTTTACTACAGAATGAACAGTCGAGTCGCCCCCTCCCACGCGACCACTCCCCTTCGCGGGTTCATTAGACGAGGCACACGCCCGCAACGTGCGCCCAGGACGCGTTCGCGTTCTCTTACTCCAGACATTCCGGAAAAGGAGTATAGCTACCAATTCTATATATCTTCCCACAAAAATGGGGGGATCGTTTCGTTTGATTGACTTGTCATTAATTTTTAGTTATGGTTATTATGTACAGTTGTTCTACCTGCCTGTGGTGATTGTGTGGATGGGGTTGAAATGAAACACCACCTATTTATGCCTTTACAGGGTGGCCACTCTAGAACCATGATAAAATTCAGGTATAATTCCCGGTTTTCAAGTCGAACTTTCCAAATATTCAAGGTTACAAGTAGATGTTTTCTGTATTTCAGCCTTACGTATTACCGCTTCTCACCACCCACACGTATAAACACACAAATATATTAACAATATAAAGAGTCTGTGCGATTCCAGTCTATCTAAAAATTCTACATCAATTCAATTAAACATACATAGGTTGCTATATATGTATCCGGAACTGGCAACACTAATGTTGCTAGGTAACATCTAATATATCCATCGTAAAGTTGGACATTTCTATATTGTAAAAAGGGAACACCTTCAATAGTTCACTCAATGTCACGAAAAACAAGAATTCCCATTACATCCAGAGTAAAATATTTAGGTGTCATCTTGGATGAAAAACTAACTTGGAATGACCAAATTAAAGCAATACAAGTCAAATCAGAAAAAGTGTTTAATTTGTTCAAAGCAATAGCAAATACTCAGTGGGGATGTCATCCTCGAGTTATGCTTTTATTTTACAAGAATTATTTTCGGCCTATGATAGATTATTCTCTATTGGCAATGTGTAACTTGACAGAAGGAAAATTGAATCCCATTGATGTCATAGAAAGTAAATTCTTGAGAAGATGTTTATGCGTTATGAACAGCACTCCAAACGAAGTAGTATACATGGAATCGGGTGAATGTTCCATTTCATGTAGACAGAAGATGTTAGCAGCAAATATGCTGTTCAAAGTGAAATCATATTGTGAGCATCCTTTCAACAATGTACTAACAAATATGATACACTTACATGAAACAGGAAAAATAACAAACAGAAAATCTGCTATGTGGATAGAATTGTATAATTCGTTTTGTCAAGAATACTAGGATGTTCTACAGATGCGTTCACGGCCTGTTTTTTCATTAGATTATCCTCAACAGTCTCTGGATAATATTCATTTCCCTCGTTATTCGCACATATCGGAATATTTTACTCAATGGCCAAGTTTTTATTTCATATACACAGATGGATCTAAAAGTGAGTCAGGAGTTGGATGTGCAGTGTACGATCCACAACATAAAACAGACCTATTATTTCGGCTTCCACAAGACTGTTCAATATTTACAGCAGAATCTTACGCAATTTACCAAGCTTTAATATATGTCCAAAAATTAAATTTACGAAAGTTCTTAATACTTACTGACTCGCAAAGTGTATTAATAACCCACAGCTCCTTGAAGGGCCTTGGCTTACCTACCGACTGCTGGTCTCCCTCCCACACTGTTCCGCCGTCACCTTGTTGGAGCGTGGAGTTCTTAGACCAGTAAAGGGGTGACGGGTGATCAGCCCGACGAACCCCCAGCCGTTTTACTGTAGGTCTTCTCGACCGGGTTACGCTCACTCACTCGGAGCTTCCCAATTTCCTCACGATGGTGGGTTGCCACCGGCCCTATACGTAGGCCGAATAAATTCCGACCAGAGCCGGATTCGAACCTACGCCGTCCCGCAGCGAGCGATCTCAAGACGAATGAACGCCTTAACCCGCTCGACTACGGAGGAGGACCGCAAAGTGTATTACAGGCTCTTAAATCTTCTTACAAGAGTCTTTACAAATTATCCCCTTATATTATAAATTGCATACAATTAGTTCAAACAATACAAAAATCTGGAAAAACCATTGAGTTTTCTTGGGTTAAAGCTCATAGCAGTATTACAGGTAATTCTCATGTAGATGAATGTGCAAAGAAAGCGTCTTCCAAATATTACGAACTTATCATTATACTATACGGATCTTCTCCCTAGAATAAAGAAGAAAATTCTGAACGAATGGTTTGATTGGCGTCGAAATGAACTTACAACAGTTGGAGAATCATACAGACCATTTGCTGAATTCAAAACACAAAAACCATGGTTTCATCATGTAAGTGCTACAAGAAATGTAATTGTATTAATAAATAGACTGAGAACGGGCCATTTGTGTACTAGGCAACATTTATCCAAAATTGGAATAACGAACAATAAGAAATGTGAATGTGGCTGGGAAAGTGCAGATGCACAACATATAATACTGGAATGCTCAAAATATAATAGAGAGAGAAATATCTTGTATAAAACTTTAAATAATGTAAAGGTTCAGTTTCCAACAATTTTTTTAAGTTTAGTTGTTAATCCAGATGTGAGAATTGGTTATAGTTTGTTATCATTTTTAAGGAAGTGTAACATACAATTGTAAAAGGCAAAGTGTTCTTAAAAAAAAAAAACTAATATCTGTAAAATAGGGGGGATGGACTGATAATTTTATTGTAAAATAATTGTGTGTGTATTGTTATGGACAAAAAACGGCATAAAAGCTGTTAGGTTCCAAATAAAGGAATGAATGAATGAATGGTATATGTACCCAGAACGTTGTGCTTACGGATGCTTTTTTTGTTTGTTACAGGGACTTGAAAATTTCATCGGAGGCCAACAATGGAATTAACTTGAGAACATTTTCGAGCAATGATTTTCTAAGACTTTCGACGTGGATTAACTGGACAACAGTGCATCGATCAACTCACTTCGACTTTTGACGATGAAGCGCCATCTAAAAGCACTGTATATCACTGGTTTAGTGAATTCAATTGTGGCCGTCGTTCGCTCAAGGACGAATCTAAAGAAGGCCGTCCAAAATCGGTTGTTGTGCCAGAAAACATTGATGCTGTGCGAGAACTGATAATACAAGATCGTCATGTGACATATCGTGAGATTGAGGCATCCCTGGGCATCACTATGACTAGCATACATAAGATATTGCATGAACATTTAGCCATGAAGAAGATTTGTTCGCGTTGGATCCCGCATAATTTGACAATCGTTCAAAAAGAGGCTCGTGTCGATTGGTGCAAACAAATACTCACAAAATACAATCGTGGTGCTTCAAAAGCCGTGTATAACATCTACACAGGTGACGAATCTTGGATCTATGCATATAAGCTCGAAAGCAAACAGCAGTCGACGGTGTGGGTGTTCCAAGATGAGCCAAACCCAACAAAAGTTGTTCGTGCAAGAATCACTTCGAAGCAAATGGTCGCCTGTTTTTTTTTGGGGGGGGGGGGAAATGGACATGTGGCTACAGTGCCACTAGAGAATCGTAGAACCGTCAATTTTGAATGGTACACAACCATTTGTTTGCCTGAAGTCTTTGGGGAAATCAGAAACACAACCAGCGACGCAGGATCATTCTTCACCATGACAATGCGAGTTGTCACACATCGGTCCAAACAACTCAGTATTTGGCCGGTGAAAACATTGAATTGATGGGTCATCCGCCGTATAGCCCTGATTTAGCACCCAAAGATTTCTTTTTGTTCCCGTCCGTGAAGAATAAGCTACGTGGTCAACGATCTTCGACGCCAGAAGAAGCGATTGATACGTTCAAAATGCATGTTTTCGAGATACCTCAATCGGAATGGACAAAGTGCTGTGAGAATTGGTTCAAACGTATGCAAAAGTGCATCGATCATCATGGAGAATATTTTGAAAAACAATAAAACCATTTTCAATGACACATATTTCTTTTGTTTGTTATTCCGGATACATAAATAGCAACCCTCGTATTTAAAATATGTAATTTAAAGTGCGAAGTATACATTTGCCATTTCACATACTCATACACGAAATACATCTACAAACAAGTCCCAAACGTCACGGAATATATTAACCTATTGTTGTAATCCCATGACGAGGTTTTCTCGGTTTAATAACCTCCATATCTCTACACTATTAAAAATTGTTAATTGTATATAAGAATTTCAAACTCCAATTACCTAATCAACTTCAAGATATCTTATCTTGCAATAATCTTCCGTGTGCCATGTAGATTGTTCTGCAAAGGACACTAACAAAGTAAACGGATCGTGAGAATTCTGTATTATTTTCAACGCAGCTTTCTTTTCTTTTCCTTCCTCGATAAAAAATAAAGCTAAACTGTGAAAAACTTGCCTCAGAGCATTAATAAATATGTATAAATTCAATGGGATTTGGATTAATAAAAGATCCAATTTTTCACGTCTAAGGGAAAAAATTCACACAGAATTCACGTAGAATTCCCGGAGCCAATAATTCACGCATAATTCCCGGAATTAAAGGAATTCCCGTAATTCAAGGAATTACCGGAATTCAAAGAATTCCCGGAATTCCCGGTGAGTAGCCACCCTGCTTTAGCATCGATTTGGAAAGGGGGAGGACGTGCTGTTCGCATTAATACAAGGCTAATCAAGCAGACAAACTTGTAAGAATAAGATTCAGCACACTAACAATTTTAAAAGTGGTGCAAGTTATCAATAAGTTTTCTGCAACAACTTTGCAACGTCAGAAGTTATTATCATTTATGTAAAATGTTATTTCAATCAATGCCAAGACTCAAAGTAATATACAATGTACATTGCTTAAATATATCTGTATTAAATTGTTTCGCAAATTTTGGCTGACAAAAAAAAATGAGTAAATAATTCGTCATAAGGGGGGGAGGAATCTTCTACCTTTTTGGGGGAGTGCGTCATAGGCCTTGGGGGGGGGGGGATGGGCACCCCTGACTAGATGTAACACCACCTTCATTATTCAATAAATATTCAATTCTTGTCTATTTGACAATTTCCTTGCCAGGAAATTTGGCGATCTAAACTACACGCAAGTCAGATAATGGATGCGTACTGTTGCATATCTATGCTAACACCTTCCTTTTACCTATTCATGTAATAATAAAAATTAATTAATTTACATATTATAATCATTACTTTGATTGATTTGCTTTATTTTACCTTGCTTTTCTACCACTTTTGGCTAACTTGCGAAGATGGAGATGAGTGATGATATTGTTAAATTGACGAATGGACACTCATGCATGGACGTCCGCAGGATTCTTTCCAGGGAGGGGCAAGGAAGGTATTTTTTTTTCCAGGGGGGGCAAACAAGGCACATTTCCCCCCAAAATAGTGTTGTTCCATAAAAAAACATTGCTTGAATTTGAATTTATGGTGTTCATGCAATAATTAACATATTATTGTAGCTGAAATGAAAGTATATGTGTGAAATACATAATTTTTGGTGGACTTTCATTTTCCACGGGGGGCCACAGCCATTCCGCCACGGGGGGGCTATAATTAATACTTAAATTTATTATTATTATTACTTCTGAGACACTTGGTTCGGATCCGCCCGCGAAATATGTTTTTGGATACTTGTCTGGTCATTTGGTCTTAACCTCGAGTTGCAAATAAAAAGCAATTTTCATAAGTTCTGTATGGATCTCACCGTGGTTCTTGAGGATCGGGTGCCCTCTCAGCCTATGAGACCCGAACGAGGTCATCTGGGTGTACTGGCAGTAAACATGGTGCGTTCACCCTTCCTTCAGTGAAATCTAGAGGACTTTGACATTGCACATGTCCTCATGTGGCGTGTGAAGGTTCCTAATGCTCTTGGGAGTCTTTGCCAGCAAGGTTGGGCATTGTGAGCTTAACCCATGAAATGTGCGACATCCGGAAATGCTGGCTGCATTACGATGCAAATAAACATTAACTCAATCCGAAATGGCGGGGAGGGGGACAGAAGTTGCTCTCACACGGTATCTACCACAAAAATACAAAATTCTTGACTTTTGCATGGCTCTTTTCGTTTTTCTTGCCCTTTATTTATTCGACTTAGGTAAAATTTGAAATTAAATTAAGAAAATATTTATCTAATATATAAAAATGGATGTATGTGCGTGTGTGTGTGTGTTTGTTTGTTACGGCATAACTCTCGAACGCCTGGAGTGATTTCAACCAAACTTGGTACACTGTTTGGGGGTAAGACACCCCTGGTACCCCTAGGGGTGGGGGTGGGAAGGAGGTGACATATAAAACGACTGATATTAGTGTAGAGTCCATAGTTTACGGGGTCGCTAAGATAAGTAGTGACACTCCCAATGCCGTTCAACTCCAAGTTCATTTTACACTATAGTTAGAATTCATTATTTTCCTGTTACCCCGCAGATTGGGATAAATTAGGGATGTACCGAAGCCGATTACAGATGTATGAAAATCGGCCGAAATTGACACATCGGCATCGGTATCGGAATCGGCAAAAATCCGATATTTAAACCGGTACAGATAATACTAGAGTTTTCACCTTCTAATAAGTTTTATTTATTTATTTATTTTATTTATTTATTCCTTGTTTTGGATGGCGAAGTTAAGGCACAAGCCTTTTCTTCCACTTAACCATCTTTACTTTACATTTTATAAATTGATTTTTATAGCTAACTGTATGTTAAATATATAAAAACTAAAAACATTAAGATACCAAGAAATGAAATCTATAAAAACTAAGAACATTAAGATACCAAAAAAAGAAAAACACAAGAAAAAATAAAAGAGAAAGACGCAAAAAACATAAAAAATAAAGACAAAAATACATACACACTAAGTAAAAAAAATACACGTAAAACATAAACACACACGCAACAAACATAGTCAAATTACAGAAAAAGTCGGTGGGTGTTGGTCCTACCAGTTTACACGAAGGTTTAATTTTATTTCCCTGTTTTCAGTTCTGGTAAGTTGACTCCCGAAGATGATTTGTTAATTTTGATTTGAATTGGCCGAGAGAAGAAGAGTTTCTTATGTCATTGGGGAGGTCGTTCCACGCTCTGGTAGCAGTGACCGTTAAGGAATTTCCATAAAACGTTGTCTTGTGGGAGGGGATGGCCAGCAGAGAGTTGTCTCTCGAACGGGTGGCAAAGGTGTGTGCTGAACTTAGGGGTTGAAATCGAGAAAGTAGGTAGGAAGGCTCTCGTGAGTTTACTATTTTGTAGAGCGCTGTAAGAGCGTGGAAGCGGCGGCGACTGGAAAGGTCGAACCAGCCTAGGAAAGCCGGGGTCAGGTGGTCAAAATATTTGATATTATAAATGTAGCGCACACATGCATTTTGTATTCTAGTTTTGTAAGATTTATTGAAAATTTGGTTATGATTCGTCATTATTGTAGTTTTTTTTGTAATAAAATTATTGCAAACTCATTCAGAGGATGAACCTAACTATAAATCGGAAATAAAACAGTACATTGCTGAACCAGGATCTGCTGTTGTATTGGAAATTCAAAAGTGGCCGCGGTGGCTCAGTCGGTAACGCGTCTGACTACCATGCTAAAGGTCCCGGGTTCGATCCCCGGCCGGTTCAACTCCGGAAACTTTTCTAACGATGGAAGCGGCTCCGGCGCCCACCCAGCGTCGAATAACATGGGTACCTGGGGGAAACCCTGGGGGGTAAAGGCGGTCGGGGGCGTGATGCTGATCACATCACCCCCACTCACCGACCGGATCAAGAAAGTGTGGGGCGTTACCCCCACACCCCCTATACGCCTTCATGGCGTGGTGCTATGCACAGGGGGAGCACTTTACTTTACTTTACTTTAATATTCAAACCTGAAGCAAGTCCTGAGAAAATACTTGGGCATACCTGCTGCATCAGTATTCAATGATTGAGTTGCTGAACAGATTTGCGATAAGAGAAGAAGTAGATTACTTCCTGAAGTTACTTTCAAATCTCGTGTTTCTGAAGTAGAAAACAGGAATTTATTTTGCATTTCAAAGAACTGCTTGTGTACTAATGTTTAATCTCTTGAGAATCCATGTTATTCTTAAAGGTTCACATAACATTTTGTAGATGTAAATGTACATTCGCATCTCTACGTATATACATATGATATGCAATAGAAATGTACATAGCAAATTTATTTTTGTCATGTTGAAAATAACATCCCATTTCTGTTTAATAATCTTATGTGTCGGAATCGGTTAAATATCGGCATCGGTATCGGTTCCAAAAATTATCGGTGAGTACATCGGCATCGGTCAATTTTCAGCTTCGTCACATCCCTAGGATAAATAAATACCCGGGCAACGCCGGGCAATCAGCTAGTTTAATATAAAGAAACTGCCAATATGCCTGTTAAGATGAAAACTGAAGCTGTATTTAACAAAATAATTTGACTTGCTTGATCTACGTGATCCTGAACTGCATTTAGCAGACTAGCGAGGCTCAGGCGTCTGGTCTCATTCAGCATAATTTTATATAGGCTCGTGTTGTCTTCCCTATATATTTGTGACTGTCCCTTCCTCCATCTTATCTTACCACCATTCATCCTCATCTTCGCGATTAGCCAAAGGGGCAGAAAAGTGAAGTAAAATAAACTAAATCAATCAGTCAGTCATTGTGATAGCAAAAAATCTTGACCACAAGTATAACTTCTTGACTTTTTCTTGATATCTTGACCTACTTGTTGATTCCTTTACTTTGACTTGGCTTTCATCTCTTACACACACTGTGTAAAACAAATGTTCTCAAGTATCCTGTATCGACAATCGTGTGACGTCATATTTACAAGTCATTGCTGAATTGTTGTATTAAGTCGACTTTATGCACAGATTGGCTAATCGGGACTGGACCGAGAGTTTAAAGTGGGATCCGAACCACTATGTGCCTTCAGCGGGTATGGAACCCGGTACCCCTTAATTACATGGCAACGACGTTACCACTACGCCATCGGGGAGGCCCCTTACACATCAACGTAAAAATAGAAATGTTTCAATAGAAACAAGGAGAGGGTGGATGGGGAATAGGAACAGAAATAGAAGGATGTGAGCGAGAGAAACAAGAAATAGGGTAGTGGCAACGTCATCCTATTGTATGTGAGGGGATGCGTGTAGAGTGGGGGGGTCTTCTTAGCGGCGCAGTGATAACGTCGCTGCCTTGTAATCAAGGGGTCCCGGGTTCAATACTCGATGGAGGCCCATAGTGGTTCGGATCCCTCTTTAAACTGTACGTCCAGTCCCGATTAGCATATCTGTGCATAAAGTTGACACGTCCTTTCCCATTGCACTAATATTTATTGTTATTAATTATCTTTTCTCTTGTACAAATGTTTATTGTTCTTTAATCTTAATTTCTGTAATTTACCTATCACTGATAATGTCAGGATAGTGACTAACCTGTATATACTTATCTTGTAAAGGCTGTTACCATGGCAATTACGAGTGTGTTTTGTATTGACTTTGAAGTTCGGGCTCGGTTTTTGAATAGAGTGATAAAGTTGAATTAATTTCTTCGAGTGATTTTTATTATATGTTAGGCATATAGTTTGAGTTTGCAAAGAAGTAAAATAGAATTCCTTTTTGTTAGTGCAAACTTAACTGATTTTATTTGACGAACTAACAGAGATATTACCCCATACACTGAGAGGCATCTCGCGAATGCTTTCGAGTCTTTCATGTGAACTTATTATTTGCTCTTTTAATTAAATCATGTTCTTTTGACTAAAGAAAGTGTCAAATGGACTTAAAACAACAACTCATACATGATTTCGCATGTGTAGAAAGCTGTTATTGAAGTGTTATTTATTTCAGAAATTGAACGCAACAGGTATATACCCTACTGCGTCATTATACAATAGTTGAGATACCATTATTGATTAATTGCACAGATCAATGTAATATAATAAAATATATAGACAGAAAACACATTTAATATACAGGTCTTAGGTTCTATCGTAATGTATGTAATTTTAATATTTTCCATTTCAATATTGGGGTTGGGCAAAATAGGTCCACACTGTTTTCACTTGTAATTATATCATTAAATGTTTTGCACATGTTCCAAATTGGGGATATTGCCATTGCGTTGGTTCTACTTCGTTGGAGGCTGAAGAGTTGCTTTCTTGGTCGTAACTTGGTTGAGGGGATGTAGAAACCGAGCTGTGACAGGGCGAAGGGAGCTTCAATGTGATTATTTAGGATTTTGTGGAGGAAAATGAGCCGGAGCATGATACGTCTATTGTTGAGAGTTGTTAGGTTAAAATATCTCACGGGATTCCATTTGAGGGTAAATACCATCTAGATAGGAAAACGAAGAGAAGAATATTGCAAAATTACGAATTTCTGTGGCTACAAACTATGTGTTAAGTAGAAAGTATTTAACTCTTGAAGCATGCTGTGAGGCAGTGTAGATAGCAAGAATTACAGACAGAATTACATTCTTCACGTCAGCTCAATCAAACAAAATAAAGATTCCGCTTTAATATGAGTCAGATATTCTACAGTCATTGCAAACTGAACCACATGTAGCAATATTTATTATGCTTATTAAAACAGTGTCATCTATAGACTAGAATGTAAGTTTCCTGGTTACGTTTTGTCTTTTTGTTTTTTCAATTGTAATTGACAAGGGTGTTCCAAGGAGCGAGTTTGGAAGTTCAAACGCTCCTCGAAATATATGTAAAAAGTAGTTTTTAAAATAAAGCATATAGTACTATCTATCTCTGTAAATTGCAAGATTCTTATTTCATTACTCACAGATGGAGTAATTTTATGTAGAAAATAGTTTATTGCATAATATTATAATGTTGTAATTAATGTTTTTTTCTTAAACTCACTCAAGTAATTAGAACAGGGATCGAGGTATACGCAAGTTTCGATGCAAAGTGAATACAAGCTGATTCGAGTACTATGCATACATTACAAGTTTTTGTAAATCACTAGGTGTGATGCAAAATATTGGCGAATAGATTAATATTCTGTGAACGAGAAGACAAAATTTTTGTCGTAACTTCAGGATTTAGCATTGCGTGAATGAAAGATTTTTATCGAAGAGATATGGAATGATCTAAGTTTGAAAAAGTTAAGACAAATTGGGTTTTCTCTTCAAAATAAATTAACATTTACGTTCATTTTATGTAACAGAATCGTTGATAAGGTAACAATCTTTCTCTGCAAACATCTAGCTCAGTGGCTTTCGAACCACTCTGTACTTAGTGATGTATTATGAAGGCTTAAGGGCTTGATTTGTTATTGGTTATTTAAGGTTGCTTTTCTTCAAGTTTTAGCTAATCGCAACGATGAGGATGAATGATGGTAAAACTGATGAAGGGACACTAACGAAGATCACCCATGACCAGGGCGGGATTCGAACCCGGGACCCCGGTCATAGTGCGCTGTGCTAACCACTCCACCACGGAAGGCGGCTCTTAAGGGCATCAGCCTGATCACAATAATTATTTTAGCAATCACTTATTTTACTTCAAGTGATAATATAGTACGTACCTTTTTCTCACACTTAGTTAAATGTGGACAGAAGAGAAAAGTGACCCCTTTTAGCAAAATAAAGTAATTGATGCTTTGTGAAAAAGCAGGCTGAGGGGTGTACTACCAATTTTGCCTCCGAAGGTTCAGGGTTCAAACCTCGTTGATTTCATCTAATCATTATTTTAACTTCGTAACGATTAAGTCGTTACCGATTGTAGTACCGTTTCGCCTAATTGCTTATCAGCACAATATAGCTAATGTAATTTATGACCTGATCGGCATTTTAGGCGGGATATCCCCTTTCGCCAAATCCCGCTTCGCCTAACCGGTTGAAAGGGAAACATTTCAAATGAGGGAAATTTGACTGTCTCTCAACGGGGAGATATGCTCTATTTTTGTTTTGGTAATTCATCCTTAGCTGCAGCCCCTGTGGGGGAGTGGTTACCACATCGCGCTACGACTGCCAGGGGTCCCGGGTTCGAATCCCGGCCTGGACATATCCCCATCTTCGCAAACTAGCCAAAATTGGCACAAAAAGCGAAGTAAAATATGCCAAATCAATCAATCAATTCATCTTTAGCTCTCCTTGGTGTCATACACTGCTTAGGTTAGGTTAAGTCAGGTTAGATAAAACAAGAACAAGAAGAAAATGAACCGTCACGAAGCTGCTTGTGTAGTTGGCAATCCGGCTAAACGTCACAGATTGAAGTGGAGAGACAGGCCCGTAAGCAGGATTTTATTTCGAGGAGGGGTCTCATCCCTATTCAGCACAGGCGTCGCAAGAAATATTTGTAGAGGGGGGGCAGGTCACTGATAAAACTTGATTAGTAGAAATAATAATTATTACCACGCTTGTAATTGTCATTTTACAATAATAACTATTATAAGTTATTAAAATGAACTAATTGTAATCCATATTATTATTATTATTATATAAATGGAATGGAAAGATTTTGCTACTCGATCCACCGTATGAGTGAATCTCCAACACAACTATTGTCCATTATTTTGCTGACATTTTGTACAGTTAGTGTACTGAAATTCATAGTTATTGTATTTGGTTATTAACTTTAACACATTCTGTTAAAAAAAGGCTTTAAAAGTTTATATTCTGTGACCTCTTACAAAGAAAACTAAGTTTTGAAAGCTGTGGATCCATTTCTTCTTTGGGTTAAATGGTAGAATATAAAAACATTACCTGGTTCCTCTATTATACACTAAACTTTTTTCGATCTAATGTTTAATGCTGCTAAGGAAGTAAATTAAATTAGATATTTCTAGGATATCGGGGAGGGCTTCAGCCCCCTTAGCCCTCCCCCGGCTACGTGCCTGTCAGGAGACATGTTAAGTATAGTCTACTAAAAAATGGAGTCATATTTTCTTTTATACAGAAATTACGACAACGCCCCCAGAAGCTAGATCACGTGACAATGCTTCTTCTTATGAGCAACACCTGACTATTTAACTCTTGTAACTGTTGCGTAATTCACATCAGCACATGTTCCGAATTGTTCGGTGTTTACGTTGATTACAGTCAAAATTTCCCTCCCTTCCAATATTTTCCTTCCAACCGATTTAGGCGAAACGGGATTTCGCCTAAAATGCCGGACAGCTGCCAGATCTGGTTGACAGGTGCTGATTGGACGAAATGGGATATAGGAACAATACTAACAAGATATTTCAATATTTATATTTATGCGCCAACCTCATGATAGTGGGGTTAGCGTAACAGTACAAAGCCAGAGGTTCTAGGTTCGAACCCTCACCATGCGTGGATGCATCCATTTGTTTGTCCCATCACTTTATCATTCAAATTCATCGCCGTGATTAACCCATGTGGTAGAAAAGCGACGTAAAGTAACCAAATCCTTTGCGCAATATCCTTCAAAGATATTATGGAGAGAATTTGTGGGCAACCTTAATAGTGAGGAAACATTGTTAACTCCCTGTAGCACTCCAAATCTCTGTAATTTTACAAGGCAAGAACTTGATGCGCTCACCATGGAGGAATTTGGGTCAAACTGTAGCAGTCAATCCAAGTAATTGTCAGCAACCAAAAGAATTTTGCTCTCACTGTCACGATTTCCTTCGTTGTTACGTCACTCAAGTCACGTGACTATCAAGAGAAGTCAACTCACCAAATCCAAGGTACTAACTCCCCACATAGATATAATGTTAGAAAGGATAACACATACTGATAACCATGGGCGTCGGTACGGGGGTCAAACGGGTCCGGCGGCCCCCCTTGGAAATTGCCAAAGTTTCATTTCAAGTTACGAAAAGAGCAGGAAGCTTGTTTTTTTCTTAACAGAAATAAAGTCCATTTCGTTATCATTCGAACCGAAAAACGAAATTAAGAAATTACAGAAGTCGCTTTATATTTTCATATTCTACCATTTAATTCAAAGAATAAATACTTTCATAGTTTGCCAAATTAAAAAAGAAATAGTTGTATGTGAGAGATCACACAAAATTATGACTTTTAAATCATTTTCTTGAACTAAGTGGGTAAAATTAATAACAATATATAATAACTATGAATTTCAATACATTAAATGCATGAAATGTAAAAAGGATTAATGGAAATCAGTTGGCTGTATATTCACTCATCTTGTGGATCGTGTAGCAAAGTCCCCCATCTATATAATAATAATAGTAATAATTATGATAATTTAAATAATATTAAAAATAACAAATTTAGAATATAATTGGTTTATTGTTGTTAGTTTATAATAATTATTGTAAAGCAAAAATTATAAACTTGGCTATAATAATTCTGGTTGCTATTTCTACTAATCAAGTTTTATCAAAGTCCAGAAACCCCTACAAAAATTTCTGGTGACGCCCATGATGATAACATAATCAAAGATTATAACATAATTAATCGATATGTAGCAACATTTGAGTGATTTCATTAAAAACACACACACAAGGTTATTCAAAGGAACACTGCGTTGGGTCGGTGTCCGAAGCGATAAGTGGTCAACTTTCGATCTTGCCACCGAAGTTCCGTGTCCGAATCCAGTCTGGGCATGAGTATTCTGTGTCAGTGTTCCTTGATTAATTTCATATAATCATCACTCATCCTCGTCGTAAGCAAAAAGTGATGGAAAATCGACGTAATGGTGGGAAAAAATGGGTATACAAAGTTGTTTGCAAGCTTACAATTGGGAGTCTTACTGAATTGCACTCTTCCTTGTGTAAGCCATACTACTTCCTGTAGTATAGGTGAAACCGTTATCAATTAAATTGCTATATTTCCGATAATTTTCCACTAAGTGACATGTATCGTTCTCTAAATTAAAACATATAATACTATCTGAAATTCTATTGAACACATTTTCCGATAAGATGGCGCAATTTCAAGTAAATGTAGATAATGTTTATAATTTTATCCTTTAAAGTTAAGAAAACAAGATTAAATGCAAAAATCTGTTACGAATTTAAGGTACTCCAAAATTATTCTCAGGTTTTAATGAAGTTATTACTGATAGTGTGTTATTAAAAAAAACATACGTTGCTGCTTCAGTTTATTGAAGTGAATTGAGATGTAAGGAAATCCTTGTGTGATTATACGAATGTTCAAAACAGGCATTTTACATTATTGCTTCGTTAAAGTTGCAAGGAATGATTGTATTTTCGTGTGAAGTTTTTGGTTCTACAGGAATCTATTAATCCACATTTAATTTAATCTATTGACCAAACCTCCTGACGGCTTCAGTATAACACAAAGTGGTATTTGTTTGTTTGTATCTGAAGCTTCTGACTTGGACAAGGAGATCCTGAAGGTTGAACTCTTGCGTGAAGTGCAGTTCACTTGTACTTCCTGCAACCAGCATGGACTTCATAATTAGCAGAGAGTGTGTACATACGCAATTAGCAGCATTACACATTTATTTCCACAAACAAACCTTGCGTGTTCTTCCCCTTGGCCCCAAAGGGTACAGAAACGCATAATTTACGGTACTGTCAGAAATTGAATTCTTGTATATTCCAAAAATTCTGAAAGATTCCTCTTAGAGGCATGAGAAGGTCTTTGCTGTAAGATTCTTCCTAGAGCTTTTTCCTGACGAAGAAAGATGAATTTTTCGGACAGCGTTTATATAAGGTGAGTCAACCCAAGATAGGCCGTAGTATGTTAAAAATCTTCAATTTACAATCGAAATTTGAATGATGGATAGTCCATATAATATGTATTGCAAAACATAAATTTAAATAATTAACATTTATTGCATTATATATATATATATATATATATAATGTTTGTGTGTCTGTGTGTGTGCTCCTCCCCCTCCCATCTGCAGTGATTTCGCACCCTGGGGTAAATTATGGCATATTCATAACAAAATTAAGTTGTTGTTTTTGTTTCGAAATTACGAGGTGTACTGGCAATATTGGTCTTGTCAGAGGTCAGTATCAGTTGTGTCAGACATGTGGCTATGTTATTCAATCAGATGAAATAAAAACTGAAATTTATTGTAGAGCAAGATGTGTATAGGTTAGGTTTCTTGTAAAATAAATTTAAAATAAAACATTCACTTTATCGTCACATGTCAATCCTTCTTTCTTATGTGTCTTCGACATACGTCTGCAAATCCATCGTTAAGTAACGGAAAAATTGGATTACATCTGTTGCGGCTGGATCTTGACAGCATGTGTTAGAATGGCTCATACGACATGTCCCGTTACAATGCAGAAAGGCTGGGTGTCCGTCATTTGCAGCATGTCGCAACGAAGACCTGATCGTAGCACTTTCATATTCAAAACAGAACGAGACCAGGAGGAAAACACAATAGAAGGCGTGTGTGGAGAAGTGGGTGTCGGAGGAATGCAGACGATGAGATCATGCAGCGAGAGTCAAAGGGCGTAAGTCCTTTACCGTGTTAGTTCTATGAATGGGTCATTACGGGATTCAGGTTGACGTATAACATGGTCTGTTTTTAATCTCATTCTTTTTATGCCAGCTTATACAAATAAAGAAGTCTACTACGAAGTCGATGGGCAGTGATGAGCGTCTACGCGTAACCAACAATAGTCTACATTCTACACGTAGACTATTTTATACACGTAGATTACGTAATCTATGTAAACAACATCGCGAAAGGTGATTACTTAGCAAAGGGCGCCGTGGAATTAAAATAAAATTATACTGGATATCAGTTGCTGTTGTGTGAGGAGAACTTCCATGCTCTTTCTTCCAAATTCGAACAATTTCTCACTTAGGAAGAAACCTGATATAGGAAATATTCTAGTGTTTTATGGGAAAAAGACCACTCTTGCCTCACGACTGCCATCTGTTGTTGTTTTTTGCATACTATTTATCTTCCTCCATAGTTGATAATAGAAGAGAAGATAAATTTTGTTGTAAATAGGATTCTTTTCATTTCGTTAGGAACCAATACAGTTGAAAATGTCACTTTCCTTTCATGAAAGCCTTGGAAATTAATTTTAATGCACTTTAGATTGTCTACGTAGTCTATGTAAAGTACAACCCAATGTAATCTACGCGTAGGTATTTTCGAGGTATTTTCTTTTATCGTGGTATCTATTTGACCGGGAAATCATGTCAGTGTATCCAATATATTTTTTAACTATGCTTGCCTAACCTAACCAAACCTTATCGGAATGGTTCGTGGGGCTATCCGTCAGCTACCCGTGCATAATGTACAATTTACACACGTGACGAACACGATAGTAGGTATTTTTCGGTGAAGAAGGTTGGAAACACTGATATTCGAAAACAAACGAAGCGATATCATTCGCAAAGTAAGCGGTATCGCACCGTTACGTGCGTTCGGTGAAAAAATGCGTTATTTTAGTAGAAAAAGTGTTTGTTTTCGTGTAAAAAGCATAATGGCACCTTGAACTATGTTCCGCAATACACAATTGGTAAGTACGAACCATGCGAAACACAAAATATCCGATTTTAATGTGTCTCCGATCTATGAAACTGGTACCTTTCCTGTACTGGCGGCAGTCTCTATAAAGATCAGCTGCCGTTTTATTTTTTCGTTTGTTTCTTTAAGTGGCCTGTTTGTGGTTTTCGATAATTGCCTACAGCTTAATGTTAGGCTGTTTTTTTTCCTTTTTCTTTTTGGTATTGTTGATAAACGGTTTATTTTCCACCTACTTGATCTTCCCCACACTGGAGCAAAAATTTCAGCTGCCTTGAAAGTATCACCAAGTCGTGCTCGGGAAATTATTTATTGCGAGTTGTAACGTGAAGGGCGGTTTTCTTGTTAATACCTTCTATGTATTTGTTTCCAAGTAACATGTCTAGTATACGTAACATTTCAGGCTTTTTCAAAAACTGTTAGGAAGAGGCCCAATGTTCACGAAGAAATTTTACAGTTCGTTGTTGTTGATAGTGCGGCAGAAAGGATTTTAACAAAGACAAAGTTGCTGTGCACTTCGCGTTTTGTGCTGAAGTGGCCGTGTCATATCATTATTAAAATACTGTAATTGTATCTATTTTGAGAAACAAGTTATATGTAATACAGATTATTTCTGTCATTAAGGGGTAAATTAACGAATCTGAAAGTTTGATTCTTAAATACATTAGATTTGTCACTTTATTAGTGAACATTTTTATACTGAAATACTACAGTAGACTTTATAGTTTTACTACCCAATTATAAAAAAATTGTCTAAAATAGCATTTCTTTTACTAATGACTGTGCAAAACGTGGTACAAATGATGCCTAAATCTGCAGATATTTCGATTTTAGTTTTTTGTGGATTAGCATCAACTTCCCGTATAAATCTTACTTTCTGGTCAAGCGTGTAACTTTTCCTCTTGCTGTTGTCCATGGCCAACCAGTAGCAACTATCACTTCTGTGACATTGTACAACTGTATTTTATGAGAACTAGTACGTAAAACACCGAATTACGTATAAATGCATTACGTACAAATAAGGTTTAATTAACACGTTTTAAAATTATATTATGACGGGACCTACAGTAAATTACGTATAAAACAGAATTACGCAGAACTGAGTTACGCATAAAGCAGTCTCAACTGTAATTCCATCCATGTATTGAATGGAAACATAATCCAAAGTTAATGGAAATATTGTCTCCACTTCAAGCGTATACTCTCTGAAAACTTTGGAACTACATCTCGTCCCGACAATTCCGGAAAAAAATCTTGTCTTGTTGTCGTCTTGGTAGTAACAATATTCCAGTTCTTTATATATTCCAATTCTTACCCCAACTCTCCTTGGTTACTGTACCACTCCGACAATATCACATTTTTATATTTTTTACAAATGTATTTTCTTGAATTGTGAATTAAACAAAAAATTATCAGCAGCGGCTCAAAATAACATTTTCACCCGAGGCAAGGTAGATTTTTGGCGCGCCACTCAGTTTTCCACCTTCCTCCAATAAAGAAACACAAGGTGAGCACAATAAGATCCTTAGGAAAATCTTTGGACCTAAAAGGGATGAGGAGACAGGTGAGTGGAGAAGGTTACATAATTTAGAACTACATAATTTGTATTCATGTCCAGATATTATTAGAATAATTAAATCAAGAAGACTTAGGTGGGCAGGCCATGTGGCACGAATGGGAGAAGAAAGATGAGTTTACAGGATTCTTGTTGGGAAACCTGATGGTAAGAGACCTGTAGGAAGGCCAAGACGAAGATGGAGGGACAACGTTGAGATGGACCTAAGGGAAATCGGTAGGGATGGAAAAGAGTATATAGATCTTGCTCAAGATAGGGAAAGATGGAAGGCCTGTGTTGCTGCAGCCATGAACCTTCGGGTTTAAGAAGGCTAGAGTGTTAGTTAGTTGGTGAGCACAAAAACAGTCCCTGGTTTTGAAAGTGTATACTTTTAATACCAAAAGTAGTATTCTGCGGAAATGTTCACACTAGTTGCATAAACTCATAAAGTTTTTGGTGGTGTTCATTGGAATTACAAACACTCAATGTGCGCGCCACCTGTTACGCGGGAAACATCGAGACGATAGTCCAGCTCCAACCACACCTTCTCAAGCGTATCTGGTGTGCTGAAGTTGACATGTGCACTGATGCGTTCCTGAAGATAATGGAATTTTCCGAAACGGAACACTTACACGAACGAGACGAGACACGACAGATCAACTGGGGGGGTTTACAACGCACTCCTGTACCTCACCCATATTTTTCATAAATTTGTAAGATGGTGTTGGGAAAACTATACTTAAACCTATATATTAAGATATATTAAGTTTTCATAACTTCAGAGTGGAAACCGAAAGAAAAATAAGCACAAACAAGAACGAGAAGGACCTCACCACACAGGATACAAGATGAGGCTGTGACAATTCTCGACTCATCGCATCGCGATACCATTTCTAGGGGAAATGAAATCTTTCCTAGACATTTAAACAGGGTGCAATTTGCGATTTTATCAGAGGGGGGACTATTTTTTACCTATGTATTAGGTATACTTATAATTGGACATAAATTGCTTAAAATCTAATTGTGATATCGAATGCAACACAAACACAACGACATTTTATGTTAAACTCTAAAGTCAAATTGTAAGAAAATTACATTAGTCAGATGAATGCACGAGATAAATGAGACTCACTGCAGGTTCTATTGGTAGATTTTGGATTGGATTTACAAGGTCTCTGGGAGTAAGATGGGAATATTTGATTGATTGATTTGGTTTATTTTACTTCGCATTTCTGCCACTTTTGGCTAATCGCGAAGATGAGGATGAGTGATGATGATATGATGAAATTGATGGACACTCAAAAATAGCACCCATGGGCAGGCCAGGATTCGAACCTGGGACCTCGGGCGTCATAGCGCGCTTTTTCTAACCCCTCCGCCACGGAGTACGGCGAGGTGGGAATGTGTTTTGGATTTTCTTTGTAGATGCGAAAATCTTTAACTGTGACACGCACATGCTTCTGCTTACATTAAAGTTTACATTTTCACATAAACGAGAAATTGACATGTCATCCTAAAACACACACATGTATCTGCATTTAATACCACTACATACGAAAATAAACCTTGGCCGGCTCTTCACATTGTCCACCAAAAATTGAAAAGAAAGAATAAACTTTTGAGCGTATGGCTTTCCTTGCTACTTCTGAGAGCTGAAGGATTTTGGTTTTGTAAATGTACCGAATGATATTACTTTCAGTACTTGAAGAGCGTCATTAGGTACAGCTAATTATATTACAAATAAATGATTTGTCATATTTTTCACAAATATTTCAAAGTTAGACTTCTTACGAGTAGATTGGGAACCATCTGAACTCATTTTTTTCTTTTTTAATACAACACCCTATAGATGTCTGAGAAAATACCAAATACATGGCTTCTAAAAGGCATTGGATATGGTACACACCTGCCATAAATTGTTTAAAGATATTTTTATGCGTAACTATGGGACTTTTAAAATTAGAAAGAACGGAACTGAAGTGGAACTCTATATAATGTAGTTTCTATATCCAGTGGGTGGGAGATGATTATTCCTGATCAAGATCAAGATCAAGATTATTCAAGATCCCCCTCACTCCTGATTTTCTGTTCCGTGAAATCCAAATAAGCCCAGAATGAGGTCCAGAGCTTAGCCTTATATGTTTCAGAATTGTTATCTGATTTTAAAATCTGTTTTTTTTTTTTAAACTTAAATTCTAACAAAAACAATGAAAAATATTTATGCATATTTTGCATTAAATAACAGGACATTCGTGTGTGCTGTTCTAAAAGAGAATATTTCTCATGGCTTCACATTATACCTAGGTATCAAGGACGTTTTTGTGGAGGTCCAGGGGGTCCGGACCCCTTCCCCCCAAAAGACTTACCAAGTAGTAAAAGTAATTTATCAAAATATAATTGTTTAGCATTTGTTATACTCAATTTTCATCAATGCCAATACCATGCTTGAACAGCGTAACAATTAAAAGTTAGGGTGCGGCAGAAATATCTCCCGGATTTCATTTGTGAATAACAAAGCAACGATAGATGTTATGCAAAACTTTATTGCACAGTTGGAAAGAACAAGGTTTTTTATTTTATTGCACATTTGCAAAGAACAAAATGTTCCAATTATTTTTTGTCAAAATTGCCATAAGTCATCATTTTGTGTGACATAGTTGACTTTGTTTTAAAATGATATCGTCCAAATGTCGATCTGCACGGTGTACGCATTTCTGAAGTCTCACCCTGAAGTTCTGCATTACCCTCCTAGTCATGTCTGGTCGGTATTGCCGCTCTTTCCTATCTGATACCATCTTTCAGATCATTGGCTGTCCTCGGCCTTCCTTGGTAAACTTTAGCCTTCAGGTACTCCCACAGAAAGAAGTCGCAGGGTGCGAGCTCGGGGGAACGAGTTGGCCATGGAAGGTGACTTCGAAGTGAGATCAGACGCCCTGGAAACATTTCACGTAGCACGTTCATCGATACGCGTGCTGTGGCACCATCCTGTTGGAACCACACAGCCAATTTGCCACGTTCGTTCGATTGCGGCTGCAGGAAGTTGCGTAACATCCATACATAACGGTCAGACGTTACATCAACTGCGTGCCGTCTTCCTCAAAAAAGTAGGGGCGTTAATGGAGTTGTCTCGGTACATATGGGAAACAAAATGGTAATCCTTGTTCTTTCCAACTGTGAAATAAAATTTTGCATAACATCTATCGTTGCTTTGTTATTCACGAATGAAATCCGTGAGTTATTTCTGCTGCACCCTGTATACTCGATGGTTTTATCCGCTGAACTTATTGGAAGGCAAGGAATTTGGCTCATACGGCTTTGAAGGATTCCAAAGATTTATGCACACTACTAATGATAATATCCATAAAATATTAATCAGGAACTTTACTTTTCGTTAATTGGATCTAACTCCTTTTTTGTTATTCAATAAATATTCAATTCTTTTTCTGTCTGACATTAAATTCCTTGCCAGGGCAGTTGTTTTTGTGCAGATCTTGGCGATCTTAACTACACGTAAGCTAGATAATGAATACTTGCTGTTATATTTCTATTCTTTTACTATCTTTTACCTATTCATGTAATAATAACAATACAATATTAATTAATGTACATATTTAATTAATTAATATATTAATTCAATTAAATATAATTATCCTAATTATTATTATTGCGACACTTGATTGGACATATATATATGGGAGGCTGAATTTTGTACCCCCCCAAATGAAAAACGTTCCTGCGCCACTGGTTTTATGTCACTTCAAAATGGATTTTTGTGTTGGTGGATCAACATCAAAATTCCGTTTAAATGCACGCTGCACTCTCACAACACTGCTTGTTTTGGCAAGTCCTAACACGCACCAGCTTCTTTGCTGCGGGGTGAACGCCATTTTCGATGTCTCTATCTGCCGAAGTCACAACTAGCGATTGTGAAAAGAAAGATATGAAAATATTTTGAGTTAACTAAGATTTGGATATGGATTTTATCAATATATTCAAGTAACTATTAATTTTATGACATCTTGAAATCAGGGAGTGTTTTTATGCTCACGCTGTATATTTACGGTTTTAATTAAGAAACGTAACAGCCTTATTTTTAAAAAAATACTGGTTATATAAAGAACGCGTTTATTGTAGGTATATGTTTATTTAATACCTACATAATGGTATCAAAATAACAGTAATCTCTTAGCTTACATTGCAACATTATTTTGCAATGTATGCCTACTTATTATGCATCAGTGACTTGAATTAATTATTGTCTAGAAAATACCAACTCTTAAAAAATAGACATACTTATGAAATCAGAAATAAGGTTTTAGTGTCACTCAAAAGGGTCACCCCTGGCTTTTATCATGTTTAAGCTTCTGGAATAAATATAAATGGATATAAACATGTCCCTTTGAAGTTGTGTATTCTACAAATAGCTGTCTATAGTTAAATACATGTATCACTTCTTCACCGGTATTCTTTACCTGTTTCAATTCTTCAAAATGAATCCACATCGTTGTTTCAATCACTCTGCAGCTCCCTCTAGTTTGAGTTGTTGTTAAGGCCTATATATGTACGCACAGTAAGGCTAATCGGGACTGAACCTACAGTTTAAAGTGGGGTCCAAACCACCATGCGCCTCGCCTCCACCGGGTATCGAACCATGAACCCCTTGATCACAAGGCGACGACCATGCAATTGGGGAGGCCAGATAAGGACGAAAATATAGATAAGCTGTCTCCTTCTTTTCTTCCAAGAAATTCCAGCGCAGCTTTCGTTTCTATTGCACTGGGAACGAACCACAAAAAGCTTGAGAGAATGCAACTCAGCCCGTTCTCCCTTCATAGACCACTGGCTGAGAAGGAAATGCAATTCCCACACGCCCAGTCACACTTTGCAAGCAGATCTTTCCTTTCTTTCTTCATGACGAACACAAAAAAAAGCTCTCCACACCCTACCCAGCCATGCACAAAATGTCCACCTCCTGTCGTAATGGGAGTTTTTGACTGCCGAAAGTTCTCGACAGAGGCGCTGGTGTAGTTGTTGCGTTATTCATTTGTTTCACATAATCTATTACGTAGAAACTGAAAATATTAAGCAGTTGATGTTGTGTACTCTTGAAGGACATGATTGTGAGTCACGGTTCCAAAAATATCTATTTTTATGCGAATCTATGAGTAAAAAGAAATTAGAATCCAAACGATTGAATAGCGGGGCCCATGTCTATATATTTCAATGGGTGCACAGAACAAAAATCTTCAATAAAGTTGCATAACATCTTATCCCCCTTCATCATTTATTGTACACCCAACGGTGAAAGAAACAGTAGGCAAATTGTCCACCACCATTTTAATTCGGTCTGTATTACACATTGTAATGATAATGAATTGAAATAATGACGTCAATATGCAGAGAGCAATGCCTGCTTCGAACCAACATAGTTTCATTCCTTAAAACAACACACGATGTAGAATAGCGGTGGACAATTTGCTTACCATTATCTTTGCCGTTGACTGTACTAAAGACATACATACATTCAACCTTAGCTTCATACACACAGCATGTTTATATAAAATGGAAATAAACCTTGATAATTACATATTATTAGTACAGGCAACGAAGAGAAAGAAATGGTATATTATGGAAATAATAGCAACACAAATGTTTTTTGTACTCGATTGTGCGGAATGGTACAGTGAATAATATTAAAAATCCGATATCCAAATGGTTGGTTGAAGAAATCCGCCATCTTGGAAAATGGTGGCAAAAACTTGCATCTCGAGATATCTTAGAATTTTGTCACAAGTTTATTTAGTTATTTATGTTTGTGCATATGAGTGTGTGTTCTCCTGAGTAGCATAAATCTCTAATATGAATAAAATTGAAACTTTGAAACAGTTCATTTTCCTTCAAACTCAACGCTGAAAATGGGTGAAGCAAAGATATGAAACTATGGCTTCAACCAATATTGTTCAGCTGGCAACCACCAGGAAATGACCTTTCGGTCGGGGTTTGATGCAATTAGAGAAAATACTTTCTCACCAGTGGAGGAGAGAATTCAAACATTCCAACCTGAGGTACTTGCGAATTTAAGCTGCACTTCGCTTGGCCCTTCCGGCCGTAACTCGGAAGGGCCCGAGCTATTGTTGACTGGATAAAGTAATCTCTGACAAGGGTGAAAATTTCTTCTATATTCAATTTTGATCACTTTGCGTCGCTTTGCTACCTCTTGGGTTACAGGTTGATTGACTGAATTACTTTACATCGTTATTCTGCCTCTTTTGACTAATCGCGACGATGAGGATGAGTGATGATATGATGAAAGATTTGAAGGGATACCGACAAAGAACACCCATGTCCAGGTCGGGATTCGAACCTGGAATCTGTGCGCGCTGTGCTAATCACTCCGCCACGGATGTCGGCCACCTTCTGGTTTAATCGTGACGATAAGGATGGACTGATGAAATAATGACGGGACAAACAAAATAATCCATTCATGCATTACCAGGCATAAAACCTGGAACCTCTGGCTTCGCAGAGCCTACGTGGACCACTCCGCCACAGGACGAACATTTACCTTTATTACTAGACATACCTGAGTTTAATTGGGGAGGTGGGATCCCCAGTAGATCCTATATTGTACACGTTCTGAAGTAACATTAGGAGTTAATTAGATACAGCAAAAAAAATATTGTACTAGAAGACTTACTAAATCAATTAATTAATTACTGTATATACATATCACGTTCACATTAGATTCAATGGAACAGCTCGTGCACTAGACGAGATTCTGACCAGGGTTGTTAAAGGAGGAACCAATAAATTCTAATGGGTTCTATTGGGTTCCGCGACAGGACCGGAACATTTGTCTCGCACAATCCAAATTCGGTCCAAATTGCATATTGTTTTATTTCAATACGGAACATGGACCCTATTTAAACTGATTCGGGAAGAAAAGGTTCCTGGACCGTATTTAAGTTAAACCGGAAAAATAGTTCCTGGACCGTATTTAAATTCAGCCGAAAATAAGGTTCCTGGACGTATTTAAATTGATCCTGAAAAAAGGTCCCTGGACCGTATTTAAATTGATTCGTAAAAAGGTTCCTGGATCCTATTTAAATTGATCCGGAAAAAAGGTTTCTGGACCGAATTGAAATTACAGATAAAAAGGTTCTTTACGGTCCAGAACACATTTGCGCTTGCTGATTTTCTCTCCTGGACCGGAATTGAATTTATTTAAAATTCCTGGACCTTTAACAACCCTGGTTCTAACATGTTTATGTTTTTCAAATGAAAAGTATTAATGTGAGTAAAAGCCAGATCATGTTTTCTAAATAGTTGTTCACGATTTATGACAACTTTCTCCAGACAGGTTCTTTGAAAGCAAGACATCTCTGGTAGAAGAGATGAGAGGTTCATGAAATGAATTCAACATGCCAATGCCCCACGTCGTGCCCTCATGGTTATGATACCATATTCCAGTACAGAGCATTTCGTGATCGAAACCTGACTTGCTGGGAGAGCAGCGACCTATGTACTCACGTACATGAACCCTCCCTGTGGTCATCTGCTGACCTTGTGCTTCTAAACGGTCCTCTCGTGGTGAGATGTTATAAAGTTGAACGAAGCAATAAAGCACAACGTTCGGTGCGCTGTTGACGAGGTTCAAGGATATTTGAAGCTTACCTGCAATTTAAAAGCCTTAGGAAAACCTGTTGGTCACTTGCGGACCCGGAAAATGGCGAGGTTTTATCCAAGATTTGATTTTCGTTATTTAGCGTCGCTTTTCTGCCACTTTCGGATAATCACGACGATGGTGTCGTAGAGCATTGTGCTAACCACTACGGCACGGAGTCTATAAGGACAGGGCAGGGTGGTTTTTGGCACCATACATATATAAATGTTTTGTATAGGGAAAAGTTTTCTAGTAAACGGCCCTGTAAAATATTAGAATAGTTTGATTAAAGCAAATGAAAAATTCTATGCAAATATACATTTTTTTGGTTCTCATACTGTATATATGAACCTACTAGAGAATTTTGTTAAAGAAACTATAATACTTTCAGTAACTTTTCTTCCAGTGAAAATAAAACATTCTGGATGTACTCTATAATTGTAACTTAAAATATTTTATAGTCTTTGAAGCTGAATCTTGGCAATTATTTTAATGATAGTTTGCGAAATATCAGCTACCATATTTATTTACAGTTTAATGATAATTATAATGACACTATTTAAGGTTTAACATGATTAGTATTTAGTATCATTTTCTACGCAATATGTTTGCTATTCTTGCCTATAAAAATGATTGAAATTTAAATCAAGAGACACATATTACAGTTGCTTTCATATGAGCTTCACTTCATCAGTACATATATATATCTTGTCTTCTTTGTTTTCCTTTCTTAGAACCTAATTAATATACTTTCACCAAAAGTGACTTTGATATCTACAAAATCCTTATACACATTATTCTATAAATTGTCTTTAAAGTGATTTTCATATTTTTTTTTGTTTAAAAAAAATCACCTTATTTAAATCAATCCACCCTGGTACAGGGTGACCATAAAAAGGGCATTTGTGAAAATTCGTAAGGGATGTGTTGTGAAAACTTTGGGACGAGTGTTCCCAAGAGGCTCTTTGTAGCTCCTGCGTATCCGAGTGCTTAGCGCTCTTACATTTGGTGCAAACAGCCCTACGTTCGATCCTCTTTGGGCATTCCAGAATGTCAGTGTTAAACTAAAATCGTGTGTGTATTTGGGGATCTACAGGTTTCTCTCGCTAGGAAAGCCAATGGTTCCTTGTGAAATAAAGTCTCCCTATGCAGAAAGCCCCCTCCCTCTCCTCCCAAGCATGCAAGTCCAGAAATTAGGGAAGACATTTCCTAACCGTTTACCAGAAAAAGTCTTTCTATAATAAGATATAATGTACGGTGCCAAAAAAACATCAGCAATTTTAAGCGTGCTTTTTTTAATCAAAAAAACCTATTAAAATTTTAAAAATTCGATTTAAATAAAAAATCATCAAAAATTATCTTCAAAAATAAAAATTATGATTTTTATTCACCCTGACGAGTGGTATCAAATCCATCTTCTACAAAAACCAGGAACGAGTTGGCTCTTCAAATATTTATTTCGCCCAGAGCACCGTGAGCATCAGTGTCAAAGGTTACCCAGTGCAGAAACCAATCTTGGGCAACCAGTAGGCAGCATTCTTCTGCTGACACAGCTAACCAAGTCGAGCGTGATTGCGACCTCAATGTCCAACAACGACAACTCTTTGCCGCAATGTTGCCAACTCAGTACTCGAGAAATTACTACTATTCCCAAGTGACTCGTAGGAACTCTCAAAAAGTGGTGCTTGAAGAGAGATAAAAACTAGGGCTCAGTCGGGCACGTATCTATATTATTTGGGGGGGGTTGTTACAAGAAAGTGTCTCAAAATAATAATGTTTAAACTAAAATAATTATAATTATATTAAATTATTTAAAATAGTGTTAATTAAAATGTGCAAATTAATTAATATATTTTTATTACATGAAAAGGTTAAAGAACGGTGTAAGAACATTGATATAACAGCAGTAGGTATTCATTATCTAGCTTTCGTGTAGCTAAGGCCCCCTGGACTCCCCCTAAATACCACTTTGAACAGATACAGATACTTGAAAACTGTAACAATTAGAATTTGTGCAAAATATTGATTAATAATAGTGTATTCCACTTCAGTTATAAGCAGCATTTCTTGTTTCAAAATATTAAGATGTCTTTTATGCAATCACGAAACACAATTATTACACAATATTAGTGTAAAATAAATGGAAACTTCGATTTTTCCATAATTTCCAGATTAGGGGAGCGGTGGGGCGCCCCCATCACTTTCTGCCCCCGCACTATATGGCCTCTTAATGCTAAGCCTTGTCTACAAAGGGGAAAAACCTTCTACTTTAGGTGAAACAGGGAAAAGATCAATTTTATGAAAACTATTAAAATGAGTGTCCTCCTCCGTGGTCTAAGGCACTTTGCTTTGGACGGTGGCTGGGTGGGTTCGATCCCGGGTTCAGTCTCCCGGAATTTTCTGCCTGTGTATAGAGCCGGTGGTAACCCACCATCGTGAGGAAATTGGGGAGCTACGAGTGAGGAGTCCGGTAATCCGGTCTCGAAAATCTCCTATAAAGGCTGGGGGTTCGACGTGCTGACCCCTCGTCACCCCATTACCGGTTGAAGAAATCCACATCTCAAGGTAGGATTGTGGGAGGGAGACTGGCAGGCGGGAGATAGGCCAAGGCCCTTCAAAGGCTATCGCGCCACGGATTATAATTATTAAAATAGCTGGGAAATTTGGAGATACTTTTAAAATGTAGCGTTCTGATCACTGTATCAGTACATATACAGGTAATGGACAAAATAATATGAACACCAATGCAATTGCAGAAAACTTGTATTAGTAGGGGGTTGGGCCCCCCTTGCCTGAATGACAGCTTGTATCCTACGTGGGATAGACAAATAAAGGTCCTGTACAGTGTGAACTGGAATACGTAGCCACTCCTCGCACAAAACAGTCTCAAGTTCCGAAAGTGTCATTGGAGGTGGAAACCGATTACGCACTTTGGCCTCCAAAATACCCCACAAAGGGTCAATGATGTTAAGATCGGGGGACTGTGGACACCAGATGAGATGTTCTACCTCATCACTGTGCTCATCAAACCATGCATCAACGCACCTAGCAGTGTGAATAGGGGCGTTATCATCTTGGAAGATGGGGCATGCATCGGGGAACAAAGTCTGAACCATGGGATGGAGGTGGTCACCCAGGATGGTGCAGTACTTCTCTGCGTTGATTCTCCCACGCAGGACGACAAGTGGGCCAACACCATTCCAAGATATAGCCCCCCAAACCATCACAGACCCCCCCCCCCCAACATGTTTCACGGTAGGCACTAAGCAGTCAATATCAAATGCTTCAGCAGGAGTTCTCCACACATAAACACGTCCTGTGGTCTGAAATAATGTGAAAAACGATTCGTCTGACCATATCACATGTTCCCATTGCTGCTGTGTCCAATTCTTGTGCTCTTGGCACCACCTTCTTCGTGTCACTGCATTGCGTGGAGTCACCAACGGTTTTAGGATGGCAACTCTGCCATGAATGTTCACAGAATGCAGCTCCCTTTGAATGGTTTTCATTGACACAGGGTCCTGGAGGTGATTGTTCATCTCTGCGGTTATCTGGGACAGTGTTGTCTTGTGCTTTCGAGTCACTATTCGCTTCAACACACGTCGATCCCTGTTGGATAACTTTGTTTTTCGCCCACTATTCTCCTTTGCAGACGTTGTCTTTCCATGTTGTCTGTAGGCTGTCAGAACAGTTGACACTGTGCTCCGTGCTACACCAACAAGTGTAGTTGTTTTTGTCACAGATGCTCCAGCCAGGCGGGCTCCTATGATTATGCCTCTTTTGAAGTCTGAAAGGTCGGACATACCTGCATTTGACGGATAGCTGACTGCTCGCATGCAACTCTCACACCAGCTTCTGATAGACTGATATGTTTGCTTTCATCGCCACTAGATGGTTGAAATCTCTGCTGAGTGTTGTTCCTTTTCCACGATGGCGTATATAGGCCTTTGCAAACCAAGGTGTTCATATTATTTTGTCCATTACCTGTATATCTTGTTCCCATATGATTACACGTCGTCACAACGAACTTGACATTCCTCACCATTCCACTACGCTATATACCTCATCCTTTACTATATCTGCCCCGAAAGCATGAAATGCACTACCAACAAATGTTAAATCCATAAAACTCAATAAGAGTTTCAAAATTAAATTGAAAGAATTGCTTCTACAGGAACAGCAGCAGAACAGTAGTACATACTAGAAGTGAACTGGCACTCAACAAACGACAAAACACTCATATTCTATAACTGTAACTATTGGAATTTTATTAATATCTTCAAATTATTATTATTATTATTTACTTAAATGCAACCTTATGTTAACATTCACATTTATATTTTTTTCTTTTCACATTTGTATTTTTTTAAATAATTTCTTGTTCTTTCACATTTACATTATCTTATGACTAATATTACTGAAATGAGAATATTCGTAATTGTAGGTAAGGTGATTTTTTTTTATTTCTCTTTAGTGTAATCAAGATTTCCATCTGTACTCATATATTATCATATTATATTATATATACTTATATATTCTTATGAAGCTCATGACAAGGGTTAGGTGGCAGAGCAGCCTACGGCTAAACCTCGCCCGCTAAATAAAGGAATTATTATTATTATTATTATTATTATGAATGTACTTTCTGATGTCTACAAATTACTTATGTATATTATTTTATAAATCTTTATATAAATCATACAACCTTCCGTATTACGGAAGCCGTTGCTTTGTAATCGAGGGGTCCCGTGTTCGATTTCGATTGTATTTACAATGCGCAGTGTTTCCCACTTTTAAAATGCCGCCCAGTCTCAACTAGACTCTCTGCTCTGCTCACACCAAAACAATACGTGCCCTTTCTTCTTCAGTTCAAAACGAAGAAGTTTCAGCGACAAAATTTACCTAACTCGTCCTGCAGGGAACTTGAAACTTACATGGTCGGATGGCAACACTGTTCGATTCTGTGAAGTGACCGATGGAGAAGAACTGTGTCAAGAGTGAAGAGACGACCGCGAGGCAAAGGTCACGGCATCACACGATGTGAACAAACTAGCTTGTCGCATCGCACACAGGAATTCATGCACGGGAAACCAGACTGGTTTGCAGAATCATGAACAACAGGATGGCTTCAGTTTTCTAATATCTCTTTGCTTCCTTGAAACATCACAAGGGTATTTGCCAAAATGGGTTATGATATCAAGAATGCCACTGGTTTTCTTTCCCTGGAATTCATTACAACATGCGTGTACAATCGATCAAGTTATGTCTAAAATTCCAAGTTTGAATATATCTAATATGGCTTTAGTCTCTATATATTAATAATATTCGTTACACAATACCTAGGGTGTTTGGGAAAGAGCATTTACGTTTAAAAATGCAATTTCACAGCAGACAGTTATTTTAATATTTATTCTTGTAATAGCAAATAAGGTACCTGGACCCAATATGGCCTAGCACCCAATATGGCCTATTTGCTGTTTCCAAGTAGTTACAAGGTTAATTCAAAAGATGGCGTTAGTATGTCATTTAGACTGTCCGAATGACGTGATTGAACCTGTTGGTTGTACCAATAGTGCAGTAACTTGAAGACAAAGAATCGAAATAGCTGGACCACGTGATTGTGTTCTACTTAATGTAATATTGCATAGTGAAGTTATTACTTACTACATCTTTCAAGTGATAGGCGTTTATATCTCTAGTACATATTATTATAGTTCATAATTTGTACTTTACAACAAAGCGAAGGAAAAAAGAACACCATGTAAGGTGGACTCAATATGGCCTACATAGGAATATATCGTGTAGACATTGCCAAATGTGGCATTTGTTACTCTTACGTTCGCGTAGTGTCTGGGACTCACCAAGGATGATAAAGGACCTTTCATTTGCCCAGACTGTGATGTGTAATCCACAACCATATCGAGATGTAGGTTATAATTAGAGCTAGGATTTCTGTATTACTTTTGTTCATAAAAACATAAATATAATGTAAATAGGAGGTAAAATGCAGTAGGTGGGCCTACAAAGCGCCATGTGAGAATGCATGTCATTCGTGACACTCATGCCAGTGAAAGTGTACAAATGGTTGGTAATGATGATAATTTTTGGAATTATTATAATTAATAAAGAACTTCATCTCTATAAACAAAAAACATAAATGGTAAAGTATTATGATTTTGTGAGTTTTGAATCTGAATGGTAAAATATGTGTGAGACACTCATGCAAATCTCTTTGTATATTCTTTGCATTGAAACAATTTTGAGCATAATTATTTACTGTAAAGAAACACACTTTCAGTATTTTCGTTAGGTCTAGGTTGATATTTTATGTCAAGAAAAGCAAAGTGACATCTCTGGTTGTTGTTAATTTGTCTTAGTGAATCCAAATTTCCAGAGTAATATCAGAATTTTAATTTCTTCTATGCCTGTTCAGAAAAGAAAGGAATGTCCCGTCCCGCATACCGTTATGGTCTAACAACATGTCTTGTTTACTTAGATTGTTTCAGCGTTTGAACTCGGAGTATTCCGCTATACTTTGGTTCTCGAAGAGACTCCACCCAGCAATTGTTGTTCTACCTAATTTATGCCTGAAGCTTAAGTGCAAGCCAAACCACTGAAGTTTCTGACGTGACTGTGAAATGTAGTCCAGCCAATGGCAAATTGTCCATCAACAAGATAATTCATTCTGTTTTTCACCGAAACAAAAAACACAGAAACCAGAGGCCAGCACAGAGGCAATGCCACTCACTGACGTATTTATTGAGACGGGTCAGTGCCGTATCTACAAGCCTCAAAACCCCGCAGTGCGGGGGGGGGGGGGGGGGGCCTGAGACAATGAAGCCTTTGGCATAATAGAAGGTTCGTATATGCGTATGTAAAAAATAAACGTAGTTACTCAGTGGTACAGAAACGAATACATTGTATACAGGTAAAGTTAAAGTTCCTGTGTATATAGCACCGTGCCAGGAAGGCACATTTAGGGTATGTGGGGGTAGGACATCTTGGAGGTGATGTGATTTGCACCACGCTCCGGTCACCTTTACCCCCCACCGGGTACCATTTGATTTGAGGCTGGATGGACCCTGCAGGCGCTTTATGCGGGGACAAAGCCGTAAAAAAATCCGACATTAGATCACCCACTCCGGGTCTCCTGCGTGGCAGTCAAACTTGAATCAAATCGGGCTAGAATTTCACAAGAAATGGAGTGGTGAAGGTTTCGTCAACCTTATGACGGCATGATCATATAACAAATGCATCATTTTCCAGGTGTGTGAGAAGACAGTGTCATATATATATCACATCACCACGGGCGCCGAAACCGGGGAGGGGGCTAGAGTCCGGGCCCCTCCCGTTCTCGTTTGCACCTTCCCCCCCTATAGGGAGCCCAATGTATAATTTTCAACATATTACATAACTTTTGCACACAGAAACTTCACACACAACAGGTGGCAAAATACGCAGGATTTTGCTCTCAAAAGGGCAGAATCTATAATGTGGGACTATCACTCACTTTGAGTGTCTTTCTTGTGCTTGTGCGTTTACTATTTCAGTATTTCCTTTTTCAAACTGACAATGAATTAAGGAAATCGCATGGTATATTATGACAGGGTTAACATTTAGCTTGCCAAAAACCGACCTTGCCTGGATGGAAATTTTGTCTTGGACCTTCCTCTGTTAAAAAATATGTGTGAAGATATGAAACTCTTATAAAGGATTGTAGGAATACATATTATAAACAGAATATGATAATCAAATTATCAGTCAAAAGTTACATGTATAGTATTATGTTCTATAATTACATACTCATAGTAGTTCAATTAATTTTTTGTCCACCTTATAAAGCTCGATGTACCCTGATATAGCTACTGTACATGTCTTGTCAAATCTAGTTAAAGTAATTACAATTTTTAATAGGTCTCAAAATTTTTAAAAAAAACTCCCCCCCCCCCACCGACAAACAGAAGCAAATCAGTATTTATGCTTTACTCAGCTCTGAAGAAATCGGCGCCTATACACATCACCCCTTCCCATTTCAAAACTTTGAGTTGAATTCAATATGGCGGATGTACGCTTGGAACACATCAATGTGGTTCCCCTCAAGCCTAACCTGTTCCTACCATGACCAATTGTACCCAGCCTAACTACTTTACTTTTTATAGGGGAGGGGGTGTTGAGGAACTTTTGAATCACCCTGTAGGCTCTTGTATGTCACTTTGTCAACATGAGATCAAGAATTACACACACAGAGATACATTATATGTGTGTAAAGTGTAATATAATACATACATACATACATATATATATATACATATATATATATATATATATATATATATATATATATATATATATATATATATATGTGTGTGTGTGTGTGTGTGTGTGTGTGAAGGCAGGCAGGTAGAGGGGTGCCTTTGGTAATATTTTGCAGGGGAGGGGTTTGTAGATCCGGCAATGCATGGTGGCATCATCGAACCATTTTTTCTTCCAAAACGAGGTAGGAGATGGAGTTACAGTGACTGGTGAGAGGTGCCGATTGTTAACAGATTTCTTGTGGCCAAATTTTGATGAAATTAATTTGGAGGACATGTGGTTCCAACAAGACGATGTCACATGTCATACTGCTAATGCCACCCACTATAGACGTATTGCAAGAACAGTTTGGTGAAAGAATTATTTCAAGAAATGCAACTGTTAGTTGGCCTTCAAGAAGTTGCGATTTAACTCCTTTATATCGTTTTTTTGTGGGGTTATTTGACATCTATAGTCTATGCAAACAGACCACGAACCCTTGATGCATTAAGATTGAACATCGAACGCTGCATTCGTCACATTAGACCAGAGTTATTGCACAAAGTCATCGAAAATTGGGTTCATAGAATTCACTCGTGTGCACGAAGTCGAGGTGGACACTTAAATGATGTGTTATTCAAAACATAATGTAATAAACTATGCTTCAAAATATTATATAAAGTTTCGTTGTATCTTTAATAGTTTTTATGTTATGTCATTGTAAAACCATATTGTTCTTATTGGAAAACCCTTTACAAAAGATTTCCACCATGGAAAATATCTTACTTTATCTGCAACTCGAATTGATTAAACATGATGAACGTTTCTTAATGGGATAAATGCTTTCTTGTCTCCTTGAATAGTATAGAATCTAATAGTTGGCAACAGTGACTGCATTACTCATTGTCCTGGAGACTGTGCATTGCAAGAAAGATATTCACTGTTGATACGCCAGAGGTCCTTGGAAGCTTGCAAGACCTGGCAGTTATCCGTTGGCTTGTGATGTTTGGAACTTCAATACCCAGGCACACAGTTCTTAATTTCAGACTCGTTAGGTGATAAGAGGAGGAAAACTTGGTTCTGCAGCCAGGTGGGGGAAATTGCCCCCCGTGAAACTCTGCGTATGGTTAATGGGTCATAAATAGGGCTAGGAATGTCTTGACAAAAAATAATTATCAAAAAAATTCCCTAAAAACAATCAAATTTAACTAAAAATTGAAAAAAAAACTTTAAAAAATAATTTTAAAGAATTTTATTATTTAAAATGTAAAAAATAATATTGTCAAATCAAAATTATTTTTATACCCGATAAATCAGTTGCAACTAGGCCTATCAGCTGAGCTTAGTGCTTGAGTGGGAATACGTTAAAGATATTATGAAAAGAATGACCAACGATTGTCATCACAACATGTTGCGTTCAACATCAGCTGGCACAGGAAGTTATTCAACATTTTTATTAAATATTTAAATTTTAAAATATATAAGCTCCAGAAGTAAGAAAATTAATAAAAAATAACCTAAAATGACAAAAAAAGTGTATTATTAACCCAAAAATGCTTTTAAAATGCCCCAGGATAGGAAATACATCTTAAAATGTTTAATCTGTCAGAAAACAAGTAAATACTAAACAGGTACGTTTACGGATTACCAGAAATAAGTCATTGAAATCCTAGCCCTCGTCATGAATATATGTATTTAGTGACTGCGATTAGGGGGACGTGGGCAGTTGCTACTTTTTGCCCTCGCACTATGGCCTCTTAATGCTAAGCCTTGTCTACCCAGAAAACATCAACTGTCCTTGCCCTATCAGTATGGCACCCGATCACCGCTACTCTACATAATACGTATATTTATACTTTTTACCTGGGTGCAAAAAACCTGTACAGGATGGACGAATAAGTTGAATCTGCATTTTCTACGTAACCATATGCTCAATGGGTACTAGGCAATACATTGGTACATATCCTGGTTTCCTGATATAGGTTGAAACTTCTATACGAAAATTATAAGTTTGTAAACTGAATCACGTGCTGGGATAGTGATATATTTATATTCTCGATCGATCGATGGAAGGTAAAAAAATTGACAACAACCTTTACGTAACTAATACAGAGCATTCCCTGACATTCGCTACGAGACTCGGTGGCAAGCGGCCCGGCGTCAGAGCTTGTCTTTCCCGGTGAACGGGTCCGCGACAGTCGCACGCTACAGTCTGTTTTTTTCGCTCTCCCTGCCTTTGCTCTCTTTCCCTTTCTGTTGACGTTGTAGACTGACGCCAGTATAATCCTCCCTAGGAAGTTGTGTTGTGTCGTGTCCGTGTGTTGAAGATTGTGGCTTAATATGGCACCACAAAAGTTTACATTACAACAAAGGATTTATCTTGTCGAGTGTTACTTCTGAAAGAGGAATTGTGTTGAAGTGCGACGACGTCTTGCAACGAAATTTCCTGGTGTTCCCGTTCCACATAGGACCACTATATTAAACCTCGTAAAAAAGTTTAGAGTAACAGGGTCAGTTCTGAATAAAAGTGGAAAGAAAAACCCACGTGTACTTACTGAGGAAAAACTCTATGAGATAGCACAAAGGTTAGAACAGTCTCCTCGGAAATCTATCCGCCACCTCTCACAAGAAACGGATGTTTCAAAAATCACAGCATTTAGAGCCACTAAAATTCTTAAATCTAAAAAAAATAAAAATAAAGTTTACAAAGATAATCCGCACACCATCCGGGAGTTAAAAGACAGTATTGTACGAGAAATCGGGAGAATTACAGTAGACGAACGTGCGCGTGTAAATGTCAATTTCCTTCGGAGATGCCAGGAATGTGTTACAGCGGAGGGACATTATTTTCAACACCACCTGTAGTCAAGGTATGAAAACACAATATGAAAACTAATTTTAATAGCCGACTCCAGCGACTGTCGCGAACCACGTCCACCGCGAAAGACACGCTCTGACGCCAGGCCGCTTGCCGCCGAGTCTCGTAGCGAATTGCAGGGAATGCTCTAGAAGTATGTGTGTTTGTGTGTGTGTGTGTACATATATATATATATATATATATATATATATATATATATATATATATATATATATATATATATATATATATATATATATATATATACACACACACACACACATACATTCATATATTATGCACAAAATGCCGATAGAATAATAATTGTAATGAAATATTAGTTCTATCGGTCTTGCTATTCAGAAATCCTCTGTAAATGCCACAGAGATTAAATTTTGTAATGAATTCTGATTCAATCCTTAATTATTTTCATGATATAAATTATCCTAATGAGTAATTATTTAAAAATCTATGACCAATAAACCAGGAGATATCTCGTTGTATTGATAACGTAGTAAATGCTCTAACGTGTTAACTATTATTTGAAGGATTCGGGTGTAAAACATTGTGACATTTTGGTCATTTCCGAGTTCGTTAAGAAAAAGTTTACTAGAAGCTATACTAGTGTCGATAAATTGTTTTCGTGTTGTATTTACCAATTTCACAAGGCTTCACTGATTGCAATGCAAATTCTATGACATGAAGGAAGACACATTTTACTTTGTAACTATAAAATTACCAAAATATCACTTATCATGTTTTACACACGAGCCCTTCAATTAGAGGAATATCTGATTTGAGTATCTTAGATTTCCTTATATCAATGAGCATGTGGAGGATTACATATATATTTACAAAGAAAATTCTACGATCTGTGAGTTGTTTGATTTCAGTTTTATTTATCCACCTCTTGTACGTAAAAATACATCATGAACATTGTATTATTATACAATATGTACAACCATAAATTAGCAATTTCACAAATTGGCATTAATTTGGCAAAGCTCAGTTTTTTTATAACACACTCATAACTTTAGTTTTTAGTAAAAAAAAGTACTGAGAAAGATTCAGTGAGAGAGGGACTGTTTTGCAGGGTTTGATATATCTTGATAAAAATTAATTCAATTTTATTTCATTTACTAATTTTATTTTGTACACATTTAAAAGTATTTTGCATTAAAACCAGGAAATTAAAGATCATGGGTAACACATTACGTAACGTATGTCACGTACACTTTAAATTCACATATTAGAATGTAAAATTTCGTCATTCATAAAAATGTCTTCTTAAAATAATTATGAAGTTTGTTTTCTATTTCTTAATATAATTCCCTGCAAGACAAATAAAATTGTTATACTGAAAAAGAGAAATGGATAAATGCCATAAATGTATATACATGAAAATCACCTAGGACAAATTACAAAAGCTTCATAATTTACAAACACGTGTTCAATTATTATATGCATCTTTAAACAACGAAATTATTCATACTGATCTTAAAATAACTATCACATTTCCTTGTTAGCGTTAGTGTTGTACAAAGATGAAACGTTTATTTCTGATTTCTTAGAAACATTATTACTCTTTTACAAGCAAGATTTCGGAATGGTTTAAATGTATCTACTGGATACAATACAGCACATTGCTTTGTAAAGAATACATTAAATTTTCTTATGTAATGGCTCACAGTACGCAAACCTTTTCAATTAATATTGTTCTAAAGACACACCACACAAGTTCCCTTTTCGAACACACAACCCGAAAGAACAAAGAAAGTCCTTCAAACATAATACCGTATTCTCCCCAAACAATCAGACAAAAGAAAAAAACAACGATCATACATATGAATTCTCTCTTAAAATTTCTCTCACATGAAAACACCAGTTTCACTGATATGTTCTGTACATTATATTAGTAACGAAGTAGTATGGAAGAGATAATTAAAATTTTATACAAAACAGTACACGTGCATATATAAAAAGTGCTTTATAGGCACATAATGACTCATTCGCTTAACTATACACTTCTTTGTGTACGCAAAAAACTCGCTCACCTACATAACAATTCCTAAGGTCAGTATTTTGTTAACATTCGTTCTGCTCATCTGATTTCGCACGATAACTCGCTGTCATTTTTTAAGGCAGCTACTGCAAACATATTTACCAAATATGCCATTTTTGAGCATTCTGGGGTCTCTACCAAGGATAAATAGGCCTACCCCATTGTATCACTATTAGTTGATAAATAATTAATGTACAAAATTGGTTTCCAGTGAAGGCACTTCGTCCCTAGAAATAGTTTCTAACATTTTTTTTATAAAATCCATATTGTCAGCTAATATTAGTGATAGTTTACCCATGATATTATTGTAGGGCATTCATATTGACATGCATTTTTCAGGATATGCAGTAAAAACTGGTAGGTTTTTTTGCCTCTAGTTTGAAGTACTTTAATAATGTATGTATTCGTAGTCAAAGCAAAGCAAAAACATCTGTTTGCGTGTAGTCACATAGACTATCAGAATCATTACAATGTTGTAGTCAGGAATTTATCTTCTTAAGACTTTATATCGTAAAATCTAAAGAAGTGCATACATGCATTGCATTGTTGGTAGCAGATATAGGGAGCCGCGTAAAAAACCCTAATCATAAAGATTTATTTAGCTACCAGGTAGGACGATTCGTTGACTACGCGTCGCAAACTATTCTAGTGTTTGAATTCTTTGATGACTTTTCGAAGGCGTTCGTTCAAGTTCTGCTTGAGACTTTGACTCAGCCTCAGTAAGGGTGTAGAGCCGCAATTCCTACACGGCTAGAGGACAATGAACTTGTGGACCTGTGGAATTCAGGTTCTGCGTAGCTGTGACGGTATCTACTTCTGTGGGGATCCTGACTGTCCTGTTTGCTTACTACCTGGTGTGGAATGGCATGGTGCTGGAGTCTAGCCGTCTCCCTGTCCAGCCCTGGATACCTCTCGTGATCTGCAAGTTCCTGGTACGACATTGGCCTGTGCCCGCTGCCACCTCTTCCAGGATTTGGCTGAGGAACATGGCTTCTATCCCGACGTTCGTTCTCCGGGATTTCCTGGTACGATCGACGCTTAAATTCCTTAGCTAGTTCATTAGAATTGCGTCGACGTTCTTCTTCCAACATTTCGAACATTGACCTTCGCTTCTTCTCTGGTTTATCTATGATTCTCCTGTCCCCGCTTCCTCCACAGCTACGCCTCTCGGGACTTGGCTCGACTGGATCCGGTGAGCGAGGATTAGGAGTTGGCATTGATCTCTGCGGTTCCCTTGAAGAGGACGGTGTAGGGAGGTAACGTGTTCTTGGTAATGGGATTGGGTTTATTGGGCTAATTGGACGTTCTTGGGGTTCCCAGCTATCATCCTTTCTTTCTTGTCTTCTTGGGCTTCTGTACCTTATTCGCTGATGATGCGCTGGTTCCTCAACATCTCCTCGTCTGTATTTGTAGTCTCCATTAGCTCGTCCGCTGTCGAGGCTCTCTCGGGATCTTTGCCTATGGTACTCTCGTCGACTGTAGCTGCGTTTCAGCGCTTCTTCCTCCTCTTCGGCGGATGGTAGTCTTGTTGCCAGTCGCCTGCGAGGACTTCGGTCTTCAAGGTCGTCATCCAAATCTTCCGGCTCATCATTCATCCTTCTTCCTCGATATCCGTTACTTTCTCGACTCAAGTGACGTTCCAGTTTGTAATGCTCAACTTCATCAAGGTCTGGAGTTGAGATTTCACGGGATTTGGACCATCCTGAACGAGGTCTGCTTTCCTCTCGTCCACTCCGAGACGCGTATCCTGTGTCGTGGCTGTTGTAACCCTTTCTCTCCATGCTCCGATCCGAGGATCTCAGTTCCCGATGCTCCCTGTACTGTCTTGGAACTTCGGAATTCGACGGCGCCGACCTGGACATCCAAGGAGCGATCCCCTGTCGTTTCTTCTCCATGTGTTGCTGGAGGGCTTTCTCCTGTTCTTCCAATCTCTCGCGCTCCAGAGACAGGAATTTCTCCTTTGCGTCCTGGAACCTCTCCCGCGGAGACAGAGGACCGGACGGGCTGCTGTCGTGGCTAGGTGACGGCGATCGCTGACGTTCCTCTGCCCGTCGCCGTCGCTGCAGTGCTGCCACGTCCAGCGAGGGCGACTCTGTGAGAGGGAGCTCCATGCTGTGGATGCGCCTGGCTCTCGGAAGAGACACGTCGCGGCTGATCTGCCATGTTGGCTGCACTAGGAAGAGCGAGTCTTCAGAAATGGCCGCTGGGTCGCCGCGTTCGTTCCATTCTTCATCTGAAAAGACACAAGTAAATGTTCGTATTAGTACCTGGCAGTGTATACAACTCACACAAAATATTTCTAAATGGACATAATTATGATATGAGAACATATACTGGATTAGCCTGTACAAATGTCAAATTTCTGTCAGCAACATTTTAAATAAAGTATATTGAAGGGTTCATCGCAACAGTAGTTTAAACCAAACCCAAATTTACTGTTGCATGCAAGGACAACAAAAAAGTAAACAATGGTCGATTGGACTCAACAATTTACCAAAAGTAAATATCAAATTAATGAGTTATATATATAGTATAATTACTGAAAATAACTTTCCATGAAGCTATGCATAAAGACACTACTGAGAATATTTTAGTTTACATAGGACCACTGTTACAACGAGCCCCTCAATTTTTTTTCTCATTCAATTATGCTGGATTCTGCTTTTTCATCGACTTATTTCATATTAGAATGCAATATGAATATTTCAGCACACATGTAACATATACCCATATGTACACAGAGCAAAAAACACTACTTTTCAGATTTTCACATGAAGATACTGCGCATACTCAAATAACATACTCAGATTTAGAAGATAATTACATGTAAGATCATATATCAAAAGAATATGTTAAAAACTACTGATTTCTTGCTCTTATTACTTTATATTCTAAATACTAATTTCGCTCTGTATTCATGGGGCACTGTCATAAATTTAATTTATTGTTATGCACGTTTGATTTTGACTATTTCCTGCATGATGGCTGACCTCACAGACTTTGACAAGATTTTTTTGGTCATTATTGTCCCGTGTCTGTTTAGAATATTTTTCGGAGGAGAGGAATAAAAAAAAAATATTACGACCTATATGGATTAACATACAGGGTAAAATAAATGACAAATCATTTTTAAACATTTAATCTTCATCCACGTTATGGTAACCAAAACAAATGTTAAAATCCAGGGATTTTCGCCAATTCCGTAAGTTGTGCATTTGCCTGTTCTTCAATCTAAAAATTACGACATTGTATGAAATGAATCTATCAGCAATATATATATTTTTAAAAAATTAGATGACTTTAGAAAGAAACTAAAATTTGGGGTAATTTAAAAATATTTCTAATCAAAATTATTAGAAGTGTTCGCTAGTCGCATTACTACAGATTTTTTTTTACAGAATTCGAACTCATACACACTTTTATACCCTGTCCCAGCTAACTGTAGAGCAGGGCCGCGCATATCGGCAGAGGAGGAGGAGAAAAATCGAGTGGTGAAAGTGCAGTGTTGCCAACCGTACGGTCCTGACCGTACATGTAAGGATGTACGCTCCAGACCTTAGTCCGTACGCTAAATGCACGGCTTGTGGAAATTTGCTCTTGCAGTTTTATCCCTAATATTTCCCTAAGAAATTCTTAAACCAATCGTTCTGACCTGGAGACAAAAATACGGTCCGTTTGCCATGTGCGTTCGGTATTATCCTTTTCAAAAGTTTGCAACGCTGCATAGCGAAGGAGGAAATCGGGAAAACTCCCATCGCCCATTACGCAATCCCGTTTCTCTCACTGTTCATTGGTGGAGCTGTCTCGCGTCACTACTTGCGCAGAGACTTGTTCTCGTTCGCCTGGTCTACAGTTAGCTGGTACGGATAATACGTAAATGTGTATTATAAAATATATGCTACACTCGTGCAATTGGTATGATTCATAACAATTAATACAAAAATTGAAAACATAGTTCAGTTTCAAATATTCAGTTATTAACTGTTGAGATACAGTGAGTGGAGGTGATTGGGTTCCAAAACTGGGGGGCAAAGACAGTATATTTTCCTTTGTATATAAGCTTTAGCATAGTACGGGGACAAAAGTGGCGAAAAGTGGGGGACAACTGCCCATCTTGCCCAACCCTAATCGCCGCCACTGGATACAATTTGTAGTCGTGCTCTATTCTGTACGAATCCCCCTCATATATTTGAGAAGAGAATTGCTATGCTATCTGGAAGAGAAACAAACGAACAGAAATTCTGTAAGGATAAGAACAGTTTCATCAGATTACCATGAAATCCTTCAAAATTACCATGTCTTCATTGTTGACAATGAACTCTGTGTGTTAAGTTGCAATACTTTCAACAATTTTATTTCTTGTGAGTTATAAAGTAACATTCGTTAAAGATCAGGAGAATTGCACGTCATTTTCTGCAAAGACTTAAGACTATAATAAAGATAATTCAAAGTTTTAATTTGTTTTTGCATTTCAAAATATTTAAAACAAACTATAGTTTGTGAATGATCTCATGATAAACATTGGCTTTTCCTTTTATAACATTGTGTTGAGTTTGGATAACAACTATCTTGTTCCTGTGTTCTTCTGGAAAATCTCGGGAACACTGATGTTGGTGTTCAAGTTCGAACTAAAAGTTCTCAATAGTAACACTTACTTTGAAACCGCATTACTTTTCCAAATCTAATGTTTTGAACTTTAAAATAAGTATATTTAGGTCTCATCGTCCATTACACGAGATAGGCCCATAGCCAGAATTTTATTTCCGTGGAGGGGGGGAGCCATCTAAAGGCGAAAACGTGGGAGTAGAAGCCTTGATGATGGATTTCTTAATACATTTAAACTTATTATACATCCTTATAAGGATGTAAAAATAATTACCACTATACATTATTTAAATTAGACATTTGGATATCCCCATGGATAAGTGCCTGACACGAGAGTACATTGTAACATATAGAGGTCTTAGCTCTGACAAATAAAGAGATTCCGTGCTATCCCGTTACGTGTCGCTGGGAACGCACTTCAATGGAGACAATTGACAAAATGGCAGACGTTGTTGTTGTTACCCGTATCCAGGTCGACAGCTTTCTGCGCGCACCGTTAGACTACAAGGAAGCCATCTGAAGGAGCAAAACAGTGCTAGTTTTCAGTATGTCACAAGCAGTGTTGCCAGATAACGAGATATTCCCTCGCCACAGGGAAATTTAGGCAGAATTTAAGGTGAAAAGGGTAAAGGAAAACGAGAAATTTAATGAAAGACAAAAAAAATTGTAGGGTAATTATCAGAGATGTCCGGGGGATCTTTTCGTGGGGAATAGTACATGTATTCATTCTAAAACTTGGCTTCCAACCATAATAACTTCAAATCAGAGGTGTCGCAATATATTGCGAGGCCCTGGGCGAGATTAGAATGCGAGGTCCCCACCCATTCTTTAAATTTGAAATCCCAATATGCCTAGATAGAAAATCTTCAAAGATACGTCCTCAAATTATCATATTTAAATATTATTAATAATAATAAATTATTGACAAAAACGGAGCATGCGATGGAGAAATTTTTAGTCCCTTAGGCTTAGAGCCCCGCCCGCCTATATGTTACCCTTCTGATTTGACGTGTTCATTCAAATTATAACTTTAAACTAGAATTTAAAACCAGATTAAAACAGAATGTTTTAATTTTATTGGCGACAAAACTTAGCCTTTTCAATCTAATTTTATCATTTTTATTTATTACGTTTCTTGTCAACCCCATGGGACGCGAGGCCCCTTCGTGTGCGAGGCACCGGTAGGTCGCCCACCCCTTGCTACGCCACTGCTTCAAATTATAATGTAACTAAATACCACAGCAAGCGATAAGACTACTGTTTACGGAATTTTTAATAGTTCGTGAATTTTCTTGCAAAGTGTACAATTTCCTAGCAGTAATCTTCATTATCTACTATTATCTCTCTTTTTTGGTCATAGGCGTAGCTTGGCGGGGGCAAGGGGGAGCATTTGCCCCCCAAAATTTTCAAGTTATTAATTATAAAAATTAAGTCCCAAGTTTGATTCAGCCCTCGTTCTACCCCCGAAAGTTAAGTCCCAAGTTTGATTCAGCCCTCAAAAATTAAGTCTAAGTTTGATTCTACCCCCGAAAGTTAAGTCCCAAGTTAGATTCAGCCCTCGAAAATTAAGTGAAAGTTTCATTCTGCCCCCGAAAGTAAAGTCCCAACTTTGATCCTGCCCCCCCCCCCTCCACCCCAAGTTAAGCTCCAAGTTTCATTCTGCCCTCGCCCCCAAAGTTAAATCCGAAGTTCGATTTTGCCCCTCCAAAGTTACGCTCCAAGTTACGCCCATGATTGCACATTAATCTAGCCTTGTAATCAAGTGGACTCAGGTTCGATCCCCGATGCCACTTTAAATATTAGATCCAATTAAATTAGATTAGTCTCTCTGAGCACAAAGTGAGTTTATAAGCACTACCATATACGCAGGATTTTTTTCGGAAGGAACTGTGATGTAGACAGTGGCGAGATCACTACAAAATAATAGGTAACTACCATTTTTAAACTTAGTTTTAAAAGTTTTTCCAAGATAAAAATGTTAATCGGGGGTAATTTTAAGGAGAGTTTACACTTACCAGTTTGGTTTTCCAGAGTTATTGATTTTTTTTTATTTTTCTCAAAATTTCTGGAGGGGCTGTAGCTCCATCAGCCCCCCTTCCGCTTCGTACGCCAGTGATTATAACAAAATTTCGACGACTTTGACTAATAATGCATCAGTCATAATATTTATGTGAATTGGACATTTCTACGTGTAAATTAAATGTTATTAATTCTACTACTACAACTTGACAATATTAAGTTTTATCATGATTTTAATTTTTACAAGATGAAGACAAAATTGTGTGAAAAGGGAAATTTTGCACCTTCAAAAGAGTATTTGTGCTTTACGGTTCTGGCAACACTGCCCACAAGTCAGCAATGGTGGTCTGAATGTGTCGTGAGAATGTCAACAACCCTCTTGAACTAATGTTGGAGTTTACGCTCATGTGGAACAACCACTGATATGAAGCTTGTGTAGAGCGAAGAATAATAGATCGATTTTCCCACCGCGTGCTTTTGTGGTTCTTGGGAAGTGTGACGGCCGGGTTGTTGTCGAGTTTCGTTCGAGATTAACCTAGCATTAAGTAACGTAACGGTGTAACCCAGAGCCATGCGCCAATTCACAGATTGTCGAGGCTGCTTGTTCACGGAATCAGATTAGGTGGAAAGATACGCGTGTCTACAACCTTGGTTGGCGGCCTGTGCTGTTCATTTGTTCAGAAGAAAAACCTTAACTGCTACCATTGAACGAATTAAAGTTTTTGCTTTCGAAGATGGCAGGAGTGAAGGTGCAATTACATCCTAGCCCCGTCTAGTTCGTTGCACATTTTGACACTAGGTGTAGTACAGGTGTATCCCGCTGTCAGGCTTCTGCAAGGAAATGACGTTCAACCTAGGTATGGGCAAACGGATCCGGATCCGAGAGTTTCGTATCTCAATCCCATTATAATATCACCACACCTTAAAAGGTAATTATGATCTTCGATTACAAAGAAATTTTTCATTAGTTAGTCCTACAAGATTTTTTTTCAAATGTTGTTCCTAAAATACTTTACTACGCATCGCCTAACACACTCACGCACAAAAATAATCTTACTTGTTTAACATAAAATGTCAGAGGTGATTTTGTAAATGCCATTGAAACGAATATGTATTCATTCGAATGTATTGGAAATGGAAACACACATAAATGTGAGACATTCCATTCCAGGATGAAACCTTTAACTCATTTAACAAGATAGAAATGTTATACAAAAATTATAAAATTGTTCTACCGTTACAGTTTTAAAAATTAAAATAAAACATTATAATATATGCAGTGTTATATAGTTACAAAGTGTAAGACTAACAAGGGAGGTTATCTAAGTGTCCCCCTCCGATTTCCATGAAACTTGGCAGGTGTATAGAGGGGTCCAAAGGTAGAAATGCGTGTTTTTTTCGGCTAAAAAACTGTTCTAGGGGCAAACCCCCACCCCACCCCCCTCAAATGTCAAGATGAGGACAAGTTGAAGTGGGGATCTGGCCCCTGTGCCCCCCTCCGATTTCCATGAAACTTGGCAGGAAACAGGAAAAACTTCATATTATTCGAATGATGAAATTGTAACGTGGGGTGATAGGCAGCAAGAAAGACAGCAGATTAAGTGGTCTCTTCTTTGATATCTGTGCCATCGTGAAGTACAAAATACAAGGAACCATTCATTACAAAGTGGTAGGTGTTTATGGAAAGGAAGCATGTGGAATCCAGTTTCTATTTAAGTAGTGGAATCAAGTCTGAACTTGAGAACAATTCCAAGTTATTTTCAATTCAATGTTATTGTAAAATAGCAATAATACAAGTTAAAATATGAGTTGTTATGGCTGAAGGGCAAGACATTATACCTTACTCTGCACCCCAGAGCTCGAAGTGGAAATCCCTAGCCGGGATGCTTTGCCAAGTTCGGGGAAAGGTGGGGGATGCTTGTATGGATCAACATGAAGAAAACTGAGTGGGTGGGGGGATGCCTATGCAAATTATCCTATTGGCGGATGCTTTATGAGAATTTTAACTGGGGGGGGAGGCCTTAGGATCACCCCACTTTGAGCACTGCTACCTCCCCGAGAAAAAATTTGCTGGCGGCCTTGATGGTGTACCTTACATATTTTACAAATTGATATTGTGGTTATGTTTGTTCTTTGTACAGGTCAACAAATTTACTGACACAGTGTATTTTATATAGTGGATATTCAAAAAATTATTTGTCACTCTTTGTACACAGGTTTAGAAGCATCTTCATCTTCATTAATAAGAATGAAAAATGTACTGCATGAAGGTGTAGAAATTGGCACTTTGTCGCCATCTGATCATGTAGGTTGAGTTGTATCATCTGCAAAGGAATAAATTGCCAGAGTACTGAGGTGAGTGTACACCAAACAGCAAAGGAAACAGTAGCCAAATTGTCCATCATCATTTTCATTCAGTCTGCTTTCCACAATGTGATGATAATGAATTGAAATAAAACGGCATAAGTAGAGGACAACACCTAGTTTGTATCAACAGAATTCCATTCCTCGAAACAACACAGGATGTAGAATGGAAAAGCATTATTTTCTTTCTCTTCCATGTGTCATGTTTTCAAGTTCTGATTTTTTTCCTCGTGTTGGTGCAAAAGTTGTTTGTTAACAGCTTATTTGGCGGATTCTTTCAAAACTGCTACACGTACAGTGGGATCCATGAGTATTACCGTGCAAATTGTCCATCACCATGTTCGTCTATTTTATTTGACCCAATAAGAGCTTCAAGAATTAAAAGAAGACTCAAAACAAGCTGTTGACAACTTCTACACCAGCATACATAAAAATCCATCGCTTAAAAACACACAGGATGTAAGAGAAAAATTAATGAAAAATAGTCATGGAAAATTTGCAGGGCAATACTCATGGATCCCACTGGGGCAGCACAAAAACTACGTATGATAACAATAAAAATTCCAAAGGCTATTTTTATTTCTGTCACGGTATGAAGACAAACTTACATATGACAAAAGAATTAACATAGAAAGAAGTGTTTTATAAATGTAAATTTATATCTCGACTATCTTATCTGTCCAAAATGAAATTTCCCAGCACCTAAGGAAATTCATTTAATTTTAATGTCTTAGCTCGAGTGATCCTGGCGATAGAACGTTTCGCAACGTTTGTCACGCACTTTATATTATCACCTTGCTAACTCAGTTTCGTTACGTTTTAACAGATTGCATCTTCGCCCGTTGGAAAGTTGTCCATTTTTTCTACCAATAAACTAAGGCATTTATCATTTAAGGAAATTTTTTATTAAGAACTAAAACATAGACTGTACAACTTACCGAAGTTTGTCTGTCTTTCGAAGATAACTTTCTACTTTGTAACGTTTTCAACAACAGTCTTTCGAAGATAACTTTCAACTTTGTAACGTTTTCAACAACAGTCTTTCGAAGATAACTTTCAACTTTGTAACGTTTTCATCAACAGTCTTTCGAAGATAATTTTCAACTTTGTA